>NC_090444.1:443178058-443491272 GCF_031143425.1 Pleurodeles waltl
CCTTCCTTATAAAGCAATAACTAAAATGCTTCAGACCCAGAAGAAGGACTTCTGCCTCCAGGGGGGTAGTCGTCTTTCAGATCCTTTACATTGGGGCTAGCATTTGAAACAAAACACCAAGGTGGCTATATTTCTTCATGGGAAGAGCGAGTTAGCATTGTGGAGAGGACCATTAATGAGGACTGTTCAGAGGAAGAGGCACTGAAACTGAACAGATCATAAGAGCCATGGAAATAATCTGGGTGGAAAGGATTCATATGAGGTTTATGGGAAGATGAGAAGCAAGTGTTTTTACACAGGAAAAAGGAAAGGTTTATACGAAGTGATAGAGATATTATGGAGGTGATATGGTTTTATTGTGATGGGAGACATGCATCATATTACAAAGTGGGTAAGGACAGGTAGGGTTACGTACTCTGTTAAGTTAATACCGGAGGCTGAAAAGTCTTGTTTCTGGGTGTCATGATTGAAGGTAGAACGCTGGACCAGAGATGTAGGGGAGAAAGGGCACCACGTAAGGGATTGTAATGGAAGGACGGTAGTACCCCGAGGATATGTGGGTTTCCAGGTAAAATTATTTCTGACTTGCTTATAATTCTTTTACTTCATGGTTGGGGAAGGGGAACGTATTGGAGAAGGTTAGCGGCAAGAGGGAGACCAGCATGGAAGTGGTGGCCAGTAACCTGGATTTCATGTTTATTTTTTATTTATTTTTTAACAATGGTTTGGATTACCTCATTCCTTGTGAAAAGCAGTAACGCCCTTTCAGATACTGTTGAGGGGGCATTGGGGCAAGTGGAGACTACATCCATGAGGGATGGCATTGTTTGCCTCAAATGTCTGAGGGTCCATCCTACCTATGGCTCTGCAAGCTGGGGGCCAAATAAAACGCCATCAGCAATTGATGTAGTAGTACCATTGGTGAGAAGTCACAGGCTTTTCAGGGAGGTTTTGTGGGGTGCATCGGGCCCAAAGTTCAACAAACACCCATCAGCACAATAACTGATTATCCAACCCAATGGTCATCTTCTTTAGAAAAGAAATTACTTAAATACACACAAAAATGAGCTACTACACACTACCTTGTATAGGCGCTAATACTTTGGATTGGGCATTTGTACTCAGAATTTAAAGTTACCCTTCTCCTCCCACCTTTCCCATAACTCGGTAACAATAGTGTGGCACGTTTCAAGCACAGGCGCATTGCTAACTCTATGGTGTTTAGAGTTGTGGGCTCAGTTTTATAGTTTCTTCTCTCAATGTCAATATCTCCAATTGAAGTCTTTTAGTATTCTGCAGGTCTTCTTCCGAGAGTGAGGTCAGTTGGGTGGGGTCAGAGGTCACAGGGCAAACTCCTAAATTTCTCATGCAGCAAGGTGGCTCCAATTCCACTCTCCGTAATGGCTTTGCATGCTTTGGGGCACAATGTCACAAGCACAACAACGCAATCATTTTAGGCATATTTTGGCAGTGCCACGGTCCTGCTGCTTCGGAATTACAACAGTCTCATTCGGGAGCACTTCAGGAGAGTTCCACAGCAATGAACATGTTCATGGAAAAAGTGATGCAGTACGCTTGAGCAAACCAAGATAGTACCACAGCAGAAACCACAGCACAAAAGAGAAGTGATGCCCTGGTTTAGACGCAAGCTGGTCGCGCTCTCTCAAGTCGGATGGACCCACAGCTCTGGGGTTAACTGCTTTTTGCTTGCCCTGAAAGACAGCAGGGATGGCTCACTTTTCTTCTCTTTTTCTTGGGGAAGTCAATTATCAGTTGCTTTAGGACAGGGAGACAGCTCTTCTTTCTGGGTCAGATTCCAAGTGATGTCCCTCTAAACCCTAGGAAGCTGGCTGTTAGGCAGACATCAGCTCTGGATGCAGAGCAGGCATCTAGGAACTCTGCAGAGTACTCCCCTTTGTTGGTCAACAAAAACTTGGATCTGGAAAAAAAAAAATAAGGTCAGCAGCGCCCACTTTTGTGCTGATAAAGAAGACTGCAGATGTGTAGTCTGTCTGCACTTTCATAATCCTAACCGGTTTGTGTCTGTTTTCCTTTCAGGGGGTTCTTTCCTGGCTGACATACAGACTCAGCCTTTACCTTGAGTGATGCTCTTCACATCATGGTCATTTCCAGGTTGAAGCACCCACACTAGTGGTGCAAAGCTTTGTGAGCATTCTGTACTTGGTTCTCAACAGCCACCCTCAAAACTGACAAGGAAGCAAGACAAAAAGCTGGTTTAAAAGTTTGAGTTAAAGGACCCTTCACATTCGGAGCAACAGAGACTGTGGTTCCACACTTCTCCCCGCCATTTAAAACATGGGACTGATCAGGAAGACCCATCTGCAGCTCCTTGTAGCAGGGGAGCATGTTGTACACCATGCAGAGGACAACACGGAAACTCATGTTAGTTGTATTATATGGCGTGTTTTGTCATAACGACATGCTTCATATAAGTGCATAAAATTAGATTGCATGACAGAGGATATGTGTGGTATTTATAGAGTGTGAACCCACCACAGAAGCAATGGAATGAAGAGCTCTTGGAGGCCAAGGCCCCAGAGATGATGCTGATGTACTCGCAGAAGATGACATTGCCACTGTTCAACCTTGGTTTTTCGATCAATGTGCCCAAATATCACTGGAACCCTTTCAGCTCCCGTTTTAGGGACATACTATGCAGTACTGTGCTTAAGGATAGTACTGGGTACTACATCCCTAGAAGCATTCCCACCTCCTCAGAGGGTTCGAGTCATCTAAAGTTTGATTCAGTTGTTTCAGGGTTTGGTTCAGATTCCAGTCCTGTTCTTGTAGCTGTTAAATCTGCTGGATTATTGTATCCTTTTAGTCACACAGGCATACTGGCACATGAGGACTCTCTAGGGAAGTCTTCACAGGGAGTGGTCCAAAATGGGGGAGACTTGTCAAATACTATCACAACCTCACAGGACATTACCTGGACCTAACCTGGTGGGACATGTATGAGCATTTAGCATCCGGGATCTCATTTCAGCCCCACTAGCTGTGACCACACTCTAGGGTGGAGTGCTCGTCCAAAAGAACTGGAGATTAAAGACCTCTGGTCACAAAAGGTGTGAATTCTGCACATCAGTCTACTGGAGCAAAGAATGGTTAGCTTAGCGCTTGAGTGATTCCTACCATCCATTCGCAGTCGGTTGTTCCAGATCTTGACAGACAATATGATGAGATTTGGTACATCAACTAGCAGAGGGAGTGGAGTCGCACCTTCTGTCTTGGGAAGCCCTGTGACTCTGGTTTGGGCTCACAAGCATGGTGCTTTCCTCTTCAGTAAGCACTTTCTCCCATAAGCTTGACTCTTCAACTCTTGAGGAAAATTCACCAAGACTGAGCCCAAGCCCTCTTCATCGACCAGGATTGTCCAAGAAGAGTGTGGTACGACACCTTCTGCGCCGCTCCCTGTGCACCCGATTCTGGTGTACCTCTCAGATTGGATCACCTGTCTCAATCAGGGGTCAGAACCTGCACCCCAACACCCGGAGCCCCCACCTTAATGCCTGGAGATTTATAGGGGTCATTTAGCCACATTCCAGTTGCCAGCACAAGTGGTGGATGTCATTCTGTCTGTTCGCAGTCATTCAATAGAGAGGGTGTGATCCAGAAGATGGTACTCATCACTCTGTACCTCTCGCTGTCCAGGGTAACATCTGCCTGTTTACTGTGTGCTTTCATATCTTATGATTGTTGCTCTACATGCATGGATGCTCTCAGAGTTGGACTTCGAGTGTGTTGGTGTTGCACATTATCTGCCCATGTATTTATTTGCTGTCTTTGTGGCTATACTGTACTGAATCCAATGCTTGTGGCTTTGGCAATACTAGTCGTTATTGCCCTCTGTATTTTCAACTGCAAAATTACTTTTCTATGTGTCAAGTTTGACTTTGGACATACCCATTTTTTGTCTATCCATGTTTGAAAGGTTTAAGATACAAATGTCTTCTGGTTCCACTTATACATTAAAAATCAGTTGTAAGTGTTCTATTAAAGCAAAAACAAAACTAAGTGTTACCTTCTTCTGCTTTGAGTTTGTTTTAACAGAGCACCAAAGTTGTGCATTTGGCACTCTTCTGCAATTAATTTAATCTGAGTTCTCTCCGCTATTCAAAAGATAGTTGCTTTTGATTTGGAAAGGGTGATCAGTAATTCTGCAGATCGGCTGTCGCTGAATACTGAAGGAGTCATTGATTTCTTATTGTTAACTTCTCTACTAAGAATATATAAAAGAAAAAGTGTCTGGACCAGTTGAGCAGGAGCTTTTTTTCTTTACAGAATTGCTGAAAAGTGAAAGGATGAAACAAATCTTGCCGGAATAAAGATAATCTCGAGGCACAGTGTGCAATGTGGGATTTAGAGAAAGGACAACTGAAGTAATATTGGCCTGGTGGTGGTTTTGTGGTGCAGCCACAATCAACTACCGCGCCAGCAGATATATTTTTTCCCATGCACAATATGTTTATCATTAAAACACTATTTTTAATATTTGGACACCTACATAACTACCTTTTACATATAATAAGGAAACAAAAACAGAGCTTTCATAGTTGAAGCTAAACGAAGAGTTGGCCAATCATTTGAAAATTGTTTTTTTTAAATGATGATTGGAGCATACCCTTTCTTAAAGTAAGACAAAAATGTGTGATTTGTTTCGAACTCCACGGCAGTAATAAGTGCTAAGCAATAAACAAATTGTTGTAGCGGACTGTTTTTCATGCCATGCCAAAATTGAAGGATTCCCTAGGTACAGGAATGGAGGAGAATGACTGGAAAAACATTCATAAAGATATCCTTACATCAAACACTGGTTTGCCACACATGAAGTCTCAAAATGTTCTGTTGATGGTGTTATAGTCCTTTTGTCAGAAGTTCAAATTTGAAAGCATAAAACATAATGGTGGCAGGGGCGTGGAATGATAAGAAATTTTCTCTGTAGTGAGTATTTTCATTATAAACTGCATCTAGGAGAGTTAATGAAGTTCTTTGTGGTATCACCTGCAAGTAGCATACGAGATCTGGGGCCATTAAGACTCACTTAGTCACTTACACTTCTAGAGTTTTTCCACACACTTTTTGTTCTCTCTTTGCTTGTCCCCTTTTGTTTTAAGCTACTTACAGTTCCCTCAGTGTCCCTCCATGGGGCGAGTAGTTCGCACAGTAAAAATACTGCAGGCATTGCGTTTTATCTTTTTTTTTTTTTTTTACTTTTTTTTTTTTTATGAGCCAGCCGTTTTGTTCATCTTTGTTTCAAGGGCTATCTCTTCTAAACATATTCTAATCTCTTTATGGGTGGCTGAGCCCCTAAATTATACTACATGGTATATAGTAAGTGCATTGACAATGACAAAATGCCATTCCTAATTGACAAAATCAGGTATGGAGGAATCTTGCCCAAGTAAATAGTATTTTCCCATATTGACCTGTGTATTAATAAACCTGCTCATTATGACAGGTTTGTGGGCGTTCCATCATTGGTTCAACCATTAAAGGGCAGAAACATCCATAAACCTTTATGTTTGTTGACACTGCAAATTTGTAGTTAGTTTCCCACTCCAAATACACTTGCACATTTCCTCCTGTACGGATTCAAGATCCTTAGACAGATGTACTCATAGATGTAACTCAGAACCAAATAAAATCCACTTGTATTTTTTGTAATGTTAAATTTTGGGGTCAGGAGAGAACATGTTTGTTTCGAGGTGGGGGTAGTGGGGTGACCATTGGTAAGGCAGTCAGTGCTCAGAAAAAAAAGAAAAAAAACGTTGCGGAAATTTATGAACTTCACTGTTACTTATACATATAAACATACTTAAAATAAGGGCTGGAGTCAGTGTGTTAATGTGATGGAAACGTTCATCCAAGCACCTTGCATACTTCTTTGGGCTTTCAGGTAAAGGAATTTCTTAAAGGGGGAGAAGTGTTCAGACAATTCAAAGGTAATAGTGGAGGAGGAGTACTCCTTGACATATACTCAATTCCCAAGGGTGCTCTTGGTCATACTGTGCGAGTCCCCAAAAAAGCCTAAATCTTATTCAGATCATAGCTGGTGGGTTATGACGAGTAGATTTCAAACTTTTTAAATAACATAGGTGAATTGGATCCTGAATATTCTTGATTTGTTGGTGGCTTACCCAAATAAGCGTGGCCAAGATAGCTTTTTCTAAAAAGTAGTGTGACAAAGAATGTAAGCACCTTTTTTAAGGGCTTTATCTATCTTGATGCTAAGGATTTTAATTTTTTATATTAGACCAATCACTCTAGAGTGCAAATCCCCACTCCAGTCAACACTATTAATTGAATATATTTTTCCACAATGCTTACCTCCTTCTGCTTTGAAATACATCTGGTTTCCACGGCATACAATACGGTACCTGTACTATAAACGTAAAAGTTCTGAACATGACTGAAAGCTGCTGTGAAATGGTAAACTCTGCACTATTTGTACATGTTTAGATGTGTACTTTGTTTCTCTATGGTCCTGGTGAAGCACTGAAAATGTCCTATTGTGATGTATATGTGAAGGTAAACACAAACAACTAACATTTCATAACAATGGCATAATTGTTATCCTCAGGTAACATAAAAAGTGCAATTTACTTTTCCAGAAGATAATAAAAATTGGTCCATCAAAACTATATACTGGAAACATTTGTCATAAATACTGGTACCTACATATTAGCAAAGTGCCACATGTCCGCTGGCCTAGAAAGTAGTCTACAAAAACATACAGACCAGTTTATATTTTAACTTTATTGTATAATAATATAAAACTACAAAAGACCAGTCATTTTTCATGTACATTTGTCCAATTATTTTGATTACAGTCCATACTTACACGTGAATACATATTTCGCGTTTCAGTTGTCTGTAATATTGCATAGAAAAGGCACAGCTCAAAGGTCTGTGGGGGAAATGCATCCTTCCTTTTTGACATCAACTAACACTTAAACAGTTGTGCATTTAACAGTTAGCATACGCTGCTCTTTTCTAGGAATCTTTGCCATTACATGTACTTAGCACAATAAAAACGTAGCAGAACAGTTTTTGAGGTTCCAGTATGTATTATGATCGGATGCATTTTAGTAAATGTTTGTATAGAATAATGCAAACGATGTGTTGCCCAAAAATGAAATGTTATGAGATGACCAATGGTTACGATTTTTATGAACTATCCGTATTTTTTGTTTTATTTAAAAACAATAAGGTGGACTCTTAGGGTTGCAAAATGTCCTAGAATGCCATTTACATTTACAATTTAATGTGAAACCAATAAACAAAGAAAAGCCACCATTAAGATGGAAAAATGGAGCGTTTACTCACAGGACAGTCATTTGCAAATGATCTCCCAGTTGTCAGAAATTGCTCCATGGACTGAAAATGTTTTGGGAGATACTGTGCTTGGGAATTTTAGTGCAATTCAAAATCAGAAACGAGGGAGTTCCTACCTATAGACTATGTATTTTATGATGCGAAACATAAAAAATATGCTTGTCAAAGCCCATTTACTACATTGATCTTTCATACTTCACCTTGGTACAGGCTCTTGTTTACACATAGCCAAAGTGATGCTGCTGCTCTGTCTCATCTTTATTTTGGGTCATACTTTCCAATGCATTTCTTGCATTTTGTTACATGTAAAAATTAGCATCTGTTTACGCTTTCAGTGCTTCACACAACAAAGTAAATTAAACTGTAACCTCAAGCAAACTGTAGCAGGCTCCATAACACATCTGTGGATGATAAACAAACAGCTAAACACCTAGTGCTTATTTCAAACCAACAGACTTCCATGCAAAAGCAAAAAATTCAGCACATTGTCCATCTCAATAAGAGAAAGGAAGCCATTTTGTTTTGTGTCTTCTTGGAGTCTCCTGTCCCCATCTTTCATTCAGACTTGTATTCCTACAAAGCACTGCATTCCTATCATACATTCTGTACACATTACAATCCAGATGTTAGCGGCACAAAAATAAATATATTTACAAAAAAGAAAAAAGGAATAAATAACTTAGGAAAATAAAAATCACTTCAACTCGAAAGCGCCTCTATTCTGCTCTTTTCTTGTCACTTCATTGCACATCAATGTGTAGCCGTGTACAGCCACATTAGTATGCACGGTTTGTTCTAAGGTGTATCTATTTTATGGTTGTCCTACATACTACACAGAGACATAGCCTACAGCACAGCAGGAGTTAGCCCAGGAATATAATTGGAAAACATGATGTACCTGTTTTCAAGCAAACAATGACCTTCTGTGGCTTTCTAACCCCAAATTATCCTTCTGTTTCTAACAAAGAAAACATTATAAGGTATCAGAAGTTATATTTGATAAAGTACAAAATGAGGGTAGGCTGCGTTCCTCTTTCAACGTCATGCTGACTGTTCCTAAATTAAATGTATTTTAACTCTAAGGTGTGTGTGTGTATATATATATATATACATATATATACATACATATATACACACACACATATATATATATATATACACATACACACACACACACTATTAGAATCCGCGGTTTACTGAAGTCCAGGCAGTTCATTCGGTAAAAAAATAAAAATAAAAAAATAAAAAAAAAGAAGACTTTCCCTTTTTGGTGAAGAATAATAGGCTATTGCGCCATTCCTATGTATTTTCTTACTAACTATCATAACATGTAAGTTCTTATCAATGGTATTTCTCAAATACTGTAGGTCTGGACGAGCATCAATTGGGGCTTTATTCTATAAAGTGATGGATTCCAAACATTGGATGATATTGTTTGTCATAAATTAGTGTTTCACTATTGTGACAGTTTTACTTCTGCACCACTGAGGGTCAGATAGTGCTCTAAGGTTGACATTAAGGCAAGCATTGTCCAATGGTGTTGTCTAGAAACATTCTTAAGAATAAACAGCACTTTAGCATTTCAAGATGAAGCAGTTCTATAAGTTACAGAATAGTGGTCCCGCTGATTCCAATCTATATTACAAATAGCACAGTATTCTCAGTACTTAGATCAGCGTTAAACTGTACGTTCACCTAAATCAGATTGTTTTAAAAGGATTACAGCTAGAAACATTCTTATTAAAATAATTTAGCTATAACTGAGGACAGGAAACTTTAAAAATGTGTTAATTATGTTGCATAAGCAATCTTTTATTTCATGAGACATATCTGCCAGAAGAGTGTGTTTGAGATCTATAGCTGTCTGTGGCTGTGGCATGTAAGTGTATGCATATAAACACACAACGTAGCCTCCCGGTTTCGTAAAACATACACAACACCCCAGCATGTGTACATATCACCATATCTCCAAAATTCATGTATTAGGCGATAGTAAAAGGCGACGTCTATGGCACTCTTCCATCCCAGACCAAAAGAGAAACAGAAATATAAACAGTGGTTTCAAAGAAAGTGTCAGAAAAATGGGAGCAGATAGGTTTCGCTCCAGTTGTTTTTTAGTCCAGTTGTCTTGTCGTTTATGTTCAGTGTACAAGACACAAACTCACTTGCACAGGAGCAATGCCTGGACCATAACAGTCCATCCACCAAAACACACATACACGCGTGAGGACTTAGAATGTGACAGTACTCAAAATCAGAGATACTACTGCACCGTGAGAGACATTATCCATTAGGTATTTTTAGTATTGTAGAAGAAAGGTTTGAACTTCCCTCTGGATGCAATCCGCAACAAATCTACGAATTAAGTAATTCCAGTAAATCAGGGGAATAATTAATGGGCATGAGTCACTGCCATAAATTACAAGTTTTGAAACCACGGTTTGTGTAATAACAGCCACACACACGATTTATACAGTATATTTAAATATGCAAGTCTGGTTTATGCCATGCTGGTTTTGTCATGTGCAATAGTTATAAACAGAGGTGTTTAACCACGACCAGATCAAATCCATGCAGTGAGATAACATCATACTAACTAGGACTTGTCAGCATTGCTCCAGTTTTCTTCTGTGACGTGATTCTAAAATTAAATATTTTCGCCATTAATCAGTGTTTTCTCAAGTCAGTTACCCTGTCCTGCGGTAATATCACTTTTGTACTCTAGTAATAACTGTCTGAATTTGTATTTCTAAATAACATGTTATTGAGCCACATGTATTTCACCAGCAAGGCATAAATACATGCTATATCTGTGTGCGCGCGTATTTACACCCACACCCCTTCAAACACGTCTCTCTCAATCCAACCAATTAGTGCTCCTTGTGTTCTATATAACTTGTCTACATGTGTATTGCTCTGTATGTACATACACATGCAGAAAGACCCACACAGGTACACACAGGTTTAGAAAAAAAGAAACTAATAGACTTATTATTCGTAAAGTGCCTTTCTGGAACGCTGTCTTCACTAACGCAGATAGACCCAATTTTATCGGTGGCAAGAAGTGAGCAGAATTCACTCAATATTGCCAATTACGTACACTATAATTTAAAATGTCCTAAATAAATTATTATAAAAGTTATTCCTAAAGAAGCCATATGCACTCCAACTGTATAGTTGCACTTAACAGCAAAAGTACCATTAAAAAAGCTAAAATGACAGAGCAGTTCCAGCAACAGGCATAATACATTGCAAATATTTTTAAATTAAACGTATACCCCTTTGAAAAAAATCTATGGGCACAGCAATGAATAACTTTGCAGATGTGACGGAGAAAGACATGCATAGAAAACTGTCTGCCGATTCAGTACAACAATTTTCTAATTGACTGCAGAATACAAACAGTAACTGTGGAGTTAAAAAACATTAGCGTGACCAAATTGCAAAAGTAAATAGCTCAATTTGCAGAAGAAAGAAACCAAAATCAATGATAAAACAAATCTCAACAGACAAGAAAGAAATACGTCAGGGGTGTAATACTTTTGGTGCCTAGTTTCAGCACTTTTACCAGTGAAATGAAATGCTTCCTTAAAGAGTGAGAAAAACTGACATTCTTTGGAGTTTGTTGCACCTTACTTTGTTAGCATTTTTTTTTTAAAAACATGAAATCTACTGACAGTCATTTGCATTGCATCGCTATTAATTCACTGTCAATACAATCCACATGGGAAAAATTTGAGCATACAGAAGGGTTAATGGCAGAATTCAAGTGGCAATAACATGTAATAAAGCCATCTCAATTCGTAGTATAGTAATGATGTAATTGGTATACCAACCATCTTAGTACTACAGGAGGTAGAGAACTTGGCAGAGTAAGTTGGCTCCACTGTCTTACAGAATGTAAATTTCTGCCTGTTTTTCGAGGGGGAGGCGGTTTGAAAAGTTCAAAAACTGACAGGATTTATTAATGAAAAAATGAGCCTTTTTTGCCTTCTGGGGAAACACTGGGCAACCGCCTTAGTTATTCCCGTGTACCTTATGTGAACAGCATGACTTTATAACACCAATTATGTTCATTGACCTGCTTCTGGATGCAACACCGATTCTGTGTGAGCAGTCATACTGAACAAGAAAACGAGCCCTGTAAAATACCATGGTAAAAACACTGATGAAAAACAGTTCTTGCACAGTAAGCAATTAGGAAACTACTCGGTCTAAATTGTGAGTAAGCCGATTGGGGACTAGGACTAGATCATTTCGAACTCTCCCACAATCAAAGGTCATCAGGGGATGTCCTGCCTTCCTAATCTTGGTGCAAGGTGGATCCACAACCAGAGGTGTGTACATTTTAGATCTCTGGTGTGCAAAAAAGTTAAAGGCACCAGCTATCAGGGCTTCTCCAAACAACTTAAATGGCTAGAGCTTCTCTTTAAATCAAAGATGACTAAAGGACAAAACACCAAAAGTACTGAGAATGCACAGTGAAGCAACTTGCAAGACACATTTTTTAATGAGATAAGTAAACATTGTTGGGGGCAAGGTGTAAGGCAAGCAATGTTGGTGGCCACTTACTGGCTGCCATATCAAAAGCCTCATATATTGTTTTTCATTGTCTGCAGTTTAAATGACATTGCAGATAGAGGGCTTGTTTAAGAGGTTTGGGGAATGACGAGTCTAACTCCTATGTGCCAGAGCCTCTAACCATGACGTTATCATGAGGAACTCGATCCTGAGGACCTCGAGCATGGGCAAGGCAGCAGGTCTTTTGCGGGACAATGGCCAACTTCTCAAAGTCACTGCATTACTCCAAACTTTACACTTTCTGAACTGTATCAAATACTATTGTGGATGGTGCATCAAGGATTTCTGAAAAGTCCCTTTGCCCACAATTCTCTTGGACCACAGTACTTCCAAGCAAGATAAAGGCTAGAGCTAAAAGCTCCTCACAAAGGATGCATTTCACCACTAGCCAGTGGTCAGATTTGGTAACTGAATTATTAAGACAGGCAGAGGGGAATACATGATAATATTAATATATAAATAAATTATCTAACAAACCATTTTTGTGTTGTGAAATGTAATGCCTTCCATCCAAATTAGAACTCGAACTGCCTGTCTAAAGAGAATCCTGCAGTTGACATACACATTTTACAGTAAGAATGGCACTGCAATACTGGCTTGCTAGCTCTGGCTAATACAGATTAATGACTTTGAATTAAATTTGGATGGCTTTATGTAATAGTGTTGGGTTTCAGAAAGTGGAACACCGCAATGACATCACAAATGGAGAAAACTAGAACATTCATAGGAGATGTAGTGACCCTAATGCTATGTTTTGCGGCTATTTCCTGCTGACATCTTTATGGGTTTGCTTGTAAGTAGCTGTAAGCCCAGGAAAACAGTTCAGACAAAGGAGTTGGCATCACGGACTAAACCACTTGTAAACTGCATGTACAGTCTTCTCAGCCCTTGCTTAAAGCACTTTGTGTTCCAGGAAATGCAATGGTAAAGCGTTTTTTCCAATATCCTCCAATGCACTATATGCATAGAAAACTTTACATCTTTGTATAAAAGTACAGCATTTCTTGTAGAATTGGAGTGAGCAGGAATTCATTGAGCGCACGCCATCAAAATAGCTCCTTTGTGAGTACAAACAGCATTTGTTTTTAGAAAAAAACAATTTCATAAACTGCAGAATCTGTACAAAAATATCAAATGCATTTGGGCGGCAGTCTCTATACAGCCACATAGAGGCAACACTTTGTATAAGAGGCACAGCTAATGCCTCAAAAAAGACCAAATTGCTATACTAACTTATGGGAGGAAGGGTTAGCTCTGTGATAAAACAAGTAACTTTTCCCGAAAAAAGTTTACAAAACAAGAAGACATGCGTTAAACTGCTTTCACAAACTTAATCCTTGGGCTTGGCATTTATAATTAATTTATGTCATTATAACATATTTACTTGGTTTACAATGCATAATCTTTCTTATACTGGGATACTAGATCTTCCTTAAATAATCACTCAAAATGCCTCGACAGTGGTCATATAGGGATGAAGGCACTCCGACGCTCTCGGAAAAAAAATTTGTGTTCGGTTCTTTCTTAAAATGACAAAGATGCATGCACAGGGCTGTGAGCTTTTCCAAAAATACTACAAAGTGTCTGTCAAGGTGCATAAATAGTCACGCTGCTAAGATCCAACAAGCACCTCCATTATATGATCTAGTTCTGTGAGGTCCATTTTGAAAGGCTGGCTCGGGGTGACTGGTTGACTCGTGTACGGGGCTAAAGTCTTTAGAAGGTCATCTGCAGAGACAGGAGATATTTTTGAGACCGGCCCAGAGGCAGATGAGCAAGGGTCAAAATCATACATAGATGTGTCAATGTCGGCAAACAAAATATCATCCAAGGTCAAGTCTGTAAGAAAGCCAGTGGAAGCAGATATTTCAAAATTTCCAGGCAACGGGTCGATGAGTTTTGATTCACTTGCCTTGCCTTCGTGGGGGCCCTCAATCTTTTGAATACTAGGCTCATTGGAGTTACCTTTAGAATCTGCGGCTGCCTCAACAGAGGTAGGTGTTGCTGGACAAAGCTCCTCAATTTCCTCCAGGGCGGAAGAGAAACTGTCTTTTAAAGGTTGAACTGGCGGCTGCGGTAGTTTAGTTGGGCCATCGCTTTCGGAAGCCTGAGAAGTGCAAAAAGTGTCATCCTCAAGCAAAGAGGCTGGGGTGAGGCAGGATTCTAGTGGCGTAGTGTTTGTTAAGTCAATTGGATGAACAGGGTGGCAGGCAAGATGGCTGAACGCCGGCTGCGCCTCCTGGTAGCTGTCTCCGAGAGAATCAGCCGGCTGCGAAGTGGCAATGAACACAGGCCTCAAGCTGCCTTCCTGTTTCAACTCCTCTTGAATTCGTCTTAACATGTTGTTAATTAGAACAGTTTTTTGTAGGCGTGGTTCTGTTAATGGCCTGTGGTTGTAAAGTTTCATAAGGGAAATGTTGAAGATAGTCTGGCGCTGTAAAGTGTAGGACACCTTAGAAGGACCGTCAACTGAAGACACCACTTTGCCTTCCAGCCCATCTTCATGCTCGTCAAACTTCCGCTTTCCTCCTTTACCCAACATAAATCTGAAAAATAGAAAACAAACTGTTGATATCTATTTGTGGAACACAATGGGTTTTTGGTCTCTAGAAGGGCAAATATATTCATCACAAAAGTGAGAGCTTACAGAGGGATAGGAGGCATGTGTATGTGTTCAGAGAAGCTGGATTTAAATGTAAGTTACCTTTAACAACATCAAGTAAAAGATATCATGGTGGTATCATCAGGAGTACTGTGTAATCCTGATGAGATCACTTTTAATAGTGGAAAATACAAATCGTACACAAACACACATATGGATCTCAACAACCACTTCACTCTGCAGAAAAAATATACCACTCACGACAACCAATAGCGTATGAAACCAACTCACCACCCTACTAGCGCATAATAAACTAAAGTGAGCATTGTTGAAGGGACAGCGTAGGCACTATTAAATCATCATAATCTCAGTTCTCAGATACATACTACAGGTCGGCATGCACCAATTTTCCCAGATGGAATGCACTGAAGTTGAATTTGTAAAATCTCAGCCAAGACATACCAAACACTATTAACCAAAGTCACAAACATACTAGCAAACCCATGCTTTAAAGCAGCATCATGTACAGACCCACACTACTGATTACCCAACTCAAACAACCAGAAATCCGACTCTGGCCTGTGGCGGAATTGTCAACGCCAAAGCGTGAATATACTTGAATTCTGATCATGAACGTGAAGCCATACTAAAAAGGTAGAATATGTGCAATTCAAATCTCTGTAACAGAACACACCCATACTGGTCTGACAAGGCTCCCTCAGGTAATAAATTCATGTCCAAAGTGTTACCCCCTAAACGCTATACATCACAGTTTATACAAAAAAGGTGCATTTACAAAAGAAACGGGATCCTCCATGGCAAATATCCTGAAATTAATAACCGACAAAATAACTTGCACATTTTATTGCACATCATTAGAAACGAAATTCTAGTGCAGTCAGATACAATTCTACATCCACATTATGGCTCCAAATTCCTAGCTTTGTATGGAGCTATACGTACCCCACTGCCATAAATTAGTGCATCGGTTTTAGATTCTTCACCTATGCACTATACAAGCAGTGAATGAGGCCAAAAAGTTGGGCCAGATATGCAGGGTCAGTAAAAACATAAGCCAAATGATGTACTGTTGAGTGACGCTGTGCAGGATGGGGAGCAGAGGTGCACAGCTGCTCAAACAACACCTACAAGAGCTAACAAGAAAACCTTATTGAATCAAACAGTATTTCTAGTTTTTGAACTTAACAAAAAGTGAACATCTTTCGTACAGTTTTTTGTTGCATCACTGTTGGATCACGTAAACAGGTGGTATTTTGTTGGGCTCGTGCTCCTTGTTTCATGTTGAGCTGTGTCTGTTTTGGTAACTCCCTTTGGGCACTGTGGGTTGGCAGTGCAAAGAAGCCTCCTGTGCCACCACATAATCCTGAATCCAAGTCACAATACCACAAAGCCCAGACGCAGTAACACAGCCCATCAACTGCCAAACCAATCAGGAATTTGCTGCCTTTCTCTTTGGCCTGACACATATTAAATGCAAACACTGACTTTGGATAATGAAGAGGCTTTCTCCTTGCATTCACATTTTCTGCTTGCTCGGACAACTCTATATCCAACTCAACTTTCCACTAGCTTTCTGGGCACTATTGTTGCTCTGTCTTTGTAATTATCTTTTTTTAAATTTAAGAGTGGTTGTGGTCTCAGGGGTGTGGAATTTATTAAAATATCTACTTGTCCATGGGACAGGTTGCCTTCCCAAATATATTTGTCCTGTAAAAAATCTATTTGTCTCTTTGGTGCCATGTAGTGCGGCGACAAATTATGGCAGTAATCTCATTATGTAAGCGCTCTGATAATTGCCTCTCTGATTATGCCAGGTCTACTACTATAGTAGGGCTTGATTACTTGCAATTTCAATCCCTACTATTGCAATTTCCTTATTTTGCCACCATTTCGTAGATCTATATTCTGGGGCAGGAGGAAGCAGTAAGCAATAGTTACAGTGCTGGAATGCCTTGGAGTCTGCAAACCTACTAACTTGCATGTTTTAAGGATTTTCACCAGCTCTTCTCTAATCTTTTGCCATAATGAGAAAGGTTGGAAATTTACTCCCGACAATGGTAGAAGGAGAAGTTCGAGTGCTAAGAGAAAAGTGGTAGGAGGGAAAGAACTTGTAAACGCTCAAAAGATTTTCACATGAGTAAATCTACACATGCATATTTGTTTGTGCTAAAATACATTTCACAAATATTTTCTAGGAGTATGATTTCCTGGTATGCAGGTGTAGATTTTTGTGAATTCACAAAAGCCACTAATTCAAAGACATAACATGGGTGGCTTTAAGTATTGGGTGCCTATTTACATCTGCCGTTAACAAAGACATTTTGTTTTGATTGAACTTCAATTTCTTGATCTATCGACTGGCTTTACCTACGAAGTCAAGGGAATTTTGAAAGGCAGGCCAAGGAACAAATGAAAGTGATGGGAATGAGATGGGTTTTTTGCAAGTCCACAGATGTAGATTACAACATGTCTAGAGACAGCGCTTGGGCACTGCTTAGGCTCGACCTAAAAATAGACAAGTAAGTATTTTCTTGTGTGCAGTCATGAAGGCTAGATCGCACCTTTAGATAAAACTGAGGCGGTTTCTATGTAGAATGATTTTAGTAACGTTATTAGTTTTCTATTTAAAAAATATATATATATTTGACATCGCTTCTCACCTAGTTTTATTGTTTTTAATGAATTATTGATCTTAAACTCTCTTAGTGAATTTCATGACATAATGCTATATATTTTATCTATTTATTGTTAAGAGGAAGTTGATTGGTGCTGTGTGTATATTTATTTGCTTTTATGATTGTGTTAAACAATCGAATAAAGTATTTTGGACAAGTAATGCATTGCAAGAAATGCAGATAACCACTTTCGGGAGAATTGAGAACTTACATTCCAAGGCACTGAATACCAGATTATAAGCCTCTGTAATGCAACCCTGAATACTCTGACTTAACTCCCTCCTGTCTGTTTCCTGCTAAGCTTACTGAAGCCACAGTCAGCTATCTTACTTAATGATCCGTGCTTTACTCGATCCACCAAGACTGGCTTCTGTCCTTCTCACATAACCTAATCTGTGTTTACAGCTTCTTTGGACCATGTGCAAGGACTCTGGATGATAGGGGTCAGTCTGCCATAATTCTTCTTTCACCTTTAGTCGGTGTTTGATGTGGTCTGCACCCCAATCGATTGCCCAGGTTCACAGACACTGTGGTGGTGGTGGGGCGAGTCATGCTGTGGGCTTCTAAAACTCCTTTTTGATCAGCTGAAGAAAAGCTGTTTCTCCACTTCAATCTGAATTTCAGCAGCTTCCATGTAAGGACCCTGAGAGGTCTTCCCTGAGTGCTACACTTTTCAGTGTCTGATCCTTTGGCAACACTGATAAGATCTTTTAAATTCCAGTTCAATTTATTTCCGCCATGCTACTTTACTATGTCCGTCTACTTTCTCGTGATTGCCCACTGGATATTTGATGTAGCCACCTAAAGCTCAACACTGACAACACTTAGGTGTTGGTATTTGATGGTTCTCCATTTCCATGATCAAGCTCTGGGTGGCCTTAGACCATGGCTGAGCTCCCCTGTCCATGTTGCATAGCACAGAATCAGAAGTATCATATTTGACACATTCTTATCCCTTCAACCCCCGATTGCCAAGGTATTCTTTTCCTGCTTCCACACACTAACATTCCTGCATAAATTCTTCTGCTTTTGCCCATCTTCTATGAGAACTGATATACAAGCGATTAGATCTGCCCAAATTCTTTATAACAACTCCACTTATCAAGGCCTACCAAAAATATTTGTTTACTAAGGTTCATCGTATCCAAAATGCAATAGGCAGATTAGTTCCTGGCTTGCCTCACAGAGAACACATCTTAGATGATGTGGTTAAATTTAGTTGACTTGCTCCATCTAAGAAGATCCTAAGAAGTTTGTACATATGCCATAATGCAGACTACAACTTTAGTTCCCTTTTCTTTGTTCCCTTTTACTTCCATGTGCACTAGCTTGTAAGCTCAGATCATCTTCTGTCTCCCTACTTGTACTGCTCCAAGTTAGACATGAGCGTTTGGGAGGTAAGACTTCTATCATCAGGGCAAGCTGTGGCGCAGCACGCATTCCCATCTGCATTCTAATGTCAATCGTGTGTCACCGCACCAGCAAGTTGTCTCCCCTCCCCACTCCACCTCTGCATTAGGGTTACAGTAATTCTTGATGTTTAATACTTAAATTAAAGCACCTGAATACCTTCTGATGTCACTGTACATTTAAGTGTAGTTCATTCATTAATTCAGGTGTTATTGTATAAAAGTGGCGGTCACTGAATGTGGCTAAACACGTTATCGTCACTGGCTAGTATGGTTAATCTAATGCAACTTCCTTTTTTAAATTAGGAACCATTACAAATAACAATAAGCAAAGTTTGCAACCTAGGCATCTTGTTTGACCAAGAGGATTTAAGATAGATGTTGTAAGTGCTTGCCCAGTGAGCCTGCCTAAATACCACCGCTCCACAATTAACATAAAAAACACTGGTCAGACTGTTATCCCCATCAGGCTGCATAACAGTGCAAATTAGTGCATCAGGAAAAAGGCCCACACTAGACTGGTGGATACTGGGTTGTGTCCATGTGATATACCTGCTTAGCCTCTCTGCTTTAAGATTTTGAACTCCAGGCAGATGTGGGACTATTAAGGTTACGTTCTTCAAAATGGGACATCTGCATATATCTTGGACTACTCTGGATAGCGTTTTCTGACTTTGTCTCTTCTTAAAAAAAAAAAAAAAAAAATAACATTGTAATTGTATTTGTCTATGTTAGCGCTGCTTTCCCCTCTATTTATGTGTGAAAATCTTTGAGGGCTAAAAAGAAGAACACGTGTGTTTTATTTCTTCCTTTGGGCTCCAAAAGCCGTGGATGTTCAGTTTATTCTTGTGTGCTCCCCCATCCCGTAGAGGGGAGAGCAGGAGGGGGGTCTGTGGGGATGGTAACTAAGGAAGCTGGTTGTTTGAAAGGCCTGCCTTTAGCAATGTTCTTCGTTTTCCACCTCTGTATCTCTTTCTGCACCTTCTTTGTGACAATCACTAGATCTTCCCAGCTGCCCATGACCACTGGTTTTGAGGTCATTCTTAGGTTGGCTGCATGTCTAACCTAGGCAATGGGGGATGCAGGATGTCACGGGGCTCCTAACATCTTCTTTCTCTGGGGATGCTCTCCTGGCATTGCTTTCAGAAGCTTACTTTTAACAACCAATTATCCAGGTCAAAGTATACTTGTATCCCTGGCTTCTCAAATGTACTGCAACCCAGCTAGATGTTTTGTTAAAACTCTTGCTGCTGGCTTTATTCTATAAGGTAATACTTTAACTGATAATGTACTTTGCCCATGACAAACCTCAGGAGATTTGTTTTTGTTGTGCATGCAGAGAGGTGTCTTTTAGGTCTATGGTGATCATTTAGTCTCTCTTTTCTTTTTCCGGAGGAGAATGACCTCTTGGATTGTGGTCATTTTGAATCTCTGTTTTTATGAACCTGTTCAATTAGCTAAGGCCAGAAATAGTTCTTCGTGTCTGATCTGGTTTTGGTACTAGCAAGTAAACTGAGCACATCAATTGTTTGATTTCCATTTTGGGCACCTTTTCTATTTCTTTTAATATAAGTTACTGTGCTTCGTGCCTCAAATGAGTTAGCTCTTTTTTGTTGAGGCCTCTTGATATTAGTGAAAGTGTTGGTTTTTGCAACAGTTTTATGCAACAGCTATGCTGTATAATGTTTAACACACACTTATAGGAGGTGATTTTTCTCCACTCTCCAATTCAGGAGAAAACCCCCTACATTTTACCAGTGTTTTGTGCTGGGTGCTTACTTTTCACTTAACTGTGGGCCCTGTGCCCTTGCTCTCTGTCTAAAGGACTAGTGTGTCACTGATGTGTACGGCCTTTGTGGTGGCTTGCTTTGCATGCTGTCATAGTTGGACTCTCGCACCTAGGCGAGACTGATGGTTTAGCGATGACAGCACTTTTGTTGTGGGCGACTAGGCCAATCCTACAAGTCGCAACTGCTGGCCCAACCCTCCGGCTCACAAGTAGTACCTCACCAAAAACCCAAACAGTAAAAGGTGATTTCTGGCAGCCTTACGCATGGACTCTGGAGTGCAACATCTCATGGGAGTCATGGTGGAATGGAAGGTACCTTTTCTCTTGTTAGCAATAAGTCTCAGTCACACACAGGCAATGATGGAGATGCAGTAGAATTTTCAATATATTTATTGAAAAGACTGCAATCTACGGTACAATGCATGAGCTGCAATAATCAGGATAACGTATAATAAAAAAAGCATGATTGTACAGATGAGTCGCAAATACAAAGACCCCCACCATCTTGCACTAGGAATGAAATGTAAAATACCTAGCAGGGAGAACCTAACACCTAACCTAAAAAGAGCTAGGTGTGAAAAACCTAATCTGCCAGTACCATGTCCATGAGAAGCACCCCACGACCCTTGTTACCTTGAAATGAGGTTTCTAGGTCAGACTATGCGGTGACACGAAGGCTGATTTCTGCACCAGGGTGACGTGCAGCATAGATGGCGTTGACAGCATCTGGTAGCAATCCCTCTGATTACCCTGTCTGTGTGAGGTGTATTTATACAGACCATGTAGGACACCTGATGCATGTATGTTCCAAAACAGATAGGGAGGCATACTTGTGCAGCAATTACGTAAACAATGCCTGACAATTGTACATTATGTTCCTGTCATCCATAAGTGAGATGGGGACATGATGTGCCTACCTATGTTCCTCACTTGATTATGACATTGATAGTGACACCTTCACAGAGTGGCACTGATAACGCAAAATCAAAACATTTCTCTAACTATAAACATGGCAGCCATTGTAAAATAAATAAAATAAATGGGCTAAAACAGAGCAAACTAAGTAGGTTAAAAGTCACTAGGTGACGGGGGCACAGGCCTGCAAACTCCTGAGTCCCAATAAAACGAACACAATCCACTACAATGCTTTGCCAGTACAAGAAAGATGTTTGAGAAGTGCTTGATTGGAAGTTGCCTCTACCTGAAGATCTCCTGGCAGATATGGCTCCTTTTCTAAAACCTATTATAAACTGAAACCTCATAAATGCTGTTGTCTTGATTTGTTGCAGTGTTTGGTCCTCTGCAACACAAAATAAGTTGTCCCGTATGAATGACATGTTTATCACTGAAGCATGGACCTCTGGTTTCAAGCCTGACAATCTCAACCAGTTTTGTGAGGTTCCTGAGGGTTCTTACAGTGCAGAACTGTCAGGTTGTGGTGTCTGCCATATCCAATACAAAATTAAGGTGGGTGTTAAACATGGTCTTTCCCACCTGAATGATAATTTTTGCCCTCCTTTCATACTGTTCGGGAAGATGTTGCATGAGTTTGTTGATTTCTTCCCATTGCTGATGGTCTTAACAGTTGGAGAGCACTGAAGTTTGCAATCCTCCATTTTGTGACTGAACTCTCTCCAGTTCTCTGTCCCCTATTTCCACCTTCTTATTCTCCTTGTCTGGTGGTGGTCCCATTGATGAAGATATGTTGGAGCTCTTGCTTACTGTTGTCATAGTAATGGAGTCTGCCACTGCATTCCTCTTGATCATGGGGGGGGAGGGGCTTGGAGAGTACTGATGTTTCTTTTTTACCCCGGAGGTCACTGCCTTCAGGGAAGCTGTTTTTCTGAAGGCATTCTTCCTTGGTCCAGGTTGCTTGGTAGCATAGACAGGTAACGGTCTTTCTTCTGGGACGTCATCTATGTTTTTTGTAGAAAACATGATTCTGCCTATTCTTCTTTCAGTGATAGCCTGCAGGTGTCTCCCGCCCTATTAAAGAGTGCATTATAGACTGCCAGATCATCAGGCAGCCAAGGTATCAGGGAATATGATTATGTTAGACCTGACAGCCTTAGGGTGGTCATCCCCCAACTTTCTGCCTGCCTCCCTCCCTCCACCTTTCCGACTCTGTTTTTGCTGGTTTTAGGACTCTGTGCACTTTACCACTGCTAACCAGTGCTAAAGTGCATATGCTCTCCCCCTTAAACATGGTAATGTTGGTTTATCCCCAGTTGGCATATTTGATTTACTTATCAGTCCCTAGTAAAGTGCACTACATGTGCCCAGGGCTGTAAATTAAATGCTACTAGTGGGCCTGCAGCACTGACTGTGCCACCCATATAAGAAACTCCTTGACTATGTCTCGCGCCTTTGTAAGGCCTGTGTGTTCAGTTTCACCTCCATTTCGACCTGGCATTTAAAAGTGAATGCCAAGCCTTAACTCCCCTTTTTCTACATCTAAGACACCCTTAAGGAAGGCCATAGGTAACCCTTAGGGCAGGGTGCTATGTAGGTAAAAGGCAGGACATGTACTTATGTGTTTTATATTCCCTGGTAGTGAAAAACTCCAAAATGCATTTTCCACTACTGTGAGGCCTGCTCCTTTCATCGACTAGCATTAGGACTGCCCTCATATACTTTTTTAGTAGTAGATTCTGATCAGAAAGGGGTAACCAGGTCATATTTAGTATGGCCAAAATGGTAATAGAAAATCCTGCTTACTGGTGAGGTTGTATTTTATACTGCTATGTTAGAAATGCCACTTTTAGAAAGTGAGCATTTCTCTGCACTTAAGACCATTTGCGCCTGACAGCGTGTCTCCAATCAACGTCTGGTCTGTGCTGGTTGACAGCTCCCTTGTGCATTTCACCCAGACAACCATAAACACAGGACACACTGTCACATATGCAGTCATCTGCATAATGAATGGGTCTTCCTGGGCTGGAAGTGTGGGCCTGACACTCACATTTCAAAGGACCTCACACCTCACACAAAGGACTGATAACCCCCACAGAGACCCTGGCAGACAGGACCGGGCTGAAAGGGGAACTTATGCCCTTCAAAACTACTCTTTGAAGTCTCCCCCACTTCAAATGCATTTTGGGGTATATAAACTGGGTCTCTGACCCCACCAACTCAGAAAACTTCTGGACCTACACCTGCACACTGTCAGAGAAGCTGCCTGGCTGCCCAAAGGACTCTTTTGGACTGCATTGCTGGAAAAGACTGCTGCCATGCTGCTGCCCTGCTGGCCTCTGACTTTGCTGGAAGGGCTCTTCCTTCCCCAAAAGTGCTCTCTAAGGGCTTGGATTGAGCCTGTCTCCTGTTTTTGAAGTCTCAGGACCAACAAAGGCTTCACTTCTTCAAGGAACTCCTTGTGCATTGAAAATCGACACAACACCTGCATTGCGGCTAAGAAATCGCCGCACAGTCGACCGGGACCAACGCAGGACAGACTTCCTCACTGGAAGTTCGATGCAGCTCCTACCTTGAGACGGAAAATTTGGCGCATTGCCTAGCGGATCGATGCAGTGCCTGCTCCTTCTTACAGCCCATCAAAGATTTTCAAAGCATAGTCTCTGGGCTGCAAAATATCCCCGCATTGCAGTGAGGAACCAAGACTATGCACTGAAAAACAAAGCAAACCCTTGCAGCATGGAAAGAAATGACGCATCATCTGTGCCGTTCTGGAAAATTCAATTCAGCACCTTATTTTTCCATGCATCTCCTCCTCTGCGGTTAGAGCGCCTTTATTTTTTTACATATCCCAGGTACTGTGTGTAACAAAGAAACCACTCTTCATTTCTAAGGATTTAAACTCTTCTAAACCTTTTAAAAGTGATATTTCAACTTGTGCTTATTGGATTCTTGTCGTTTTTAGTTTATTTTTTTCAGATACATATTAACTATTTTTCTAAACCTGTGTGGTGTATTTTTGTGGTGTTTTCACAGTGATGCAGTACGATTTATTGCACAAATACTTTACACATTGCCTTCTACGTTAAATCTGACTGCTCAGTGCCAAGCTGTCAGAGGGTGGGCACAGGATAATTTGGATTGTGTTGTAACTTACCCTGACTAGGATTTGTGGTCCCTACTTGAACAAGGGTGTATACCTATGCCAACTAGAGACCCCATTTCTAACAGATTCCATTCCCACTTGCGACAAGTCTATGTTGAGATCCTCCCAACCTCCATTGTGAACCTTTTTGCCTTGATACTCCTCTCAACAAGAACTCCTTTTGCTCTTTGTTGTGGAGTTCTGGTGTTGTCTGGGGCTCCTCCTTGGTGCAACATTTTTCCTGGCTCTTTGACTCTACATGTCTGGTTGGGATGCAAAATCCTTTGAGTGATATATCAGGGTCTCTCTTAATTTGTAAAAGGACCACCGTTTTGGCCCTCTAGTGCCTCTTGTTCAGTGTTGAGTATCAGTGGCATCTTTCTCTTCAGAGTCGGAGTCTCCTTTTCCTTCATCCCCTTCTATCTCCCTTGGTCACTTTTTGGCATGACACAGATTCCTGAGGGTTTGTCTAGTACAATGCCCTTTTGTCTGGATCCATGAACTTGTTTTGCTTTTGCCAGCCTTCAGCCTCAGAATGTTCCAGCATTGGTGAGGTCTTCATAAACTTAAAAGTTTGATACTCTTGGCTCATTCCCACTGTGACTTTGAGGTGTTACCTGATGCAGTTTTGTGCCTTCTCCTTCCTTCAACGACTTCTGTGAAGCTTCTCCCCACCCCCCCCCCCCCCAGCCCCCATCATCAATGGGACAATCCTCTGTATCTGATCCCTCGTGCCAACTCAGTTTCTTCAATGTTTTGCTCCCTGTCGCTAGATAGCCAGTTCTGTGAGGGAGGGCTGCTCCTGCTGCAACTTTATCTCGCACTGTGTTCACCTTTGTCTTTCTCTGGCTTATAGGGTTTTTGGCTGGAATTCAACACATCCTTCTTAGCCTTTGGTGCTATGATCTTTTGGGACACAAAGGTTGCAGACCTAATGCAAGTCCTTCTGTGCAAACTTGGAATGCACTTCGGGAAGAAACTAAAGGGAGTATTCTCCATCTCCCTTGATGGTACTAGGGCGCACATTTTCTGACCATGTAGTTGGGCTTCTAAGGTAGTGATCCTGTTGAAGGATTTGATATTATTTGATTTTATCCAAAGTTCTCAATGTACTTCATTGGATTGCTGGTCTATTCACAGATTTTCTCTGTTATGCTCGACAATCTGTCAGCAGATCTTCTAGGTCCCTTCTGCAGCTCTTCAGCTTGATTCCTGACCCAACGGTGAGAAAAAACAAAATCTGAAGATGCCAACCACTCACAAGGGGCTTCTGAGGGGCGTACATATGACATTGTTGGGGAAGGAAAAGACACAAAATGGTCATCAATGCAGAAAGATAAAAGGACTACATGACTATTCTGGACCCAACCACTAGATGGCATAATAATGCACAGCATGTGAATCCAGAAAACATTTGCGCAGCAAAACTTTAAATGTCAAATCGCTATGCCTAAATGCTTACGCCCATACTGTTAAACCCTCTAGCCTTAAACATATACCCCTGCCCTAAACTGCTAACCCTTAAATCCTCAGCTTGTAACCATACACCTGAAACCCTACTTCCTGGTCGCTGTTTTTTGCATAGTTATGGATCTGCCACATAATGCATCTTCTGCTGTATAATCTGTAGATTTTAACATAGAAAATTTTGTTTCTAGCTCAAACAGATCAAAAGTTACTAAAAACATGGCTAAGTGGGCTTGTGTGGAGTGGAAGCTCCTTTGCAAAGGTTAAATGGTAATCCTTTGGTTGCTTATTTGTGTATTTGGCCGTTAAAGTGGTACTAAAGAGGTGAAATAGCTGCCCAGACAGAATTACCATGTGTAAAGATAACAAAATAAAGAAGCAATAGTTTTAAAAGTAATGTGCCGTCTTAGGCCTCATAATTTGCCTTTTCTTTCTGTATAATTTAGTCAACCCTGTCACATAATCAGGTGCTCTCCTGTTGCATAATTCCAGTGGCTCTGCCTTTAACCCATTCCACATTTTCCTCATTTCATTTTATTTTGGGAACAAACACATTAAAATGCATTCATTTTTTCAATATTTGTTTTTAGAACTATCGAGAAGTGCTATTTTTAGAAGTGTTAAGGCAATACCAAGCACAACTGGTTAGACCATACTTAGAGTATGGTTTTACCACTTATTTCTAACAGTCAAGTGAAGCCCAAGTATGCCTCAACCTGTGGTACATACAAAACACTATTAACAGCTACAGTCACTACACGAAGATGGCAAGTACTTGCATGCACTGCTGCATCTGTCCTTACAACACTGCAAAACTCTGCCCTTGTTCTAGTAAGCTCATCCAATAGTTCTTGCCTATAAACCCACTGCACATCAAGCATTTTTTATACAAGTCTACTGCAACCAACAACCTTTCAACCATGCACCGAAGGGCGCCCAGTGACCTTTGGATACTTTCACATAATCCAGAAAGCCCTGCCAGCCTCACTTTGGAGGGGGGCAACACCAGGCCCAACCCAAGGCACTAGACAATATTTTGATCCCCAGGGGAGTCAGAAAAGGGGGGTTTACGCCACTGTGCCAGTGTCTTTGATAAAATAATGCCCTCTTACTTGCCGTAGAGAACAGCTGCAGTGTGGACACTTGGAGTCAGATGGCACCTAGGGAACTCTACCAAACAATGGGCATTTCTGAAACTTATCGACCCAGAGTAATCCAGGATGGTGTGGCTTGCATTGGTCCCAGCATGTTTTTCTACCCAGAATGGCCTTCAAACATGAATTACAAATACTATTTCACTCATATTAATGTGACAGAAACCTTGGGCACTTCCAGTCAACTGCCTTACCACTTCTGCCACAACACAAAAAATAGTAAGGGGTGAAGTTACTGTTTGTGAAGACCGTCAGTATGGCACCTACACGTGGGGTCTTCCCTTTACGGAATAGGTGGTCTCACACATGTGTCATGCTTCTTCATTTAACCACCTATCCCCACACTGGTAGGACAATGCCACCAGGGCAGACTCAACCTTGTGGTCTGGGCTTCCTAGAGGGAGTACTCAAATGTTGTTACTCTGGATAGTTCAGGGATCCAGTTAAGAATTAAAATTATCTACAAGATGACCAAGGTCCTTCGCACATTTAATTGTGGTGTCTGTTGGTAAGGTTAAAAGCAAATGATGGGCAGTGTTTGAGTTCAATGACTCATACTGTCCCTTTTGTTGTTGCGACCACTTACCACTCTGCCTTCACACATTTCTCCCTATTAAAAAATACTTACTCTGTTTGTGGATGGACCCAATACAAGTCAAAAGAATGGACCAAAACTGTAGCCATATGATGAACACATTGACCCTACACTGAATTTACGCAGTCCCAGTTCAGTCTGGTTCCTTTTGAGGGTGACAGACCCACCAACACATGTGTACCATTTTTATCAGGTCAAGTGTGGGAACGGTGAGTGGCATGGATTCTGTCAATTCCACATATTTTTCACAGAAATGGGTGGAAATATTGTGATTTTACTTCTAGGTTGTACTTGCAGGACATTCTGGGTAAGAAAAGTAGTTGGATCCACACAAGCCACACCAACCTGAACTCCCCCATGTTTTTGATTTTCAGAAATATCTGGAGTTGGTAGGTTTCCATGGGGACCAGCCAACGCTGGGCCCACGTCTACTGCTTCCTACATTGCAATAATGACTGAAATTAAGTTTAGGTTAATTGTTGTATTTTGGGGCCGCCCTCTCGCAGCAAGAGGCTTCCCCACTCAAGTGGGGTACTGTTCTTATGGGGAAATGTATGGGAACTTAAGTGGTGACAGTTGTCGATCCCTACAGATTCCAAAACTTTTAGTCTCAGAAGTCAGAACAAAATCTATTATTTCTCCCAAGTTCAATGTTTACAGGCATTCTAGGTAAAGAAAAAAAGGTTGTGGAGTTTCACACAAGTATGGACTCCATTTGTTCAGTTTTCAAAAATGTCTGCGGTTGGTAAGTTTTCCAGGGTATCTCCTGACCCTCACCCAACCCACATCCCCAGAAAGGCTGACATTCCAATGAAAACGCTGAATTTACCCATTTTTCACTTTGGAGCTTTTCTGTTTTGTGGCCAACAGGCCCACCCACATGTTGGCAGTGTCTGCCCGGCCTGTACGGTAATCAGACAGTGCCTGATGTGTTGGTCTGCCAGATCAGTTTGTGGGCCAATTTTTCAGCAGTTTATAAGTCAGTTTTATGGCCAAGTGGGTTAGATTTTACTGTTGATTTCCTGGATATCACCACTAACAATACCTGCAGCAAACACAAACGCATGCAGTCGCCCATACCATGCAAAATTCCTATACAGAGTGATCTTATCAGTTCTAATCTGAGCTGCTTTACAAACGTGGGCCATTTTTTCAGCTATCTGGTTTGTTAATGGGGGCCAGTTATTTTGATGCCTAGGACTATTTTTTGTCCCAGTCCGACTCTGCGAGTTGGGTTGCATTTCTGTCATGAGAAATATGGCAATACAGGACAGCAAAACGTGTTATTATTGCATTTCTCTACATTTTTGGCTCAAAAAGTTAAGCTGGCTTACAAGAAAGAATATATTTTGCGAAACGCCCTCCGAGTAGCAGGAGTTTACAGGTAGTCACAAATTCATAGCCATATGAATAACCACTCTTCTTAAACTCAAGAATTACAGATGAAAACATTGTCACATGATCTACACAATTGACTGCTCGTTGAATTCGTAATTATGTCTACTTTTCAAAAATGTACATCTTTTAGAGTCCACTCCTGGGTTTTAAACCTCTTTGCCCAACAAAATGCAAGTTAGTAAAACTGATTAAAAAAAAAAAATGTTTTTTTTTCCTTTCCCCCCAGAACTCTGCCTCTTTCTGAAAGGTGAGAAGAGGGCGACCTTACTTAATACAAATTTTAGGGAAAACCCTTTTGATGTCTGTGGACGCCCATCGAATCAGCACTGGAATACAGGGGTCCCCCACCGAGTCACTGGAAGCAGACCTAAGCAAGTTCTAGGATTTGAACGTCCAGGCAAAAACACATAATTACAACAAAAGAAAATATATATATATATATATATATATATATACATACACACACACACACACACACACACACATATACATACACACACAAAACAAATGCTCAAATATTGGAATTTTGTTTGTAATTCACAAACATATTTAAATGTTTTCAAATCTTCAATGTTGCTTATTTTTATATAATGTATTAATTGTATTATTATATTTACTTTTGTTAAAGAGTCGCTCACCCTGGGGGTCCTTAGACCACAGGTTAAGAACCACTGCTCTAGGCAACTCCACAAATCTAGGGTACCTTTAAAATTCCCAACACGTTGGGAGATGCGACCTACATATGAATAGTGAATATAGTGCATCGATGTTGTTTTGGTCAGGTCTTTCAGTTTTAAGAAACACTGGTGTCTTTCTTTGGGGGGGGGGGGCGTAAGGGGGATTCTGAATATATGCTTCCTAAACATAAGCAAACACCACTATCAGCAATTACAAGCCTGGCTGCTGTATGCTGGTAAGGTTACATCCTCACTTGTGTTCACGTTTGTTGTCTACAAAAAATATATTCTGATCTAACTAACATCCAAACAAATACATCTGGGAGTGGCACGTTCTACGCTGCCCTTCAAACACCTCAGGCCTCCTTAGAGCGCGCCCTTAACACAAAAGTTGGCAAAACGGCAGAGACCAATAGAAGCACGGATTCTGCTAGTTTTGGGACTTCATTTTCTATTTTTTGCGGTTTACAAATCGGTTTCAACAAGAGAAAAATGGGCGACACAATTATGGATATAAGGGAACAACGTCCTGTGATTTTCCAAGGAGACTTCTGGGCGTGCCTGTGATGTGTAAAAATGACTCCGAATTTACAGTGAACACGAAAGGCTGTCTAGACTCAGCAGGCAATTTTCTATTGGTCGTCATCAACATATTTTTGAAGCACTTAAGCGGTACATTTCGGTATTTTTTCTTGGGTCTCGGTGGACCTGTACAGGTTCTGCCCTCCCAGAGGCCTGCTTTGGCCCGAGGGCGTGGACTTTCTTCGGGATGTCTCTGCAAACATGTCTGCAGCTGTCGAGCGACCATCACAGGACGAAATAACTGTGCTGAAGGGGCATGCCGGGCAGCCTTTCTGTAGCACAATATCATATCTGTGCTATTCCTTCCATCAAAGAAAGCAACCTCGCCACCATAAAAAACACATCCAGAATAGTGCATTAAGTTAATACGCAATTATCACCTCGCCCCAGTTCTTTTACCGGAAGCAGGACGGCCAGCCTTCGGTCCAGGTTTGTTTATTTTGGAACTCTTAGCGTTTCTGAAAGATGAGACAAGGGCTATCTCAGCATTTCAGACCTTTAGTCGGAAACAAATAGGTGAGCTAGGCCCAAGCCTAAGGTGCAAACCGTCTCAGGGCGCCCCGAGCAGCCCGCAATCCGGTAGGAGCCGCATTCCTCTTACTTGGCACCAGTGATTCAGTTTTAATTGATTTTAAGTTGCTTTTTTCTCTTTACTTTTTTTCTAAACACAACCACGGACACTTGTTTCCCCATAAATAACGAGGGTGACCAGACGTCCCGGATTTGCCGGGACAGTCCCTGTATTTTACCAGCTTTTGGGAATTGTTTTAGCTTATGTCCCGGTTTTCAGTTGCCTGAAAACAGTGGGAGGTAATTTTTTTTGTTTTCCGAAGAAGAGACAGTTATCAGAAAGTAATTTAATTGAAAGGCAGAATCCTGCTTTTAAAAAATTCACTTTATTTATATTTAGTGCCTGTTCTGTAATTCTGTGCTGATGAGCGATGTCATTCTGCGCGCTCGTTTCAAATAAAAGTGTAGTCCTTCTTCTATTTTGTGTGGATTGTCCCTGTTTTTAGCCTTAAACCTCTGGCCACCCTAAATATAACATCTTAACCCCTATCGTTCCCTTCCTCCTCCCCTTCGTCCCCTGGCACCAGCACCAACACCTTGGCATCAGCTTGACAGTGCTAATAGGTGGGCGATTCCGGCGAGTTGCTGAATGATGGGAAAGTTTTGTGTTCCGAGGCCTGTACCTGCTCTGTGGTAGTCAGCCAGGCACCGACGTGTGAACACAAACTGGGCTCCCTGTTGACTCATTTTATTCACCAGCAGCAGGGACGGTGCCAAATTTCCATCTGCCCAGGGCGCTATCTGAGCATAGGCCGACTCTGTTAAACAGGCTTGAGGCAAGGAAAACTCCGAGCAGTGCCGAGCACACTTCGGTGGAAGAATTAGGAGTTGTCCTCGTGAAATGCTTGCATATCTAAGCTCGCAAAACAGACAGGTGTGCCCAAAAAATCCAGACTGGCATTCTTTACAAACCGTGTTATCAAGGCATCCTTTATGCAAATTGAAGTTGTTAAAATTGTTAATAAAAAGGCCACCCTAGGATTGGCAGAGAACTTCATCGCGCTGATTTAAGAACTGTGATAGCATGCAAGGTTTTTTGTTTTTTTGTAGGGTGGCTTATGCAGAAAGTTTCTACAAAGGTTCTCATCCTTCGACAATTCAACATCGTTATGGAGTTAACGTAAATAGTTGACTTTTCAATCGCTATACGGTCTCTGGTTAGGTGCTACGCATCCTTCTTATGGGCTCAGAGAATACTGGCCCCCGAGGAGGAGCATGGACACGTATTTGTGCATGTATTAGAAAAAAGACTGAATATGTAATCCGCTCTCCCTGTCTGCGACTGACATATTCCTGCGGGGATTTTCACTGTATTGGCAGGATATCCCCCAGATAACGAAACACAATTTGAATTGGTCCAATAACTTTTTCTTGGTGGCTATGCGCACATTCAAAATCGGGAGATGGTTTCATATTACTCTTTATTTTGAATAGGGTTCAGGTTCTTACGTCATGTAACAAACAATTAGTTGACAGATCACAGCACTTTTACGGAAGTTAGTTTTCAAGGGTTCTCTACACACACTTACCACTAAGTTGGACTGTCACGCCATAATGATGCCTCAGTTGTTGGTAAATGGTTTCTTGTGGGACTTTTTCCTCGTAGTATGGGGTGTGTGTGTGCTGTTAAAGTTTTGTTGGTTGTTTTCCGTGGGGGCTTGTTGCATAACTTGGCCCTGCTGCTCTGGGCTCAGGGACTATTAGGGACAGTCCCCCAAACCCAACATTGGACTCCAACTCAAAACCAGGTATCCATATCCTCCCAGACTCTAACAGTCTTCAAGGAAATTAGTAATTGGCACTCCCCTGCCTCTCCCTATTATCAGTCCTCTCTCCAACTATGGGTTCTAAAGATGATTATATCAGTTAGTGAACAGGTGCAAAAATGCCTGCCTGTCCTGCAGGTAAGTGTACAGATTGTTGAAAGGGAGCAGCAAGGCCAGCTTCTCCCTACAGTTCCCCTACCTAGAGTTCGAAGATCAAACCATCACTGGGTAAGGGAATAAACAATCACCCATCCAGAGGTGGGAGCAATAGGTCAGATATTTATTTACCACGGACAGTAGAACCATCCCATGCCCCTGTGACATATTTATTGCTCAGCTCAGACAAGAGTTTTTTTTTTTTTTTTTTTTTTTTTAAATTGTACTTTATTGAAAGTTCTGCATACCATGAAAATCAACACTTCGGTTCATGCACATACCGAAAGCAGTGTACAATGAGTCATACAATTATACATCGTATACACAGTAGGCAGGGGCCAGAGGGGACATGGACAGTTAAGTCTGTTCATTCAAAGAGCAAATGCATGGAAAAAGTGCATCTTCAGAGGGCAGAATATGGGGAATGGGACACTCTAGAGGCCTATTGCGTGTCACAGTCTGATCAAGTGGGGGCAACCTGGCAGTGCCACCGAAAGCAGAGAGCGCTTCTTAGGGTGAAGGGTATGTGTCAACCGCAGTGGGTTCATAGTGCAGGGGTTAACACTATTGCCTGTAGGAGCTGCACGTATCAGGACTGCTTGAAGGTGCGTAAAAGCGTGGTCTAGTGCCAGTCAGTCATGACGGCCACAAGTCCAAATCGGGCTCCAGTGCCCCTAATATTACATTCCACCCTGTGGCAGAGCTCGTGCTTACAGGCCAACTTTGAGTGGGGAGAGGTGGCTTTCCGACGCATCATGCTCACTCGCCATGCCAAGGCGAGAGCCAAGACCATCAACTTACTCCTGGCTTTGTCCATCTAGGGGAGGGTCATCAGGCACTGTAAGCAAGTTTTTGGGGGGCTGATCTGGCGTCTGCCTGTTGTATGTGTGACAGTCACAAACTTCAGTCCTGAAGGCGCACAGTGGCATTCACTGCCACATCATGTGGTAAACATCTGTGTGGTCTCAGCAGGGACATGTATGTGGCACATCCTGTGTAACCGTGAAGGGGTCAAGTATGTGCGGTGAACATAAATAAAATAACAATTTCATACACGTATTCCTTGAGGTGTGTGGGATGCAACTCCAAACCTAACACAAGTCTGCAGCCATAAGGGCAATCTTCAAGTCTTGACTCCAGCGGCGTCTAAGTCTGGGCAGCACCGGCCTCTCTGCCTGTCCTAGTTTTTTGTACACATTGGTGATCCTGTGCCTCCTGGAACTCCACATCAGCGGGATGTGCGGCGAAGTGTCAGTATTGGGCTCCGCTCCCGAGGAGGGCTCTACTCCTGAGTTGTCCACACCATCTAAGAACCGCATGTGTCAAAAATGACCTCCTGGGATAGAGCGTACGCATCGCAGAGCTCCTCAAAGGAGAGTACGACCTCCTGGCACCTGCTAACAGCTGTCTTAGTCACAATAGAAGGTAGTCTGCACTGCCATCAGTGAGACGTTCCACAACCCCGGTCGTGCAAACACCAGAGGTAGATCTTGTGACCACGCTGCCCAGCTGCACCGGCATCAGAGATATTAGCATTAGAAATACCTAATCACCCGGAGCAGAAGTACTAGTCGCCAACGGCGGCTGCCCCCACGACGTCCCAGAGCACCTGCATTCAACTCACCCTAGGTCTATGGGCCCGGGGGCGTCATCTACAAGGAGGTTCGCCCCCGGCGTTGTTTGGGTGGGTGGAACAGGCCAGAGCAGGGAGGCAGGTGGTAGGTCAGTTTATGGGGTGGGAGGAGTGTTGGGACAGTTAGCAGTGCGTGAAGTGAGTCACAGCAGTTAGCAGTGCTGTATCCCTGTGAGAGCCAGTGCAGTTTATTTGTCAAAAGGTTAGTCACAGTTTCAATAAGTATATATTCGAGGCATAGATAAAGAAGAAATCAGGAAAATCTAAACTTTGGTGGGCCACGGCAGGAGCGTTTGAGAAGGCGGGTGGCAGGGAGCTCAGGCCTGCCAGGGGGCTGCGTTCAAGCAGGAAACACTCGAGAGAACGCCGGCAAGAGAAGAGTGAGACTGCTCTCCTTAGTAAGGCAACATGAAGGCCCCCCATGGGAAAGGGCAGGAGGCAGGGGACGTAGGAGGAATCCCCCCAGAGCTAAATCAGCACCTCCACGGGTAAAGGCTTTTGAGCATCGTGCGTGTCAAGCGAAGGAGTTACATAATGTGTGTGGCTGGAATAAAAACACAGGCCACAAAAAAAGATATGTCAGACATAGGAAATGAAAGGGTAAATAAAGTAACACACCAAGAAAAGGTCGAAAACAAACACACAGTCGAGGACAGATTAAATGAGAATTTGTCTACAGTACATGTACAGGGGAAACAAAAAAAAAAATCGCCTCTTTGTTGAGACAGGAGACTAATTGGGACAAAGCTAAAAATGGAAGACAAGAAGAATGTCAGGTGTCACAAGGCAGTAGTGTATCAGAAACAGTAAGAGCAAAGCAAGATAGAGCGGATTCGTTTTCAGTAGGCATACCAGTTAGGAAGGAGGATGCTTTTACGGAGGCAGCAGTGGGGGGAAAATGGGTTCGATTACTGGATGATAAGGGCCAAAAAGAGAGTCGCAATACAGAACCACAGGTCCCTCTGGTTGTGGCAACCAAAAGGACACCCGTGGGAAGATCTTGTTAAACCAGAACAAGAAAAGTGAACAGCAACAAGCCAGGCTACAAACGACCTGTGAACGTTGGACTGAACGGAGGGATAGATTTGTCTCCACCTTCTTGACGGCGAGGGAACAAGAATAGGAACCACATCTTGAGAAACCAAAACATTTTGAGTGGACATTTTTTGATGGGGGAGTGGGTGATGGAGAATGACAAGGTATGAGTGGACAGATGACTAAATAATATGAGGAGATATGTGAGATGGACTGTGACACAGATGAAGAAGAGCTTGAAGAATGGGAAATTCCACCTTGGGAAGAAAAGTACAATGAAGAAAAAAAAAAAGAAGAACAGAAGGGAATGGGGTGTAACAGTACAAACAAGAACAGTGTTTTTGAGGTCACAAAAGCCTGGTCACGAGGAGCAGAAAAAGATAAGGGCAGAGCAGGAGAAGATGGCAGGGGGAGATACAAGAAAGGTTGCAGATGGAGAAGCAGCAATTACAATCAGATGAGCAACTTTGCTGGCTATGTTGAGATAAGGGACGAGGGAAACAAAGGATAACAATGGTGGTGAAACGGGTTGGTCCCATGTCAATAGATTTAGGGGTGGCTACAGGACAACAGCTGGTGACAAAAGTAAGTAGTGAAGAAAATAAACAATCAATGGGAAGTAAAAAGGATAATAATGCAAAAGACACTGAGGCAAAACCAGAGGATAAAGAAAGTAAAACTAAAGAGGATGAAAACAGTAACAAAGCAGACACCTCCAAAAGATTGTTATATATGGTGGCATCCATGCCACTGGGTGCCCACTTGGCAAATAAGACAAAATAAATAATTTGGAAGGGCGAATTTGTTGATGTATACAAATTGCTTCACAGATAAGTGCAGTCAAAAGAAGGGTCAAGAGAGGAAGCATGGCAATTGGCTAGGCACCCTCACATTACCACCAATACAGACACATGGACTTTGCCTTTCCTCATATATGCAAGCGTTTACTGCTAAAAATTTCCAGAACGCTCAGCATCTATATTTAAATACATGGACACTATAAGAAAAGCACAAATGGATTTTGGGGGCATGGCGTGTCTGCATTATGACCAAGAATTCCGAGCAAAGTTGTTTTTAAAACCAGGTAAAACCATGTGGGGAGGTGGATAATGAATTATGGGTGTATTCGGCAAACCCCCCTCTTCTCCCCCCCTCCAAGACCCCTCTCTGTCCCCATCTTTCCCCCAGAGCTACACACAGCAAGGGGTCTAACGGTTCAGTATCAGTCTTTCCAAGGGCATCCCACCCTTGGGGGAGGGCGGGAGAGGGTCATGGGGTAGAGGCCAAAACATTAATTCCATGGCATGCTGGAGTTTCAACAGGGGCTTCTGCCCATGCAATCCATGCAAATACAAACACTAATGGGCCAATTGTGGAGTCAAACACATGGTCTTCCAATGCTTTGGGGAGCAAAGCACTCCAAAATACACTAACACAGGGAGAGGCAGGGGTGGACAATAACATTCTGGTAACAAAGGCTTTTACACCAATTAAGATGGATGTGCTTCTTCACTGGTTGTCTTTCTAGCCTGACAGAGAGTGCAGTTTTCCTAGAAAGGGGTTTCAAAGAAGGTTTTAAACTAGGTTACCAAGGGCCCAGAACTAGAAGATTTGCAGATAACTTACAATTTTGGGCAGTTCCTTAGCAGACCGAAAGTGCCAAATTGTCCAAAGAAGTAGCTGAAGGAAGAATGGCAGGTCTGCTTGATTTCCAGCCATTGCCTGACCCGATTATTTACCCTCGAGGTGTAGTTCCTAAAAAAGCACCAGGAGAATTCAGAATGATAGATCACCTATCATGGCCAGAGGGTATTTCGGTGAATGACTTTATTGCTAAAGAAGACACCGCAGTGTAATCTGCATCAGTGGATGTGGCAATGGCCTTGATTAGACAGTGTGGAGCGGGTACACAGTTAGCGAAGTGGAACATTAAATCAGCTTTCAGACTTCTTCCAGTACACCCACAAGACTTTGCATCACTTGGTTTACAATTTGAAGAAAAGATATAACTGGATTAAGTATTACCAATGAGTTGTGCTATACCTTGTAAGCTATTTAAAACGTTTAGTTCTTTCTTACAATGGTATTTTAAGTTCCAAACAGGACAAGAATTGGTAACACACTATCTAGATAATTTTCTGTTTTTGGGAAAGGAAGGCACAGGTGAATGTGAGAGAGAGCACTACAACATTTCCAAGCACGAACTGATGAACTGGGGGTACCTTTGGCTCCCGCGAAAACAGAAGGACCAAACACGACCTTAACATTCCTAGGAATCGAGTTAGACCCAATTGCAATGGAAGCCAAATTACCACAGAGTAAGATACAAGAAAAACGAATATTGCTACAAGAAGCAATATCCTCACCAAAGCTATCCTTGCAGCAAGTAGAGAAGCTCTTACAGCACTTAAATTTTGCTTGTAAAGCGGTAAGGGCTACTAGGGCTTTTTCAATGAGAATAGGCTTTATCACGATAGAAGTCACACGCCCACATCACAAGATTAGAATCACAGCAGAAGTGAGAGCGTATTTTGAAGTCTGGTCAATGTTTTTGAGGAATTTTAATGGCATGAAAATGTGTTTTTTGGACGTAGATTTCACTTGGCTTGTATAGATCTACTCAGATGCTGTAGGTGCAGATGGTTTTGGACTATTCTGGGAAGGGCTTTGGTGTTCAGATAGGTGACCTTCAAAGTGGGTGAAAGAAAGGAGAAGCATTGCCTTTTTGGAATTCTGTCAATTACTAGTGGCACTGGCATTTTGGGGCAAAGAACTGGCTAACAGGACTGTAACTTTTAATGTGGACAACCAGACTATAGTAGACTTAGTGAAAGATAGGAAGCCGCTGAAGTTGTTATGCTTTATGCTGGCCTGTCTTATGTTCAATATTGTGTTTAGGGTGAAACATGTGCCAGGTGTGAACAATAACATCACAGACACATTGACTCATTCACAGTGGCAGAGATTCTGTGGTTTGGTGTCCGGAGCAGATTCAGTGAATACACAGGTACCAAAGGAAGTTTGGGAATGGGGAGACTAAAGCTATTAAGGCTCATAGAGAATTCTATTGCAAACAGCACAAGGTCAGCATATAATCAAGCGTGGAAAGAATTTCTGGATTGTAGTGCTGTAAGGAGAGGTGTAGATTTACAGGGTATAGAAGTGAGAAGAGACATGCTTCATTTTACCATGTATAATACGGAGAAAGGTTGGTCCGCTAACACCATTACTGGCAAATTGTCAGGAGTTGCAGTTTATGGAAAATTATTTTAGGTATATGAGCCCAGCATGGGGGAGATGGGTAGAAGGTCGATCCAAGGTTGGGCAAAATAACAGAAGAAACAGAGAGAAAAAATAACCTATTACAAAACCTCTGTTATTATCTTTGATCCAAGATCTGAAGAAGACTTGTTTTACAGGTTTGTCCTGGGAGGCGGTTAAGCTGAGGGCCCACACACTAAGACAGAAGGGTTGGGGCCTTGACGGGGGGGTCCTTGGCGAATACTGGGATCGTGGGAGATAATTTTGATATGTTGTAGGAGAGGTTTAAGGGTGGGAGGGGTTAGGTTGTTTCCTTATATTAGTGAGATTGGGATTTTTATGTATTGTATTGTTATGAAGTTAAACCACAACCTGTCCTAATAAAGCAACCTTTTGCTCTTAAATCAGCTGCAAGTTTGGTCTATCTCGCCCACTGGGCCCTGGGGCATCCTTCTGCAAGAAGGTTCTCCCCTGGCGTTGTTCAGGCAGGAAGAACAGGCCAGAGCACAGAGTTAGGTGATAGGTCAGTTTACGGAGTGGGAGGAGCATTAGGGACAGTTAGCGATGCATGACATGACTCACGGCAGTTAGCAGTGCTGTGGTGTGGTCCTGTGTGAGGCAGTGTAGTTTGTCACCCTCCTTTTCTCTTTTTTTAATAGGTATTTTTTAAAATTTAAGTATTGTTATATCAGGCTTGCTTTGTTGGGTATCCAGTTTGCGGTTTTAGCTTTGGGCAGGTGCAGTCAAGCGGAGGGCTCATACACTAGGTTGGAAGGGTTGGGGCCTTAACTGGGGGGCCTGGCAGAAGGAAGTCAAGAGAGTGAGTTTAGGGTCAGGTGTGAAAGGACGGTGAATGGAACAGAAGGGAGAACTGGGCGAATGCTGGGATCATGGGAGAGAATTTCGATATGTGGGTTGGGGTTATGGGTGGGAGGGGTTAGGTCGTCTTTTTGTATTAGTGAGGTTGGGAATTTTATGTATTGTAATAAAGTTAAATTGAAACCTGTCCTAAAAAAGCAGCCTTTTGCTCTTAAATCAGCTGTAAGTCTGGTCCATCTCGCCCAATGGTAGCTCGTTGTGGGCAGCGACCCAACTAATAGTTCGGAACCGCCAGACGCCATCCTGCCAGAGGCAAACAAAATTCTCCAAGGCCACGCAATGCTGTCCGAAGCCCGGATCAGGTTGAAGAGACAACCACAAAGGTCCCAGAACAGAGCACAAGGCAGTAGCATGGGGATGTTGGCAAACAGATACAGAAGTCCGGGCATGGCCACTATTTTCACCAGTGCAGTGCAATGACGAGTGGAGAAAGGCAACCACCTTTCCCAGATTGCACTTGTGTACGTCCTCCATGACCGTATATATCCAGAAACCCAAATATTTGAACGTATTTGAAGCAAACAACATCGCATAGCGTCCAGACCCTGTCAGAAAGGTTGCACAAGAGTCCAACAAGGGGAAAACTCAGGACTGAGTTCCAAATGCACACCGAAGGAGTCCAGAAGTCTAAGGATTGTTGTTAGTCCCACTGTGATGTTGCTCAAGTAAATCAGAATGTTATCCATATATAAAGAAAAAATGTGTTTGTGTACCACCATTTGCAGCCTGTGTCTTCAACCAGAGCTCACACTACACATGCCAGGGGCTCCACTGCAAGGACAACAAGCATTTGCAATTCAACGGGTCTCGCATTTCTCCGAGTTACAGCAATTCGCAGTTGTAAACTCCCAACCGGACTTTTCTTGCCACATTAAATGGAAAAAAAACAGCGTGATTGCGCTGCTACAGTTCACTCGTAGTGAAACCTACTGGCAAAAGTGCAATTATCTACGTAACAGGCTAAAGTGCAATTAACTATCGAGCAGGGTCGATGTCATGGAAAGCGCTCTACTTCTGCCAAGCGAGGTTGCGCTGCAAAAAAAGATAAATAGTAGTCCACAAACCGGATGGAAAACAGCGAGCCTCGCATGTTTTCAGTACTTGGTTGCTGCGCTGGAGGCGGGCTAACCACCGGAAAAGGCATGACGTATGCATGCCTTCCACTAATGAAAGCAAGCAGATTTTAACAGGCAAGCCCACGAACCAATGAGAGACACTGACATGACATGGACTAACTACTAAAGCGTCTCTCAAGAGAAGCACATGCGCAAGCGCATGCGACGCAGGCTAGACCCTAAAAAGCAAGTGTGACAGTGGACGGCCCTGTCTTGTGCCCCTGTGAATCTGCCATTTCCCCGAGATCTCCCATCAAACCTGCACCAAGTCAACTGGAGCTGCATCAAACAGCAGACATATATCTCATTTGCCACAACCAACAGAACTATCACTCACCCTTGCCAGAGTATTCACTTTCTCAGCAGAGAGTTAAATCACACACCCCTGAGGCTCCAGGAGATACCACCTCAGATGACGTGCACATCTTCGCAGTGCATTGAATTTAAAATATTAACTACTAAAAATGAAAACGTAATTGAAAATATCTGACCTGGCTCTCCAGTTGATCCAATCATGGGTTTCTTCAAGGACATAATCAAAGAACAAGAGAGCCCACCCATCTGTGAAATGCCAAAATCCTCCTAGTCTAAGGGTCAGGTTCTAAGCAAGTTTAAATATGCTACAGTATACCCACTTCTAAAAGAAACCATCACAGGACCAGACTGAACTGTCCAATTGTAAACCTAATCTATGCTGCCCTATTGGTCAAAATTCCTAGAAAAAGCGGACAGTTTTCAGTTACAATGTTTCATGGAAACAAACGCATCTTTTACCCTATGCAAGAAACCTTTACACCAGTCCCTGTAATTTATAGTTCAAACTCCAGTCACTAAATCACATCTTTCCCAGATGGTAATAGGAAACAAACTGGTCTTGTTGGTCCTGCATGGGGTTTAGGGTCTCACGTGTAAAGAATCAATTTGGTAAAAGTGGTCGCAAACTTCAGCTTATGTGATTTGATAGAAAAACAATTGAATGGAAACGTTTCATCTAAATGGTTTAAAAGAAACTTTCAGGATGAATGGATTTTAGCATTTCATAGAAATTGGCTTCTGTATACTTATTTTAAGGTGTAAATGAAATGGATGCAGGTCTTACTTTCAGAAACATTTTTGTTGAAGGTGTTTCAATCTTTCATGTCCGGGGCCATTATTTCAGATTTATATCTTTTACTTTGTCAAAAAATTACTTTGGATGTTTTTAATTTGCTGAACCCTCACCACTCCTAAACACCATCCATCGCTGCTCCCTAACAATGCCTCACCATGTATAAATGACACCCATCTCTGATCCCTGAAGCAATCATTCTTTCTAACCTACAGTTTTAGACTTTTTCTCCTATTGTAAATGGGGGTGTTCCATCCAGTCAATCAAATGAAGATATTAAACCTATACAAATACATTTCTCCCTTTTTAAATGTCAGATACAACAACTGAGGGGTGACTAGTGACCAGTTAACATTTGCAAAGTGTCAATGTATTTCACTCTACCTGCAGCGTATTAGCAACCGACTAACTTTTCATATTGAAACCTGCAAATAAAGCTGGCGGATCAAGTGACAGGTCTTGTGAATCCATAGGCACCACCAGACCTATAGTTCACATCTACTGTTAAAGAAAACATGTAGCGATGCAAGATCAGGTTGCTTAAAAATCACCTGACAATGCTTGAGGAACATGTAATACACATAGAAAGATTTTGCCTCTCGTGTGCTTTTTCAGATGGATGAAATCATTCGGATTTCCAAGGGTTTATGGGTGGCCGTTCATTGCTGAGCTCTCATTGAAGAAACTCTCAGAACCAAATGCTTCAACAAACACGAATTGATAAAGCTAATAGGTCTGGCCTTATTCTGAGAATGTATGCAAACAGCTTGTGTGCATGCTGGAGTTGTTAAAATAAAACAAAAACTATTGGCTTTGCCAAAGCTCGTGTATCAGTGTAGGTAGAGCACTCCAGTGCGAACATGAACTATCAAAGCCAACAGGTCTGCACGGCTGCCAGTCTTTTGACTTTGTTGATAATTGTTTTGTCCTAGTTTTTGCTAACCTTTATTGTTTGGGAAGCTGCAGGGCCCTCATCAATCTAAGAAAAAACACATTAGCTAAAAGCAAATATAATTTTGGCCTTCAAAATCACACAGTGGGATAGTAGTCCCTGGCACTGGCGAGAACTACTTTGATATTTATGTGCTCCTTATGGTGATGCAGAATGCCGTCACTCATTGAAGGTAGCCAACGGCTGAAGACGTGTGCTGATTCACTGCACCATGTTGTAAGCTGTAGTGAGTGCAAGAAACATGTGAGTTATACAATAACAGACCAATGGATGAAAAGGGTTCGCTGACAGCCTTTGTAAGTATGTATAATACAGTTGTAGTAAAATCTAAAGGTCTTAAGGTCCTAATAAAAATAATAAATGTGAGTCTTAATAAAAACTTTTCAAAAGAGCACGCTGCAGTGAAAAAACAAAACAAAAATTTTAATGTTTGACGATTTCGTCTAATTTTGAGATGTAAAATAGTTCATCAGGATGATGATAGCATGCACTCTGTGTGGGAACCTCAAACGTGGAAAAAAATGTGGCACAAATTTGTCATGGTATTACGGTTTTAGGGAGAGGATGGAGTACATGATCATTCCTTGGCGCCTCACTTACATCAAAAAGGTCTCTAGGGGTCCAGGTTTTTTAGACCAGGAGATGGTGATTTGGTACATGGTCCAACATTTGAGGGGCTTGGTTTTGGATGAGTTAAGCTTGAGATGGGTGCCTGACATATAGTAGTCACCTGTTGATGCATTAGCCCAGGGTGTCTGGTTAACCCAACTTTAGGATGATCTGAGTTCCGCCAGCACAGCTGTAGGTTCAACAATGCATCCATTCTCTGCATGGCAGACAACATACATACATTTACTTTTAAGCCCTTTATCAAGGAACTTAAAAGTCTTGAATATAGGGTATCCCAGATAACTGAAACCCTGTTTAGTAATTTAATAGAAAGAATTGAGGCAGTGAGACAAGCACCATCGCCAACTTAAGGTGATTTGTTTTTTACCAAATCATACTTTACACAGAGAAGTGGTTAAGAAAACGAGGCCTTTAAAGCATTCTTTTGATTCTCAAATAAAAAAAAGACTGCATGGTCAAGAATGATTTCTTCAAGGACACGATTCTTAATGAAACTAAAATAATAAAATTAAATTAAAAAAAAAAAAAAAAAAAAATCAAGGTTACAGCATTGCACACCTAAAAGCCGGTTTACTCATCGTCTCTTACCTAGTACAAATATTGTCACTGAAGGCAAAACGAGCACTTTATAGAAAAATAACAGGCTATGTCTCGCTTCCAGTAGACAACATTGTATTTTGAAGGTTAAGGACACAAATTGAATTTGTATGTGTATTGTTCTCTCTTCCAATGCAGACGTTATAGCCTATTTGCAAACAATAAGAGGGTCTTCCCTTTCCGTTCTGAAAAGCGTTGTACTCAAAGGAGAATGGTTGATCATTTCCAATTATCAGGTGAAGGTGCTTTTTATTTATTTTTCCCAGGACAGCAAGGTTTCCTCATTTTACGTGCAGTTTTAATCTGCAATCAGAGTCTTTTCAGTGTGGCTTTATTTTATATCGTCTTTTTGGGGGTATACTCTTGTCGCGTCTCCTTCCCAGTGGCTTAGTTCTGCTACTTTAAATAAAACATGTGACATCCTTCTGAGGCCTGATTTTTTCAGGCTCTGCCCAGGCCAGTCCTAGATCGGATTGACCAGCGCAGCGCCTTGGGCGGAAAGAAAATGTGGTGTTTGTTGTAGGGGTAGGGGCTTTTGCTGTGTGATGGCAGGAGGTGTGAGGAAGATGGGAGGAGGGCAGGGGGTTCATGTGGTGCTAACAATTATGTTGAGGTACATTAAGGGCTGACCACCAACATTTTAATGGGACCTGATTGAGACCAGGTGGGTTGGACGAGCTTCTGTTTTCATTACATTAAGTCATGCAGCTCCCTGCTGCGCCCCCTGGAATACTGCCGCCCTGGTCCAAGCTCGCCCATGCCCAAGGTGGGCCCTGGCACCGGCCCTTTCGAGTTTCAGGGTCCCAGAGCAGGGGATTTCTCACATAGTATTCACCAATGATTCCCTTAAGCCCATTCGCGCTCTTTTGTGTTTGCCTTTTTTACTCTGCCCCCTAGTAGGAAAGTGTTGAAAACACACACGGTTCTCGCAGTCCTGTCAAGATTTCCCTTCAAATGAGATTTCTTGTCCTGTTAATAGGAGATCCGTGAATCTGTGGAATGTGAACATCCAGCCAGCATCCGGTTATGGACACAATGGTCTGTGAAACGCTGCACTCTGTTTTAGTGCCCTATTTGCTGCACTATGTATCTCTACTTGTGAGGCTGCCATTGTGTGCACACACTGCACACCATGGCGGAGCCTCAGATCTGGTGCTGCAGGCAGCTGTTGTGTTTGTGGGTGCTGGTTTTTGGGATACAATGATTGCGTCTCCAGGGTGCTCTATTAAACAGCTGTCTGAGATGGGGCCACTGGAATGATGGAGCAGAGACGGACCAAATTATAAGGCAGAGTTGACTAAATTATGTGTTCAGAAAAGGCAAAGTATGCGGTCAATCAATCAATCAGGAATTTGTAAAGCTCACTACTCATCCGTGAGGGTTTCAAGACCCTGGGGGAGAGGGGGGTGCTGCTACTGCTCGAACAGCCAGGTCTTGAGAAGTTTCCTGAAGGTAAGGAGGTCTTTGGTCTGGCGCAGGTGGGTGGGAAGAGTGTTCCACATTTTGGCGGCGAGGTGCAAGAATGATCTACTGCCGGTTGTAGTTCTGCGGAAACGTGGGAGGGTTGCGAGGTCAGTGGAGCAGAGATGCTGGGTCGGGTGTAGAAGGTGTAATGCCTCACATTTTGTCATCTTTACACGTTAGCACTACCTGGGCAAATGTTTCACTTCATGAGTATCAGTTTGACTGCGAATACAGCAACAAGCAGCAGAGAGGGGACTACTCAAAATAAGTGAAGAGCCTTCCACTGCACAGCAACAGGTGTTGCTGAGGTTTTAGTAACTCTCGAGCAATTTGAACTAAAAAATGTTGTTAAAATCTGCAGTGTATGCTGCTCCTGGATTATGTGGCATATAAGTAAAATCAATAATTATATGGAAAACACAGTAGCTGCAAGCTCGTATACTTCCAGTGGCCTGGTCTTTTTAAGGCCTCTCTGCAGCAGGAGAGATCGCTAGGAAAATATATGTCCGAGGAAGAGGGTGCTACAATACTAGAAGAAAGTGAAAATGCAAGAATTCTATAGAAGACAGAAGATTGTCTCTTTATGGATGGAATAACAAACACTGAAAACTCCACGGAATTCACCTACAATGCATTGCAGGTAACCAGTTACAGAATGTGTCAGATTGACAGTAGTGTCAGTACTCCTTATGCAAGCAATTTACGGGATGCTCTGTTTTTAATAGATTTATTAAAAAGAACTACAGCATGGACCACACGAGACCTGCTTGATTCAAGCTGACACCTCACCTAAAACATGCCTACAGCAGACCGATATGCTAAAATAAAAACGTTAGATGTAGTTCGGCTCTGGTACAGGTAGGAAACAATTCCACACCGTAGTCAAACCAAGCAATAAAAACAAATACAACATTTAAAATGAACTCTGATTTCCGGTCGAAAATATTGCAGCCTTTAGTAGGTAGCGTTGAAAAGTACACTTTTAATGTGTACAAAATTGTAATGCTGAATTCACCCGAGTCCCACCAGTTACGCTACTATAAATCCCAAGAGTAACAGAGCCTCTCTCAGTGGGTATGAAAATATCCATCATGTTGCCCGAAGGTAGCTTATCTGGGCAATGTTCCATCAAAGGCGAGAGAAGAGCAGATGAAAAGAAACGGGCTGTACAATGTACTTTCCTGAAGCAGGATTCCAGGAAGTGTCTCCACTGCACTGGACGCATTATTCCTTTTATGCCAAATGAGCGTGAAAGAAAGCTTCACCAAGCAGAAGAAAGAATGTAAGACCTAGAGGCATAGAAGACTTTAGCTCTTTTTTGCCGCTGGAAAAATGGACTTGAAATTTGACCCAACAGCCGAGAACTTTGACGTGCTGATGCCCATGAAACTTCACGAACAGTTGGCAACAGTCAGAGTTTCAGCTGACAACGATTTGAGCAGTTGCGGTCTCCCAGGAGTCTATGCGCAAGAGCATCTTCAGGAGGAGCCTCTTCTGCAGCCAGCAGGTCTGAATCTGGCTGAGGACGTCAATGTTCAAGGTGACCTCTGTCAAAAACCTGGGATAGATCGAGGTATGTGAGAAACGGCTCCCTGCAGGGTATTCCCCTGGATGGGTGATTTAGTTCTCGAAAATAAAAGCCCAAATCCTGATGGATCTTAAGCTGTCTTAGACACAGAAGTTCCATTCGTAGGTTAGTGTCAGTGAGGAGAAGGGAGGCAGTAGATGGACACAACCGGAATCTAAGAAGTGTAACAAAAGAAACAAGCATTTGCAATGCAATGGGTCTCGCATTTGCTCGAGTTAGAGATATTAGCGATGTAAATTCCGAACTGGACTTTTCTTACCACAAAAATTGAAAATGAAAAGTAAAATAGCTGACATAAGCAAGTCGATTCAATGCCACGGCCGCCATGAGCATAAGCGCGAAGGGGAGAGACAAAAGGGAAAAGAAGTTTGCTCGCAGTCAGCCTTATCGGCAAAAGTGCAATTATCCATGTAACAGGGTCAACGGCCAAGGTAGTATCAAAACTGCACCAAGGAGGGACAAACGTAAAGCTTTTACCAATGATAACAAAGGATTTTTGAAAGGCAAGATCATGAACGAATGATAGTGATGGGTGTGGTTAAAAGCTCAGATGGATTGCAACAGGCCAGAACGCTTGCGCACTCAACATAAAAACAAAGAGTTCGAATTGGCTGATTCTCCAATAGTGGCATCAATGGATTATGCAAAAAACACCCTCCATTGCCCACAGAAAGCCAGGCGAAGTAGTCACCAGCCCTAAAACCTATCCTGTGGGCCCCAGTGGATAAAGATCAAAATACTGTGCACAGTTACAAGCTGACCTGCCATCCTTTACTGCATGTGCTACATCAAAAAAGGCCTCCAAAATTCAACTGTACCCTAATAATTTACCAGTCCAAAAGGAGATAAAAACGGCACGGACAGGAAACTCTCAGGGGGTAGAGTCCATGGCCCCGTACCTCATGGCAAGTCGGTGAGAGATCAATTAATTTTTTTATCTCGTTAGGCCTGAAAACCTCTCCTCAGTCAGGCATCTTGCCACAGCATAAGTGCCCCTACTAGAGGAATCTGGTTGATGGTCAAAGAATGTGTCATCTTCCCTGTCTGAGCAACAGGGGATGCTCTGTGGAAGCTACAACATTACGCATCTGGGAAGTCTCCAGAGCTAGGGTCCTTCTCAACATGTTGCCGTCCACACACAAGGATGTTACAAGGGCTGCACCAACAATGAGGCTGGAATGAAGGGAATAGATTGTAATGAGATGACAATCTCGCCTCCATCCGATCCCCAAGTAGGGGCCCACACGGAGACAGTGATGGGTAGGATGCGACGGGGACATAAGCAGGAGGCAGTTTTGGAGCATACTGGGACCGGGTGGCCGCTTCTGACCTTTGATCCTGTGGGAGCACTTAGTTGAAGGACCTTTTTTCCCCACCCCCTGTTTTATTGGGTGTGGTGGACAGACTGTTTTCCGATTAAGGTGATGTTTTTCTAGCAATTTGGCAGGAGTCAGTTTTGTTCAGTTGGATAGTTATGACATGTTTGGGTGTGGAGCTAACACAAGTATAGTTATCAAGGTATTTGTAAGCCAACATGCCACTGGGGTGTAGGAGTTCTGGATTATGACTGACTAGCGGTTGCTTTCTTGGGATTATGGGCCTGCAGGGACTCTGCTGATTAGGATAGATTGTGGCAGGAGGAGGAGGAGAGGAGAGGAGACACAAATTAGAAGAGGGTTTGAACATCAAAGGGTGGTTGTATACAGCTAGGAGGCGGGTAGAGAGGAGTTGTGGCTCACTACAAGGGGATGTTGTGAGGGAGCAGAAGACATGGTTTGATGGGGAGTGTTTGACTTTCGGGTAGGAGTGAGATGTTGCGGGCTACGGTTTTGGGTAGATTAAGGATGTGATAGGGTTAGGTTATGTACTTTATATTAGTGAGGTGGCTAATGAGTGATATATATATATATTATATTATTTTGTTTTGACCAGACACCTGCCTTAATAAAGCAGACTTTTACTCTCTCAAGGAGATCTTTGTGTTTTCTGCTCTGCCTTGCCCGATAACAACTAAATCAGCCAGGATGACCCAATCCGTCAATGCTGTGATACTAGCCTCAAGTTCCTACTAGATGTCATTTGGTGCGCTATAAAAAAATAAGCAATACAAGTAGAAGGCCTTAATCTGAAAAAACCTGTCCTAACACCAAGAGTGGCAAGAGGAGTTGGAAACTTGGCAAGCAACAGGTACCTACACAGAAATCTCTAGTGCAACTCCATGCACACAGGGGTCCATTTTATTCTGATGACTCCCATTACCCAACTGCTAAACATATTTCACTAAATAGAAATTTTTTATTTGGAGAAAAGAAAACCGAACACTCACAAGATGAAAAAACTCAAAGTCTCAACCAACTGCGAAAATTAGTGCAAACCAGTGTGCCCTCAAGACATGCTCATCCTTGTGCCAGGCAATATGGCCGCTTTGCCACTGTTACACAAAATAAATATTCATATTTGTGACACAGAACAACAAATGTGCAACACCGCGTGGTTATTTTTGCATGAGAATATGACCATAATTAGGTCTTAGATTACTCATCCTCTTAGCAAATATGCCATTCGCTGGGACAAAGTGTCCAGCAGCTGTGGCAGAAATGTATTTTGGTGCAACACAGAGTAAAGTATTGTTTGCTAGCACAAATGGACTGCGCATTGGGTATCAGCGGTATGGTGATTTGCTGTTCTTCAAGCATTATAGGCCAATTTAATGGTCATGCCCTAGTTCGGGAGAAGTCTGGCAGAGACAGACGTGGGAGTCGTGAAGGAGGGCTGTCTGGTAGCTAAGAGGAGTACGGAGAAAGCTAGATAAGTTCTGTTTAATTTGTTCCGAGGGAGTGCCCTCTTCCTGCATAACTACCAAAGAAGTTGGCTACAGAGCATCCTTATTGCATGACGACTAGAATATCCAGGACCAAAAAGCTAGCTTCAGCCAGACTTCAGCCAGAATTTCTTGTTCGACTCCTATTCGTGTTGGTACTCTGTATATTCGTATATAAGGGTAAGACCCTCTGTTCCGTTATTATTTAACAAATGTTCATGATCACGATTGTGGGGGCAGTGAAGGGAAAGCCTGCCCAGACAATGGCATGGGGAATTAGGTAGCCTCCTACGCAAGGAGCTGGTAAATGACTCCTGCAATCTACCCCTCTCCTACACTCATCTTCGGGTGGATGAGGATGGTGGTGGGCTGGCCCAAGGCTAACAACATCCAAAGGAATGGATTCATAAATGTAATTGTGATTGATGAAGCAATAGGTCACATGCTGCAGAAACATGGTCAGATTGGAGGGCTCAACAAGCCAGCCACTGCAGAAAACAGCAAAATCATGATCAAGTCATCAGGCAGCTGGTGCGCCAGTATGCCAACTTTATGTTGGGCTGTGTTGTACTATGACAGGAATTTTCAAGTTGGACTAAACAACACAATATATTGTTCCTTTGGGGGAGGAGGGGATAAGGAATACGTTGGAGGCCTGCAGGTATAAAAGTCATCAATAGTTATTTCTCGGGGCATTGCAGGAAGGCCTGGAAGGGCACACATTCATCAATTATGCCCGTTATCCAATGGAGAAAGCAGGACAGGTGAGGGTGGCCAGAGACACTGGGTATGTTCTATTTTGGGAGAGTCTGCAAGTGAGCCAAAGGACTTTGTGTCAGGACAACAACTTGAAATGGAGAGGGACTTCGAAGGAAAGAGTATTATGCAGCAAGACACGTTGCAGAAGGCAAGCTTCGGGATTCAGAAAAGAAATGCCAGTGTAGAGGGATAAAAGGAGTCATTTGTAGAGATGTGATGATGGTTCTAGTAGACAAGACTTCTGCTGGGAGACATTACCTATAATACAGAAGAAAAGTCCAGTAAAGTAGCCTAAGGTAAGGAAAGGTGCTTTTTTAAAAGGTGGATAGGCTGGCAACTGATTTGATCTCTGCAGGGGACCTTTCAATGTTTGGGTGCAGGAAGGAAATGGGTTCTAGATGGGAGCTGGTACAAGTCAGTTTGGTGACACCAGTGCACTAGACGGTTTAGGATTCAGGGGCTGGGAAGCATTAATAGACGATGTACTGCATTAACTGGTGGAAGTACTAGCCTGTAAAAAAAAATTAAAAAATCAACATCAAAAAAAATAAATCCAAACCACTGTGGTAATGATAGAAAATCAGCTTCCGTAGTGTAACAAAGTTGTAAGACACTACCCACTTATTACAAGGTAGTCAACCCAGAGTGTCTTGCTATTTTTGAAATATTTTGGGAACATTTGTGGTTATTTTTACTCTTTCGTTGGAATTTGAAGACTGAGTTCAGAGATATGCACTTTTTAAAAAATATATGTTTGACATTTTTATGCCAGTTTTCCTCTCTTTGATAATTGCAGTAGCTACTGTTCAGAAATACAGACACATTAAAGAAAACAATAACACAGCGTCGCCCCAGAGCACTTCTATTTCCTGTTCAAGCTTTTTGAGTCTCTTTAATCACAGATTACTTGCGTTACAATTCCGTTTGCGGATGTGCTTGCTACGTCACTAGTTCCCAACAAATATATACCCCATGCTCCACTAGGAGCTGTTGTTGTCCGTAAACAGTATTCTCGCAATATGCAGTGATAACTATACAGTCAAAGCCCTTTCTTATATCAGGACCAATCTCATTCAGTTCAAGTAGGTCGCTGGTCCCTTTTTGGCACAGCAACAACTCACTCCATGCCTGAGCCCTGCTCGGTTTCCAAGTTGTCCCCCTCATGTATCTAAGTGTGCGAATTTCGGCTTTAACACATTGTCTTGGATCTGCCATCCATTCTTCCACAAAAAACGCCATTCCAGATTATCCCTATCCCACATAAGCCTTTGGCTAATGTCACCTCAGCTTTACTGAGCTGGCCTCACTCCTAAATTCAATGTCCGCGCTAAAGGCGGGCAGAAAGTGAGCGACTGCTCCACGCCATGAGTGTATTTGGGCAACAAGAACTCTTACTGCCATTAGTGTTGTTCAAATATTTCAGGAGATTGCAATTGAGTGGAAAGAGATATCACACTGATTAGTAGAGCTATAATGTTACATAAAATTAACCATTATAGATTATAAAGTAGACTAAAATGCACCGCGGCGTTATGAAAAGGATGTAATCGTACACTCGGTGTTGTACGCAGGCACCGGTGGTAAAGCAGTCATTTGCTGCCTCTGCAGGTCAGAGGTTATGAGAAGCCTTCCACATCTGTCTGATGCAGAGTGTGAGGGGTGGGTGAGCAGGGACGTGAGCTGGAGGCACCTCCATATGCAACTTTTGCTGCAACTTGGATGCCAACAAGAATATAACATCCTTGTCAGATAACATCAGGCTGGTACAAGATAACAGACCTTATAAACTCTTGGGTAGCGTCCAGCCTTATTATATATAGTCAGTGCATCTCAAAATAAATGTCTTCCTTACAGTTAAGCTTGCACTCGCAACGGACACTTGGATAATGCTAATGGTAAGGCAATTTCCAGGCATGAAAGATATCAACTTGGCATGCCTGTTGTGAGCATCACCACTACACTGACACAGAGGCCTAGGCCCTCTAGGGCATGGTAAACGAAGGGCTGGGGAGAAAGACTGGGGTGGAGACCTAAAGCTGAGGCGACATGGAGAAGTATGAGTGGATAAGCAAAGAGCTGTGGCATCTCTGCATTCTATAAGCTGGTAGGTACCTGGCCCAGGAACCATTACCCCTGAGCTGGTGCAGCTTGGAGGACATGTTTCCATCTCTTTCCAAAACTACTACTTATCTCAGCTTGAAGGCTGTAGGAAACTTGCATTCAACACCAATGATCACAACTCTTCAGGCTTCAAAGAGCTGCTATTATGTGGTGGCGCATGTCAACAGGAGCATATAGGTGGTCAGATACGGTAAACCCACAAGCATGTCCACCATGTTGTTGGGTCCAGTTGTTCATCAATCGAGGAGCATGAAATGCATTTTGGGTTCTTGCTGGATTGCCCACAGGACTAGCATTTCGGATGTCAACATGATGATCATTCCAACTTATACTGAAATGAGATATGACCCGCCTTCTACTCAGTCCACACCTCCACGGGCAGTGGAGCTTACTTTTTTTTGTGGGAATGATCTACTATCATAACAACTACAAGTGCCCACTCCAAAATATCACTTGGTTAAGTTGGAGTACAACGTTGGGGTACACAAAGTATGAGAACTCTTAGTTATATGCATTGAGCGTTACTTTCTGATCAACCTGCTCTCAGTGGCGGACCTGCCCTCCTTTATGGACCACAGAACATACCACTTTAGGAACGAAAACCACGCAAAGCAACATTTACTGTTGTGCGGCGCTGCATTGTCGTTCAAACACATTACAATATTTTAGAAGAAACGTTTATAAATGTGTTGCTAGAGGTGGAAACGCAACAACCTGAGGTAAAAACGAATTCAAACTAATTCGTCCAGGTTAGAAATCCCACCCTCAAAGGCCACGCGGAGTCTTTTTGTTTCCTTAAGGTTTTACTAGTAATCTCAAGAATTCACAGGTTGAAAAACTTTAGTCACTAGAGTCCAAAGGTTGAAGTAAGGGGAGCGGCACTGTGGGCTCTAGACTTCTGGCGCGATCTGCCTGACTGTGCAGCTCCACCAAAAACTGAACACACCCAGAGTAAATAAAAGACACTTCTGGGCCCCCTCCTGCAATAGAACAAACAATTCTACACTCAAAAAAGAGTACAAAGTAGCTTATTTTAGGTGTGAAGTTAATGCTGACGGAGCTACAACCCGCTGAAGATATTGAAACTGCATTTACTATTTCACACACAGAAAATCCTGTTTACTTCCTGGTACACGGAAGAAAAAAAATGAGAGCCTGTAGGCAGACATGGTGGAGCTTAAACGTACTAAAATCTACTACAGCACATCCTAAATCCGAGTATAAAAACATTTTATTCATTGGCTGTGTTGCAATAAACGTCCCCAAAGGATTAACTTTCAGAACTCGGATAGGTGCTATGACACTCCTTCAATTATGTATATTCCACCCGCAGTATGAAAGCCAAATGATTGTTTTTGTCTCACAAGGATAATCAAATGCTTGTAGACAAGTTGTAAACTACTTCCAATGCCTTGTGGACGAATTACAGCTGCAGTTTAAACAAGGAACACAGAAACTACTTCTGGTCAGCTTTTTCTAAAAGAAAAGGTGATCAGCAGAAAGGATGTGTTTAGGCAACATGTTAGTTTGTTTCCACGCTACAGGCAAGGCCACTTGAATTATACAATTGTGTGGCCGCTTAATTATAGATTAGCTGCCTTTGCCACATAATTAAGGCTCCTAGTTTTCCATGTTACCGATTTTTACAGCAAAATACAGACATAAAACAATGTGCTTACAGTCTGTATTTATTTTAAAAGTGGAAAAATACAAAAAAAAAATTGTTCTTTCTTGAAAGACTCGCCATGTTGTCCTTTATCAATTCCAAACCGACCGCAAAGCAGAGGCAGCATGGGGAGTTAAAACAGGATGAGATTTCATTAACTATAGACATTTGAATACAGTGCTAATATTTATCTGTGGGTGTAATGTTTTGTTATATTTGCCTGCTTAATTTGCTAAAATGAGACAAGCATCATAGTTTGAGTGCATGGTTATTAAACACATATGGAAATATACCATTTTATGACTCAATTCTCAAAACACTGAATAAATACCAAAAATATGGCCAAAAATTAAATATGGAAGTATACAGACTGAAATGTTAAATAAATACCATTCGGAATCCTTACACACAATTCATCTGCTGCACAATCTGCAGATTTTAACAAACAAAATTTGTTTCTAGCTCAAACGGTTCAAAAGTTACAAAAAATGCAGCAAAACATGTTGCTGTGCAGTGGAAGGCCATTTGGAAAAGGTTCACTGGTTTCTCACTGCTATATGTTGGTGTTAAAATGAGGTGTCTGATGCCCATACAGTGTTAACGTGTGTAAAAATGATAAAATACTATCACAAAATATGCTGCATTTCACTGCATAATTTGCCTTTTTTGCTGCAACATTTACCCAACCCTGCTACGTAATTCCAATGGCCTTGGCTACAGGTCATTACAGAAAAGACAACATCTGTATAAAATCTGAGCAGCAGCAGTTTTGTAATCTGTCATGCATGAAACTGATCCCAACATGTGTTTCCAAAAATCACTAACTGCTTTTTGGTGTATTTACTTGCATGGTATAGATTCTGCTTGTATTCTTCATTGCTGCAGTAAACATGAAAGAGCAAAACACTTAGGATTTAAACGGTTTGTGGGAAGGATAAAGGAGTGACCATGTATTATAAGGAATAAATGACCCTCATTACAGGACAAAGCAATCCAATTTAAAAATTCAATTTTGGGTCAATTTATATATTCTTTTGGGGTTGCTAAAGAAAGTTACAGTAACAACTTAGCAAAATATCAAAGGTGAGATTGCAGGTGTTCTCGATGTAAAAAATGTACTTACCATATAAGAGGGCAACCACTGGATAACCAAACTGTAATGTGCAGGGCAAAACATCAAGCCGTGAAGAGGCTAGAGATTAGGGAATTATACTTTATTCAACAGGTCTGAGGATGTTCAGAATCAAGGCATGTATGTTTTATGTGCGTTCTGAGTGCACCATAGTCACAGGGTAATGGTGCAGTGTACAAAGAAAAATTTAGCAATAGATTAAATTAATATGTACAGCTGAAATACAGCAAGAGAGAGCAACCAGAGATGAGAACACTTGGAGCATTCAGCAGAAACCAACACCCTATGTTTTTTAAAAGTACTGAAAACAATTGGCCCGATTCACAATAGTATTTTTGGCCATAAACACGTTCACAGCCAAAAGTACCTCCATTTCCACCTCTCAGAAATTCACAAAAGAATTCCGGGCAGGAGTAAACGGTTTTAGTACTGTGAATTATCAGTCGGGAGTGCAGAAAAATACATGGTAATAAACTTCATGCAGATTGTGGGAAGTGAGCAAAAGCACGGTTTGCCTTGTAAGCTTGTGAACGTCCACCGACATGCATGTTTGTGGGTGTTCATAAACTCCAATGTGAGCCTTTCCATCCCAGGAAACGGCTGGAAATTTACTCCAACCAAGGGCTGCAGTAACTTCCGCTTCCGGATGGGAAAGGAGACAGACCACTCTCAGATATTGAAGGTGGGGATCCGATGACAGAGCTTTTTCTATGGGGGAAAAATCTTTTCACTCAGGAAAAAAAATGTGCATTTGTCCAGCGGGCTTTATTTCACATGCCTTAGTCTACGCTATGTGGACTTCCCCACAGGATGGAGAAGGAGACTGCGAGAGCTGTTACATGACATTCCCAGCAGTATGCCGAGAAACATGCACTTGGTGCAGTTTACCAGGCATACTACTGGGAATATTGGGGAATAATAATGAAGAAAAAAAAATAAAAATAGGGGCAAGATGTAAATTTATGTTTTTTTCCTGTTTCGGGCCTTATGCTGGTAGGCAGCTAAAATCAAGTCCTAAGAATACTGGATTGGGGATTCCCTTGCATCCAGTTAGGCACCAAGCACCTTGTCCAGCTTCATTTAATTACGCCTTTCGAAGTTGCTATTAATTATTCAGTTGCAGCATTCTACAAGGCGATGTACTGCTTTCAAAGTATCTGTGAACAAAGACAAAATATATTACTAGCTATTTGGGTGTGTCGTAGGTTAAAGAAAGGAGCATAACAAGACCTGGTTGCATTTTAATTAATATAAAGCCGAAAAGGTCGTTCTGAATAAGACAGCGCCGAGCAAGAGTAAATTGTGTGCGCCTAGAAGCGAATATGGAACCCAGGGATGTGAACACTGGTGATAATGGATGCTGTGAAAACCGCTGTTACTTGCTAAAAAGCAGCAGCTGCGCACAAAAAATCCACATCTCGAGTCACAAACTGGACTCTGTGGAATTGTATTTACGAAGAAGTCACTGGTACGAGCTGGTTTATAGTTAGCTGGTAATCCTATTCTGGCCGATAACTCCAGAACAGGATTACCAAACGGGAATGTGCAAACGGGATTCGAAGTGTCGTGGTATCTACGGGTACATAAAATCGTGTGGAAACCCCTCTGTGCCTGTAACTCCCCAGGATTAACTATTGTAATAATCTTTACTTGGGGGGGGGGGGGGGGGGGTTCCTATACAGAGCTCAAGAAGCTCTAGAATTTAGCAATTCGTGTTATGTTCAACCTGAAAAGAGAGTCGCACATTTCCCCACATACAGATGGGCACTTTGTTGGTTCCCAATAGATAAAATACTCAGATATAAAGCATTACGTTTGGTACAACAAGTTATGTACAAAAAAACCCTACTAATCTGCAGGACAAAACTATCGTATACAGTAGCACTCAGCCTCTTCATTTTGTATTAGAACATAACCTAAAACGTCCTCGTTTTCGCTCATCTCCAAGCAGAAGTCGTGCTTTTATTTATCAGGCAGACATCTTGAAACAACCCCTCTCGTTCCCTGAAATCTAAGTCTGGGTGCATGCCATTTAGGAAAGCTCTAAAAACCATCATATTAAAGTAATATGCCCGTGGCATGTCGCGAATCAGACGAGGTTAGCGCCAGGGCGCCCAATAGGGCAACAGTCATGCTCTGGAGGAAATAGTAACATTACATAACCACACAGCCATCCTCAAATGCCGCTGTCCTCTCACACCAAAATACTACAACACCATTACTGGTTTCCATCTTACCACCATCCACCGGCAGGGCACACCCCTCCCTTGCACAACAATGCCAACTCCCATCACCACACAACTCCCAACATACAACTATCACACATCCATGCACCACAGTACTATTCCACACCACTGCTCATTCACTCTACAGAACCCCAGTAACACGCTCCAGCACGGCGCCTCCATCCAACATTACCATATTCCCACATCCAACATTACCATATTCCCACAGCCATTCACAAGAGGCATCTTTATGCTCAAAACACAATTGTTCAAAATAAAAATAAAAACCCTGGGCCTACTTGTTAAAGAAATAGATGTTTATTTATCACCATGAAGTTGCTCAACATGTCAATTAATTTCTGCATGGAAGGAAACAAGGATGCTTATGGGTCGTTTAACCTTCACTTACTTTACTTTCAGGCCAGTCTGCTCCTTGGCTTTTTTGGGCACCAAGCCGAATCAGGTGAAGAAGTGCAGGAGACGGCAGGTGAAGGATGTGCTGCCTACATCTTGCCAGATGTTCTTTGAAGTACAGATATGTGAGCTCAGAAGGCCTGTGAATACAAATATGTAAACACATTTAAAAAAATAAATAAAAATAAAATAAAAAAACACAAACACAATTGGTCTGTCTGTGACCCCCAACATTAAAACTATGCCCAAATTGTAGGAATATTTTAATTTAAATCGTTCCTAATACTCACCTCCACACTCTATTCACCTGGAGCTGAATGGGCCATTCACTAAACTACTACACATTTTGATTGTGTTTATATGTGATAGGATTTCGTCTGTTTTGTGTTTGGAAATGTTCACCAATCGGTGGACCCTGAAATGGTGTGCCACCTTACAAGAGCTTATGGAGGCATGAAAGAAGGTTGCCCCCAGCCCAAACCTCAGCCTTTGTTTTAAGGGAAAAAAATGAACTAAAGACAGTTTTGGTAGTCTTTTTAAACCAGGAGAACAAGCGAAAATACAGCCTGAAGCTTGTCCATTATAAATCCTATCTTTAGAAACTAAAAGTGAATATTTTTCCAAATATATGTTTTTCAAACTGCACAGGGAAACTCAACCTCGACTGTAGCCTGTTACTCTGAAAAGCACAGCAAAGGCATTAGACAGAATGAGTGGAGAAAAACTGGGACGAATTAAAGAGTAGTATTACTAGTCGAAATATAATACAAACACATGACGTGTTTTTTGTTTCCCTCGGCAGATACAAGTCCTCGATGTATCTCTATTACTCCGTCAGAGAGCTCAGTTTAAAAAGGTCCACTACGAGAAAGAATGAGTGTGGAGCAACGGAGTTTTACTTGTTTAAGCAAGGGCCTTAGATGCAGGACAACTTGAATTTGATTCTGGCCTCAGTGGAGAGACAGTGTAATGCTCTGGAGTTGAGGGAGATGCTGGATATGTTTTGACCAACAAAAGCCTGCCTGCAGACAGATCAGTCGAAGTGGATCTGAGCAAGCTTTTGTCGTGTCCACAGGGCTGACATTCCATGGGGGGAATGCAAGATCTGATTCAGATGCGGGCAAGGAGTTCCCAGATAGCTTGAGTCATAGACATGAAACTCGTCTGTGATGTGTTCAATGTACTTTAAACTTTCCATGTCGCCATACAGATATGCGAATAATATTGTCACTTTTAAATACCATTTTCTTAAAGTAATGATAGGGTGTTTTACACGTTCTTAATAACATTCATCTTACACAATATTTGCTGCTCGGTTGCCCAAGAGGAAATCTATTCTTAAACAAGGTTAATAAAGGTTCTGTGGTTTTGTTGCAGTGGAGGCTTCCAAGCAAGGAACACTTGATTTTCTGGAAAGATACTGCTAATGGAATTTTAGCTTGGGAGCTTTATTTAACATTTGAAAAATGTATACCTTCAAATCAATTTTAACCATTTTATAGAAAGTCTACCTACAAATTAGAACCAGGTGCTGGTAACTTAAGGGGGAGGGATAGCTACCAGGTAGTATAAGCAGAGCCCCGATGGTCCACTCAGAAATGAGAAATTACCAGGGAAATCGGTAATTCTGAATGTGATTCCCCTGGTTATTTCTAAAATGTGCAAGATATTTCTCTGGAATGTCTCTTGGAGAAAGACACTAGTTCTTGCAAACCTAGCACAGATTGCAAAATGTCATAGGGGCCTCTATCTCTTGCTAACGGCCCAATCAGAATTTAGAGGCCATTCATAATAGACTTAATTATCACAGCTAATGGCATGAGTAGCTGGCCTTTAAGTCCTGGGTAAGAACCATCATCCTTGCGCTTCCCCTTGTACCATCCATTTTTAATCTTCAAGATTGTACTATGAGTGAAGAATACACTGTGAGGATCTGCGTATCCTGCAGGTTACAGGTTCAAATCCGCTAGGGCTGACCCAGTCTTTCAATATTTCAAAACCAACTCATTGAGTACCACTGACATTTAAAGTGCTACAAAACGACAAAACAGCAGTACCAAGTACTATGAGAAAATATGTTATTAAATATGAGCACAAGTTATAATGCCTGCAAGTCTTAGGGCCTCATTACGACTGTGGCAGTCCGAGGATCGCCATTCTCGCTGTGATGGTCGTCGGATTGTCGCACTCTAGGCTGTCCGACAACCCAATTACAACCCTGCAGGTGGATCCACCAGAAGACTGCTGTCCCCGGCAGGAATATGGTTCCCGATGGCATGACCACGGTCAGAGATGTACTCAGCCAGGGCAGCGCTGAACTGGAAAGCCTGGCAGTGAGGGTGTGCTGGGGGCCACAGGGGGGCTCCTGCAATCCCCATGCCATGGCCAGTGCAAGGCTCCCCTTGGCCAGCACCATCGTTATGTGCGCTGACTGCTTTGCAGATAGTGTGCCTTTGGACGGTGGTGGTTAGCCACCTCTGTGCTACAAGATAGCACTCGGCTCCTTTAAGGGAGCCGAATGCCATCTCATAGCACTGTTTCTGCCAGTCTTACCGGCGGGAACACTGTAATAGGGCGGGGGGCACCATGGTGGTGTCGTGCTCCCTGCGGCTTTGGCAGTTCCGTGGTGGGACCGCCAAAGTCAAAATGAGGCCCATAGTGTGTCTGTAAACCTTTTAGGGCTTTTTTGCACAGAGAAGTTATTGAAGAGCGTGACACACATGCATGTAGCAAACTGTCTCCTTCTGCAAATCTCTCTCGCTACCAACTACCTTGATCTCCTGGATCTTAATTCACACAGAAAATCTGGACTGAGTACAGCGTGGACCGTCACTGTCTTCTGAAACTGATCAATGCATTGCTACCTGGATAAATCGGGCAGGGGGAGACCAGGTTCCAGAATCGACAAGGAGATGTCTACATTTTTACATTTCACTTCTCCATTTGAGGAACATCTTTTTAGGCGTCCTGAACCTATTGGATGGTCACGATTTTAAGGACTGGAAAAAACTGAACATTTTGAAAATCATCTCTTTGGGTTTCAATGGGATTCCATACCTTTGCTTCTCAACTCGATGAAAAGCTGCCTATATGTTTCCCCTGTGACTCGAACGTAGAGTCAATGAAAGTAGATAAGGCACGTCAGGGGTAGTAAGCGCTATATAAATACAATTACATCAGAAATATGCTTTTAGCATCCGGGATGAAGAACAAAAGTTACAAAACAAACACTGAAATCTACAAAATAAAATCCTTTGCAAGCTTATAGACCTGTTTAATATACATTTATATTGCAAATGTCTTTAAATGTTAGCAGTAGCTTCCTGACCGTGTTCGCCGATGACATGGTGTTAGAAGCTGGCCAGATCAGGTAAGAGTCACGGAGACCAAACCGTACATGCAAATCAGCGAGATGAGACTCTACAAGAACTTATCTTTACTAAAGTAGAGGAAACGGTCACTAAGGACCTTAAAAATACCCATTATTGCAATTTATTCTTTTATTTTAAAAAAAATGGTCGCCCTCTTGCTGCTAAATGACTTCATGATTCAATCAATTACAATCAAGGAGTCGTCCAGGGAAGAGAAGATATCCTATCCGGTATCTGCACAGTGCGTTCCAGTTTGCTAGCTAAATAGAGGCTTCCAGCTTACTTGTCCGTCTCTTTTTGAAGAAAAAAATTTACAACTAAAATTGTTAAAAGTTGATCGTCTTTTCAGCCTGGAAAACGTTCTTCCTGGTGCTTTCAATTCCGCGACCCCCTATTAAGCCTTACATTTGAAAGAACATGGTGTACTGGCATGCCTATGCACCCTCTGATGAAGAATTCTAGACCGGGCACATAAAAGGGTCTCTCTGGGCTGGAGGCGAGCCTAGAAGGAACGCTTCAGGGGCCCGGATTTACAGTCCACTGCATGGTCACGGTCAATGAAGCCGGCCAAAAGTCGTAGCTGACACCTCCAGGAAAAGTGTCCTTGCTTTCCCATTCCGAACGGGGGGGGAGGGGTCAGCGAAGAAGGAGTAGAAAAAACAAAAAGTCGGGCCTGAAGGAAAGGGGTTGCCCTGCCGGCGGTGGATTTACCAGCCAGTAAAGACGCCGTCGAAGAGGCAGTGAGCACGTGCATGCCATTAGCTTCCGCTCGTGCCTGTTCTCCGGGATGATACCGCCTCAGAGAGGGCTGCCAGGGGGCACTGCCCTACAATTATTTTCCTAGCAGTGGCGTGTACCCAACCAGGAGATCGTAGGCTGTGATTTAGAAGGCCTCATCTAGGCATTGCAGGGCAATGCCAAGGAACTTTCTGGACATTAACAAAAGTTGTAGGATGAAATTGCTACACAAAATTATATCCACATGTACCTAACATGAGATGTGTGAAGCCTGCAATGAACAGCACAAATTAATATAGATTTTGAAAATTGTGCATATAAAGTGTTGGCACTTAAAAAATGTAAACGTATTATTTAATTTTGTCTTTTTTCCAAACACTATGCAACTGCAGTACGAGGAAAATAGTCATCAATATGTGTGATTTATCCACAACGTGTTCATCCCGCGAGCCATGAAATTACTAAATTAGGTACAAACATTTGCATATTTTCACTTGCACAACTTACACACTCTCACGAGCCCTCCCTACGCCTATAGCGCTGTCTCAATTGCACCATGGAAAGTATTTTTCTCGTAAATACAGTGAAAAAAAACTGTCAAACGCTGCACACTCAGTATTTTTTCATATCTGAAACAAAAAATATAAAGAATATGTAGGTACCAAACATCTCAAAAACATCTGTTGACTTAGTTACATCTAAGTTACCGCACACACAGGGAGAAATTGCTTGTTGAACATGTAGATGGAGAATTTGCACCAGTTCTACTTGCACCTCCTTTCCAAAATCTCAAAAAACCATCACTGTTCCATGGATGTCATTTATCACATGCTTACTTTGGCTTGTCAGTTGGCACTCCAACCACTGCCCTTGCTACATGCCTGGAACCGAGGGTGCCACCGTTCTTAGAGAACTATACAGACCCTTGTTTATGTTTTGAGAATATAGAAATGCTCGGGGTGATATTTCAATAAGATTTTAAGAAAGTATTCTATTTTTAGCATGTAAATTCTGCTTCTGTTTGGTAATCCTTTTGTGACAGTTTAAATAATTTAAAAATACCCTTAAAATTACTAATATTTCTGCCTACGACTTAAAATTGCGTCTCCAATTTGGAACCACACAGATTTCGAGCCCCATGTTTATTTGCATGGCAATTCCCAAATACACGGAGGCGAAAGTGTGGTACGATTTTTTGCGTCACATTTCGTACTGCACTCATTATGAAGCAGTAAGATTCTTGTTTACGGTCTGTATTTGCTACTCTTTGCTCTTATTCTAGACCTTGGACAGCAAATTAAAAGGTATGTGGAGGCTCTAATGTTGGTACCCACCCCTGTGATGTTGTTAGAGGTCAAAGTGCATTTGATGTCACTTCCGCTTCCCCCGGTGTTTTGGTGAATAGACGTCCTTGTGCACGAAGTAGCGGCATCCATAGAGATCTACAACATTCTTGGACGCGCGTTTAAGAGAGAGGTTAAAAATAAACGGTTTTATGCGATTGAAAACAAGCATTAGTCGCAGGAGTTTTAACCCGGGTTACACGCTGCGCACACAAGTGCCCAGGTCCCTGCAGCTACACCCACGTTAATTGGAAAAGTCAGACAAAAAAAAATCGTCTTTCACAAATAAGCAGTGCAATTACGCAGCCAGTTAATAGTGTGGCAGCAGCCAACGTGTTCCAGCGATATTTTCAAACTGTAACCCGATACTACTGTTTCCATGCTCGCGCCTGCAGTCCCTTGTTGCATTCTGAACTATTTGAGGCCCACAGGGCACGGCCAGCTCTTGCCGTTTATTAATGTTAAGAAGACAAGGACGATGACTATAGAGGGGCAGATCTATATGGAATCTTGTCGACAATAATGTCTTAGTTATTATTGGATCATCTGTATTTTCTTTTACTTTGTTTTCTTTAAATCTCATTTATACACCATAATATGAATAGGCTCCGTATAAGAAAACAAAGAGACGCCCTACCTCGATTAGGTCTCTACCGTGACCAGCAACGTATCAAAGAAGACGGCCAAATCCAAGTAGTCCAAAAACGGACTATGTGGATTTGGCCGTCTTCATTGATAATTTGTGATATGAGGAACGTGTGAAAAAGTGTCATTTTAGTGTGTAAATATTTAGGTGGCGTTTTGTTGCTGCTCACCGCACAGACCAAATTGAGGGAAGTCGTTGCTCGGTTTTCTTGTACCGAACCTGTTCATATTTTAGTGTATAGATAGATGATTTGTTAAGATAAAGTATAATAAAATACTGATGATCCAATAACAATTAAGCTATTATTGTCGATAAGAGGTCATATAGATCTGTCCCTCTATAGACAATATCCTGGCATTCATAACAGTTTTTGCTCAAGACTCTAGAAGGCAAGTTGGGCAACCCCCTTTTTTGTAGGTTTATTAATGTTAAGGCAGACACTGGGTTTTCGACAGCGATCTGCGCGCGCACCGCCACCCACACCAGTTCCAGCACAGTTCCTGCAAAACATGCAGGCCAGTGAAGGGGAAACCCAGCTTATGTCTAACGACAGCTGAGAAACGCGCGGAATACTAAAGCAACAAACTTTCATTAACGCAACAAACTTTCATCAACTCGACAAAACACTACTAGGATATTCTTAAGAAAGCACAAACAAGCTTCCAAATCTGGCAAAAGGCTGTTAGAAGCCCAAGTTAAACGAGAAACAGAACCTAATGCTGTTAGTATGAGACATTTGTCACGGGTAGACATTTTTCTCTCCCAGCAAGAAAAAAAAGCAAAACGCCCCCTTCTATCAATTTTTTATATAAACGCTCTTTGCGAGAGAGAGAGTGTGTGTATTAAATTTAAGAGCTTGCATACGAAACGCTTTTTTTATTGGCTGTATAATAGCTCTAGCTACGTCAGCGAATGTGTACAACATTTTAAAGTTCATTTTTGACCACTTCTGATTTTTTCCCATCATATATCGTGTAGATCTTGATATGGAGCCCACAAGCCGACTCGAAACGTGGCTACATTTTTACTTCAAACAGAAACCCCTAAGATCATTATGCCCTCCTGGTCAGGAAATGACCAGATTTACTCCATACTTGGCATTTAGGTAGAACTTGGACCAAGGTAGGGCCTATTTAGGGACTGCTTACAGTTGTCTTTTCTTGTTAACCCACAAGACCCCAATCTCACCACTACGAACAACAACAAAACACACAACACTGACTATACGATATACTACACAATACACCATATAGAAATGGGCTTTGGAGCAATGCTCGTTAACAGCTTTGAGAAACGAATATACGTCGAACGCCGCATGCTGGAACCACGCATGGCTGAACAACGCGGTCGGAACAACAGAGTTATTACCACTAATGCCTATACCACAAATGCCTTAACAACAATTTGTCGTTGTAAAGGCATTCCTGGTAAAGGCATGCGTGGAATGGCATGCATGGTTCCAGCATGCGACCCCCATACCTCCACCCCGCCCCTAAAACTACTGCGACTCCCCACCCCCACAACCTAAAACTACTGCGATCCCCCAACCCGCCCCTAAAAGCTAAAATTACCACGACCCCCACCTACGCCCCTAAAACTACTACGACCCCCCACCCCTAAAACTACCCCCACCCCTCCCCAAAAGCTAAAACTACTGCGACCCCCCACCACCGCCCGTAAAAAAAACAACTAGAGCGACCCCCTACCCTGCCCCTAGAACCTAAAACTACCTCGACCCCTCCACCCTGCCCCTAAAAACTAAAATTACCCCCACCCCTAAAACTACAGCTACCCGCCCCTAAAACCTAAACTTCCAACCCCAGACCCCCAACCCTAAAAATACCCTGACCCCTCCCCAGTCCCTAAAACCTAAACTACCCCAACCCCCACCCCTAAAACTACCACGACCCCTGCCCCAAAAAACTAAAATTACCCCGACCCGTCACCCCCACCTTTAAAACCTGAAATTATCCCACCTCCACCCCTAAAAACTAAAACTACCATCACCCTGCCCCGAAAACCACCCCGTAACCCTACCCCAGCCCCACTTACCAGACCGTGTCCTCTCCGATCCTGAGTCTGTTTTCCTCTACCTTAGTCACGCATGTTCGTTGTTCAGACATGCGTGGTTGAGGCGAGGAAAACTGGGTCGTTGTTCAGGAAAGTGTTGTTCCGCTTTCGTGGACAACACCCATCTTCGTTCAGCCGTCGTCGTTTACGCGGCTTCCCTTGAGAAACTGGTCAGTTGGCGCTCCAAACTATTCCTAAAAATGAATAAAATCATTGCTGCTTGATAGGGATGTAAGGTGAGAACACCTCAGCCACAGGTGGGAGATGGGACGACAGGAGGAGGGAGGTAATGGTGAGGGCACACTATACTGGGGAGACGAATTCTCACAATAGTCGCCAAAAATCCAGAAAACAGATTTGATTCTTTAATTCAACATGGTCGAATCGAGAACTCCTGCTCATTCTCATACCACAACACCTGGCTTGAAAATAAAAATACATAAAACCCAGGGTGGATGACTAACAAAATCAACATCCCAAAATTACTGAAAGGAGAAGAGAATGTATGTACAACTATCCACCTGAAATTCACTGACAAAAACAAATATGATTATGTATAATTGTGATTACTACTTCCCTCTAATGGCTCCCAACATCAACTTTCACTCAATGGCAAGTCACTTAGATTCATTCTGGACATCAACTGCACCATCAAGGAACACATTTCCAAGAAAACCATGACAGCCTCCTACCAGCTCTCTCAACTGAATAAAGTGAAATGGAGTCACCCAGAATGTGACTATAGCACCGCTGCTCAAGCCCTGGTACCCTCACATCTACATGGGTGGAATGTGCCGCTTTGTGGTCTTCTGTACACCATACCAGCCCCTCCTGAAAGATATCCTACATGACATGGCACACCTCATCCATGACCTCAAGAAATATGATCACATCGCAGCCTCCTCTAGCTGGGCGCACCTTCAAAACTGTTGCATTGGTTAAAAAGCTTCACAGGCTGCACTCCCACCCATCTGGCTGACAAGTCCACCATCTCTATGTTACTTGCTTGCCCTCCTCCTGTTGTTGCTTGCCTCACTTCCTTGTTCCCTCCCGTCCTTTTTGCTTGCCTCCCATTCCTCATCCCTCGTATCATTGTTGCTTATCTGTCCCTCTTGCACCCCTCCCGTATTTGGCTGCCACATACTCCTGCCCCCTTTCCCACTGTTGTTGCTTAACCCTTCCTCCCTTCTCCCCCACCAGAAAAAAGCACTATGAAGCAGCCAGCTTATTTTCTTAAGCAGTGGCAAAGCCAGTAAGTCTCACCTCCGAAAGATCTATTGGGCTTACCAATGCTTGGTCAATTAGTTGCTGGGCCAGCCCTCTTCCTGTGGTTGAGTGATTTTTTTGGGATCAGGGAAGTTTGTTTGGAAGTGAAATTAAGTTTGTGACACAGCGTAGCGACACGAAAGGCTGTACTCAGGCTGAACACTGCACTGGAATCAGGTCCCCTTCGGGGGTCGGTTGGGTGCTGGGAGCTTCGCCTCCAGTACCCGACATGGGTTGGGCGGTATGGGGAATCAATGGACAGTCTCCTGGCTGCTCTGCCTCGGTCTCCAATAACATTCCTTCTGAAGGTCTACTTCCTCTGGCCAGAGCGCATTGAGGACCACTACTAAGCGCTTCCCACAAGAACAAGGAAAATGTTCCCTGCTTGTTTCTGGTGTCAGACCTCAGTGCTAGGATCAACTACCCAGACATGGTGGACAAGCTGCAGATGGACTCCAGAAGCGGCTACTATCTGCAACTGAATATCAGAGCTTCACCCAGAAGGTAAGCAGGATGCATTTTATTGGGAGAAGGATAAGGTGTGAAACTGGGAGATCCTGCGTTTCTGTGGAAAATGTCCCATTTACCTTTTGGTCACTTATTTACCTTGTGGTTCACAAGCCCATTAATTCACAGGACGCTTCCATAGAGCTGCTTATTAGTCGATGTCAAGCATGGCACTTTGAGTCAGTAGCATTCTTGGAACTGTAGTTTTGCTCCTGAAGGTAGGCGATCTGCATAACTCACCCTAATGTGCAAAGTGCTACTGGGTAAAACACGAAGAATGGTTACAAATGTAAACTATGACGTGGCTATTTCACTCTGCTTCATCACTTACTTCTCAATACACTAGCAACTGCTGTTACCAGGGCCCGAAAATAAATCCTACGTATCTACAGTTTAACCACTTTTAGGAGTCAAAGTAATGAAAAAACAGCAAAGGAACGGTTACCTCAAAAGTGAAGTGAAGGTGATATGGGCTTGACCAGCGGCGTGGCTAAAAAGCATTTGCAAAGCCAACTCGTTTCACTTATGCAAGAACTATTGGCTTTGACACTATTTTTTAGCCATGTTGTGCAGTGGTGCGGCCAGGGCTGGCCAAGTCAAAGCACTTTTTAAATAACATTTAGCCATGCTTTACAGCAGATGCGCTGCTGTACAACATGGCTAAAAGACATTTTCAAAGCCAATAGCTCTAGCATAGGCGATAGCTATTGGCTTTGCTTATCCTTATTTTTTGCTTCTCTCAACACTAATACCACATACATACAGCAAAAAACTACTGCTCAGCGGGCGGGGAAGGGAAATCAGTGAGCCAACATGGAGTCAGCTATAAATCTGAGACGCATAAAAAAAAAAAAAAAAAAAAAAAAAAAAACAGTTCACACTAACATTAGATCATTTACCAACGACTGAAATCAGTTGAGCCATTTCAAAATGTTTTCCACTGAGTAATGCAACATATAATAAAGTACGTGTTAAACCCAGGTTAAGGCCATGAGACTATGGTCACCTTCTTGTTCATCTGTGAACCCAGACATCGACACAAGCTGGGTTCTTACACCTTATGTGTGTATGTCTGAAGTTGTAGGCTATGGAGAAGGGTGTTACACAAATACTAGACTATCGAGTCACACAGCCCTACACAGCGTAGAGCGAAGCACCTTGGGGCTTCTCCATCGCTCAAAAGGATTAAAAGCCGAAAAAACAATCCCTCGCCCTGGCATTGCTATTAGCGAGAAGGGCAATAATGGTGTAGAAGGGACCAGAACTCCCCCCATCATCCAATCCTTGCCAGATGGCATCGTCTGCCCCCTTTGAGCTAAGGCACGAAGTCCTACCTTACACAGGAAACAGAGAAGGGGGCAGACAAAGCAACCGGGAGCTCGCTAATGGGTCAACCTCCTTTAAGTGCTCTTAAATGAAAATGCAGATAGGTTGCCTTGACTTCCAGCAAATAACGTATCAGTAGCATACACCGACTGTACAAAAACTGCAAAATTGTTAATTATAATTTCAACCCTCCCCGTGGTCCAGGAATTTAACACGTAGTATAAGCACACACCTCTGTAAAAGACATTTGTGACAGCTTTATTAAAGATCCCTCAACCACTTACCCTGCTAATGTGAAAATATACAGTACTATATATTTTCTTGTGTGATAACGATAACCTCACCTGCAATTTAAGTTCTATAAAATAAGCTGATTCAATTTAAGATGTACACTACACAGATGTAGTGCTCGTGAAAAATAAGGATATGAAGGCACTATAAAAACAGCTCTGTATTGTACATAAACACGTGCCAACTGTACTCTGCAAATAAACAACTTCTAAGATCGTAAAAACCTAATAAAAACAAAATTTAAAAACCAGGAAAAGTTTTCTTTTCAAGCACGGCATAAGACACCTACATAAATGCAATCGGTTCACTTTTCTCAATGATAACCTAATATGGGCTTCTGATTCCTATGATGCAATGTTCTCTTGCAGAAGAGGGATGAAGAAAGAAGAACTTGTTTAAGTAATGAAGAGTACATCTGAGAGACTGATGCATTTATATAGCACCTTTGCAAAGATAAATACACCTTGGTGTTGATCTATTTAACGCAGTGCAGCTTTACTGGTCAATGCAGACATTTCAAAGTGGGGTTGGATGAAGCAGAGGTAACAAAATGTAGCATAAAGCTATCTAAAGAGGAAGACGGGTGCAACTGATGCCATGCTTCAGCAGCCTTAGTTGCCAGTCAGACTTCTTTACAAAATGTGCAGAACTGCCTGGCCCCTTAAGAGTTGCTCCAAGCAATATCTTGGGGAAGAGGGTGGCGATACCACTCTGGGCTACTGAGTGGCCCAGTGTTTCTGGACCACTATGTCTAAAAACTCTGGACTGGTTTCACATGGTGTTGAAATGCACCCAGAGAAACCAGGGGGAAATATGCAGGTCAGACGCCACAAGGAGAACAGGAAATGCTTACCCCAAGATAAGCTACAAGGAAATGGAGAATGTTGGGAAGCAGTGGGGAGCAGGCGGGGGTCAGTGAACCAGTGCTTACACCCCACCAACATCTACACAAACAAGAAACTTTTTCTTTTAAGCATCCCCTGTCCCTGCAAGGAACATGGGCTGCTTTTAAAAGATGTTGTTTGGAAAGCAAACAAAGGAATGGCGATCTGCTGTCCCTAGAAGGCCACCATGCCTTCCTTAGCAGCCAATCACAGTGGTTCGCAACAGGGCACAAAAAGTGATTATAGTTTATATTTACAACAGACATCCAGGATAATGATGAACAGACTTCCAAGATAAAGGTCACTCTTCTTACATCTGTTTGATTCTAATTGTATTTAACGCTAACTACCCCGACGAGGCATTGAAGCGATTTTGGCAAGTAGCACGCTACTCCAAAAACCAAAGAATTAGTAGTGGATTGGTATAGGGAAATATAAGATGTTAATTTGAGGGGGTAGACATGCGAGTGTTAGTTTGATTTAATAGGATAAAATAGGGATATAGGAGGGAAGATTCTAGAAAGAGTTATATGGGAGATCATAGTAGTATAATGAGGCTTGGGCGAGTCAAGGGGTGATTTCAGGAGGGAAGAGTTAAAGGATAGTACGGAGATCATAGCAGAATGAGGTTTGGGGTGAGTCAGAGTGAGGTAGAGGATAGACCGATATAGGATGAGACAGAATAGTGCAATAGAGGGAGTTTAATTGTTTTTTTCTACAGTAGGAGTATAATAAATATATATATATATATATATATATATATATATATATATGTATATGTACATAACTACATAGAAAGGGTATACGTTTATAAGGAAAATAATACAAGGGATATAAAATTGTATTGCATAAAGTTCCATATGTTCAAGTATGGATAGATAGTTAGAAATTCAGGCTTTCATGTGTTGCAGTAAGTAAAAGCAAAACAAATGGTCATAAGTCAGGCACGGTGCGCTCAAGCTGCTGGTGCTAGCGGTAGGAGGTAGACCAATCCCCCTCACAATATAATTCCAAGCTCAAAGGTCATCGCTGCACACCGTTTCTCCTGAAAAATAACAGTCTTTAATCCACGCCAACAAACACCCTGTTTCAACTACAAAGAGCCTTGATCACGGCTGGTGAGTCCTTTGTTAATGTTCATTGAATACTATTTCACATTCTGCCCATAATGAGGCATCTTGGGACACGTAGTTCAAATTACATAAAGAAAAAATTTAGAAGAAAATTGGAAATGTATTTTACAAAAAATGATCCACATCTGATAGGTGAAAACATATATAGTTCTAATGGCATGTTATCCACATAATGAAGCATAATTAAGCAATTACATAATGCAGTACTAAACCAAATGAGAGAGGTTTGCATTATCCACCCAAAAAATGAAATGCTTACATAGCCTGTTTATATCTCCAGTTCATATGTGAGCTGAGCATATGTGGTGTGCGAGAGGGGATGGCCTGGTTTTATGAGTGTTTGTGCTAGATTTGGTAGCAGGAAGAGGTCATATGTGGGGTGGAGTGTAAGGATTGTGTGTTTTTGGTAGAAAGAGGTGGATGATGGTGGTGGATATGACAGCGGGTTAAGTAAAGGTTTGGTGGTGATGTAAAGGGGAGTATTAGGAGTACATAGAGGGTAGAGCTGGTGTTTTGTATGAAAAGGAAGTGTGTGTTTGTAGGGATTAAGGCTGAGTATAGAGTGTATTTGTGTTGTGTTGGTGATGGGTGGATGTGATAGTGGTATAGGACAGAGTGGTGTTTTGTGCGAGAGTGAAGGCATCCTTGTGTGGCAGTTGGGGTAGAAGGTTGTATAGATGTGCTTTGTGGTGTTCTGTTGTGGTTGTTGAGACGTTGAAGCATAGTTAAGGTTTGTTGGTTTTAAATGGGTACTGTGCATTTGCTGATACTGTGTTAGTAAGTTTGCTGATGTGGATTGGCTAAGGTGGTGGCTGGTGAATTGTACATTGGGGTGCATTTCTGGCCCTAGGCCTAACCCACACAGGCCCAAACAGACAACTGCACTTGTACTCTCTGCCCTTAACCTCAACACCCAGGCTGAGACACCCTGAGCTCTAAGGTTAAATAGTGCTAGGTCAGGTGACCTTTAGCCAATGGGAACACTAGCCCTAAACCTGAGGACCAATGGGAGACCCAAACAATCACAGCCCTAACCCTAACAATCAATCAAAAGTCAACGCCTAGGTCCAACAGAAACCCTCGCCCTAGGAGCTAGTCAGAGTACAGATGCAACAACAGGTAAGAAAAGTATATAAGGGACCTTAAACACAAACAGGTGTGCAGGGGGGTCAGGGAGGTGCTCTTAAAGTCTTAAGCTCCTTGGATACAGAGAGGGTCAATCCACACTTGGCAGCTCCTGATCAACCCTGCAGGCAAGACCCAAATCTAAGGCTACTAAAACTATTGCTTTTCGCACACTTAATCAAATCACTTTTTCTAGCCAAAAACGAGTGCTACAAACACTTTCCAAACAAAATTTAAACCACAAAGCAGATTAAAGTCTCTTAAACACACTCTGGTTAGCTTCTGGGGTGTATTTTGCCTTTTTAGCTTGTAAAAAGGGTGGATTGCCTTCTAGAGGCCTTAACACAGCACAGGGGAAGACTAGGAGAGAAGTTACAGTCATGGGTAGAAATAAATCAGCAGTTTTAAAAGTACAAATTGCACAGAAACTAAGAGATAAATGTAAACAGTCACAGGTTGAGGGAAAAGCAGTTTTAAAGTAAAACAATTAAACAGCCAGTCCCACAGTTGAAAACAAACAATTATGCAGTTCATGAAAATGATACTGATCGCTCCCCCACTAAAGGCAACCTTCGCTTTTAAGTGCCACTGAATTTGTGAAAGACGAGTGGTGGACTTTAAGAATTACTCCTGGTTACCAAATAAGAAAGGTATAACATGGTATCATTGTGAAGGCAAATAGAGTCAAACGGATGTTGAACGGGGGGGGGGGGGGGGGGGGGGCAGTGATGAAACTACAGGTTAACATTCAGGGTTTTGAATGACACGAACAACGCTTTCTGATATCGTCTTGCATTATTCAGGAACTACCTAAAACAATTTAAGACTCTTCCTACAATCTTTACTATCGATGACTGCTTCGGCAGTAGGGTGTTCACGATCAACGGTATCAAAGACTTCATACAAAAGCAGCGAGACTACGATGTCCTGCAGCTTTCCCCACTCACTAAGTACATAATCCCAGGCTTGAATCACAGCAGTCTCCGTGCCATGTTGTGGCCCAAACTGATTGTTGTTCATATATAATGTTCTTAGTATGCAAATATTTCTGAAAGAGGGTATAGAGTTTTCTAGTATTCAAGCCACAATGGGCATCCATGCAATCGGCCTATAACCCAATGGATTCGCAGCTTCTTTTAAAATAATGAAGTGATCTTGAATGGCCCAACATCAATTGAAAATACGTTTTAATTATTTCAAGGAGCATCCATCTAGGAATGGAAGTAACTGAAGTTTTGAAAGCCCGGGTCCTACATGGAGAGAAATAGGGCGAGGCCCCAGGCTAAGAAAGATACTGGAACTCAGTTCACGTTTCTTAATGTGAGCTTAAAGAGCCCAATGTACGCCCAGACAGCACCTCTTTTTCATGCAGGTCGTACCATAATGCTGCCACAGTGGGGGCCGGGCCTGAATCAGGGTGGGTTCCATGTCCCCTCCTTCAGCAGGGATACTAATGGCGGTACGCTCCTCCCCCGCCCGCCAGGATGCATAATCCAATCGAGGGAACCCTGCAGCAGAAAGTCAGGGATACGCAGACTTGCACCATTTATTCTTCAAAAATGAACTCCCTCTATTAACGCCATCGGTGAAGAAGAGAGTTGCACGGAGGTCATGTGTGGTTACACTGATGCGCAGTTAGACGCCCAGTAACAGGTCTTGCATCAAACTGATGACATGAGCATCTGCAAGCAAGATGGAGCCAAGCAATCCCTTAACAGGGGCGCAGAGGCTGCAAGGCTCATACGTCAATGAATGCGCTGCTAAGACATGAAGCGAGGATGTACGGAAGGTCTCATTTTGACACTAACATTTAGAAATGCATACTGCTTGGCATAAGGTCTGCAAATGTACGCGTAGGGCTGAACCCTAGATTTCTAGCGGAAGCAGCAGCATACTTGTGCGCTGAAAAAACGCACGAGGCGCTTCTCGCGCCAGTTGCTGGTCACATCATAAATAACCTGTGCAGCACAACAAAGCCTTTCCCAAAACACATTGTTCATCCGTACAGAATTATCCGTCAGTCTGCAGCTGATCTCTTTCTTTCCGCTCCATCTAACAGTAACATCATTTGTATTTAACCCACACCTATTGTTGGCGCGCCTGGGAGCAGGGCAGCAGTGACAAGCGGCTAGCCAGGCTCCAGACATGCCAGATGGGCCCTGAGGAGAAAGGCCGCCTCCGTCAGCTGCTGTGACCGGGCGCACTCTGGGAGCCTTTCGCTTTCCACATGCCGAGGTCTGCGCCCACCACCCTCGACCCTTCCCGCGCCTCTGGTATCCCTGAGGCGGGAGTCTTACTGACTGACCCCGCAATCAGTGCAGGTGCATTTGGCTGCCTTACTGGAGAAGAAAAAAAAAAAAAAAAAAACAAGAAAGGCGGGAGCTAACTGAAGTTCCAGGCACGATGCACACATTTACCAACACACATGACAAAAATGCCCCATATTGTAACAGCGGTGTCCATTTACTTAGGATTTTCTGACTGGAAGCAGCAAGAAAACCAAGACCTGGCGGGTCTCTGGAGACCCCACAGTACAATACGCCTGCCCTCGGCCTACCAATGAGGGCAGGCCAGTAAAATAATTTTGCAGGCCCTCACCAAATATAGCAGGTGCCGCCTTTTCGGTCACACCAGTGGACACAGCACCAACCCCATTCCAGCGGCAAGTCTTAAATTAAAATTGAAGAAAGTGATCTATTGTCACACGGGTGAAACTGAGCAGGAACCCCCCAGCCTCGACTCAAAGATTTCACATTTTGTAAACATGCAGAAATGTAACGTGTGTCTACTTGTAAGGCCTTTGACCTCTTCCTCAGAACTGTACAGCCTCTGGTACCAAAGCCGCGACTGATAAGGAGTCAAACAGAAACAAACAATAAATAACTTTTCACTGCACTTCGAAAACGCACATCACGGGCAGCAAAGCGTTATTACAAAGGGGGGATAAAAAAAAAATCTGAGCTGCACACAGCGGCAGATGGCGAGTCCTAGCCCCGCCACCTCCGCCCTCGCTCCAGAACTGAGCGGGCAGGAACATTTGGACACCCTTTGTTCATCGGTCTGCATTTTTTTCCTCTCTCCGCGAACATGAGGCTGAATAGGTCGGACTGCCCGAGACAGGCATCTCTCGAAGCAAAAAAGTCTTACGATGCAGACTTTTGTTCTCCAAATTCTATTAATAACTTCTTGGCTGCGACCCTTGTTTTCAACTAACATTTGCACTATCTCGTCCCAAAAGGTGCGTTGTTTTTCTCCCTCATATTACAGGCCTATCATAAACACGGTCTTAAAAAATAGCAGTTAGGAGATATGTTTTTGGCAGCGCCCTGGCTTTCTGTCGCAGCCCTTAAGACCGAGTATCAAGTTGCTGCTGCAGCCAAGCTGCAGTCCCGCGAGCCCAGAGATTTTGCACGGTATTGCAAGCCGGTCCGGTAGTACTCCACGCCGGACTCTAAAATCACTTCATTAGAACTTAAAAGCATTCTAAACCCTATCAATTAAAAACATCTACCCAGAGCGGTTTGAAGATACGATATCCAAGGAAGCAGAAATGTTATTGCATTTATAATGTCTAGATTAGAATCCGTCCGAAAACAATCACAATTCCGATATTTAGGCAATGATTCGTATTCTGGTGCAAAGCCGGATTCGGGTGTAAACTACCCTTTACCCCCGAATCTAGTTTAAAAGAGGTGTGGTATTCGTGCACGAGGTGGATACTTGCCTGCACCCTTTATCCGATAAAGTCTCCTGCAGTTAGTGTGGGCAAACAGCTGGACCTGTGAGGAGTTCGATTAATTTCCTTTAGAGAAAGTATGCGAAATTCATAAAAATAAAAAATAAAGTTATAATAAATTATGCAGATTTATTACAAGGGTACGTTTGGCATAGGGACTAATTTCACGCAAAAAATAAACTAATAAAAAAAACACGAAATCGCCTGTGACGAATCACGTTATGCTCATTTGTGTTTGTTTCCGCGCACCAGCGATAGGACGTTTTAAACGAATGCAAGCTCAATTAAGCGAAACTATGTGGCATAAACTTAATTTCACACAGACCTACCACCGGCAAACATTTCAAGACAGGGCACATGGTATTACTGTTTAACCTAAATCTGGAGGTAAGAAATTGGAACGGATGCTGCATTGTCAGACTGGGACAGAAAATAAACCACTGCAAAGCAAAAATGTGTCCCACCATTACAAATTGGGACAGCCTTAAACTTGTAAAGACACACAATATTAGTGTTTGGCAAGGTATGGAAGACTGCAGGGATTTGAGCTTGCTGCAGGCAATGTTTGTTTTAATATCAGGGAAATCAACAGTAAAATCCTGCCCACCAGACCATAAAAGTGACCCACAAGAAGCCCACAAAACTGGTTCACACACTGATCTATCAGAGCAACCCTTTTGGCACTGCATGATTGCCTTACAGCCAGTCTGACCCTGTGATGCTGTAATGGTGCATTCAGTAAATATCACCCCAGACAGTATTAGTATTAATCAAGTGCGTATTTACCACCCAGTACTGCACGAGAATCAAAATGAGTCTCGGAATAGGCCTGCGTTCTGCAAAAGATCTACTCATCACAGGAATGATGAGTGGTGATCGAGCGCCACTGAGTGTGTTACCCAGTTACAAAAGTAGAATTTGCTTCTAAGAGTACTCACACCCGCAACAGAGGTGCAATTTAAGCACCAGCAAAAGTAATACAAACCTAATAAAATGCTCTGTGAAAAAAAAAATGATGAGCAAAATAAACTGGAAACCAGAAGAAAAAGGAATGCTGAAATGAGGCCCCTCCTGAAAAAACATCCACCAGCCCAGCTTAATTATAGAACTACCCGCCCATTTCTCTGCTCCCCTATTCAGCAAAAGTCCTCAGGAAAGCGACCAACCAGCAACTCACACAACACCTAGACCACAACCTCCTTGACCTCTCCCAATCTGGATTTCAAGCTAACCACATCACCGAGACAGCCCTGATTGCAGCCACAGATGACATCAGAGCCCTCCTGGACCAAAGGGAACCAGCAGTCCTCATCCTCCTGGACCTGTCTGCCACGTTTGACACGGTCTTCCACCACATCCTGATCAACAGACTCCACCACATAATCATTCAAAGAAACGTCCTCAAATGGATCACCTCGTACCTTTCGGCCGAACCCTAAGGAAAAGTCTTCCCTCTGTTCACCTCAGAGCACACGTAGATCATCTGTGGAGTTCCCCAAGATCATCCCTCAGCCAGACCTTATTCAACACCTACATAACCCCATGGCTATCAGAGTAAAATCACAAAGACTCAACATCATCTCCTACACAGATACACAGCTCATTCTCTCACTGTTAAAAGATCCCTCCACCACAAAAGCTAACTTCCACAGATGCATGATGAACATAGGGAACTGGATAAAGGACAACTGTCAAGCTTAACACCAAAAAAACAGAAGTCCTCATCTTTGGGAACCACGCCTCGCCATGGACTGACACATGGGGGCCCACAGACCTCGGCACACCCCTTTCTCCCAATAGACCACGCCCACAGCCTCAGCATCATCCTGGATAGCAAGAAAATCCATAAAGATCAAGTTGATGCAGTCCCATCCGCCTGCTTCCACACCCTTCACATGCTCTGCAAGATGTTCAGGTAACTCCCAGAAGACACCAGAAGGACCCTCAGGCAGGCCCTCATCACCAGCAGACTGGCGCTCCTCATAGGAATCACAGCACGCATCCTGAAGAGACTCCAGACAATACCCAACTCAGCGGCAAGACCCTTACTCAACCTCTCCAGAAGGACTCATATATCACTCCTAACCTAAAAAACTACGCTTGCTTCCGATTCAGAAAGTTAAAGATGCTTGCCCCTGCCTACAAGGTCCTGCACAAGGAAAGACCAGCATAAATCAACAAATGCCTGGCTTTCCACAAATCAACCAGACACCTTCGATCAGCTTCTCTCTCCCTTGCAGACATCCCACGGATCCTTCGGGCCAACAGCAGAGGAGGCTCCTTCTGGCACCTGGCAGCCAAGACTTGAAACAACCTCCCCCTGCACCTCAGGATCACCATGTCACTCCAGCTATTCAGAAGAGAACTAAAGACCTGGCTGTTCGAATGATCATCCCTCTATGCAGCAGCATACAACTCCTCGAGACCCTCACAGGTAATTTGCTGCACTCCATAAATGGTTGCTTGAGTGACATGAAGTTCATGTGCCTAAGTGGGAATTTCATGGCCGCGTTGTATCCTACAAATATGTAGGCACAAACATGCACGTTACAAAGAAGTTAGCAAATGCCTGGAGCGCAGACAGTGGTAGACAATACAGCTGATGAACACTAACAAAAATAGCATGTTGCAAGGCGGAGTTAACTGTTCCTAAATCAGAAGCACTATTTGCTACCATTTTTTTGGGTGATAATATAGAGTTATTTCAACCCTCTAAGCTATTGTGGATTTTCGTAGTAAAGTGTTTTCTAGACCAAGAACAATTTCACATTTGGGGGAAAAAAGAATATTTTTGTATATTTAACTTTTTTTCCACACTTGGCTTTGTGGACGTTCCAGTTCTGTGAATCACAGTCAAAGAAAGGAGTGTGAATTAGAAAAAGGGAGTAATTTGCAAACAGGTGTAAGCAGCCGTTACAAATAGAGTTAGTTATATTTCGTGGACATTTTCAGAAGCCATGCTATGACAGCCATGTCACAATACCCACGGTGTGAATAGGGCAAGTTCAGAAGATACAAACTAAACAGGTTTGTTCGGAAAACAATGCCAATCATCCATCAACATCAAGTAAACCTGGACTAGTGATCGCATTGGTCAGATGAGTTGCACACTCACCTGCAACCAAACGGAGATGTGTTGTGCGAATGAAGGCTCAATACTTCTATGCCCTTATGCATTGGACCCCAAAGGGGAAATGGCCTTTTTGGTACATAAACAACTTCATGTGACAGTAGGAGGTGAGCCTTATGCAGAACCTCATTGCCGAAAGGAGTCACAGACCTATGTTCTGACGTTTATGCATGCGTAATTATCATTGTAAGCAACTTATTTCACCTACTTGTCATTCTACAGTAATTATTTTATTCATTTCATGGAGGCTCCTAACAGAGTACAATTCCATGTAATCAAATGCTTAAAACAGCAGCAAAATATGTTTAAAAAAAGACTGGAAAAACAGTAATGGTAACTGTTTTAGGTGAACTGAAGTTGCCTCTTCCACCTAGGGCCAGAGGCCACACACCCCGGTGCTCTCCTGACCAAGAAACCCATGGAAACCGCCCACCACCTCTTCTTCTTTGCTGATGAACAAGAGCAGCTGCCCTCCAGTCCCAAGGTCTTGGCCGAAAGGCCCCGCTGGCAGCCACTAGCAGGCTGATAAGGGGACTTCCTGCCAATGACAGCAGACTCTGCTAAAACACCTGTACACCTGCCACTCATGGCGCCCTTGGTTTTATAAGGCTGCACTCCCTTATGCAGCCCTCACAAAGAGGCTAGCTCCAGTGCTTGAGGACACCTGAGGACAGCCTGCCATAGTGGGGGGAAAATCAAGGAAAAAAACCTTGCGACTATCCTTTAAATGTGATTGGCCAGTGTCCATTCCACAGACCAGCAGTAAGAGGGGAACATCTCTCCGCTCTGGTTATTGGCTCCTGGTTCCGTCATCTGGAACTATGTTTGAAGCCATGTCTTTAAAAGGTTTGTGTCAGAAAATTGGTACTTTTTACGGAAGTGTCATTGTTGGAAAGCGGTAAGCTCTGCTCCAAATTATTCTTTGAAGGAATGATGAAGACGTGAGCTTGACAGACCTTCTGGCGTCGCAACAACCTTCACACGGTGTCCTAAAAAGTAGGAAACAAATGAACAAAGCTCTATAGCAGTGCTTCCCAAATGGTGGGCGAGTCGTGAGTCTATTTTTGTGGGTCGCAAAAGTCAAAGTAATAAAGGTGCCTTTAAATTCTTTATTTGTATTGTTCCATTTGCCGCCTCAGAGACAAAGGAAAAATGTCAGGCTATGTCTGACAATTTGCTGTGTAACTTTAACATGGGGGAGTCATGTGAGGGCACCTGTTTGGAGGGCCTGAGGGCTCAAGGCGCTGAAACAGAAAAGTCTTCTCTAACCATGGAAACAAGATTGCTAAGGTGTTGGTCCATGTTTCTCGAGTTGGGTGGGCGACTGGTGAAAACAAAAGTGAAGGGTCCAGGAATTGTTGGCAGGGGCAGTGTCGGGGTGGATTGACGCTGACCACTACTTTTCAGGACCACAAGATGAGCAAGAAGCTCTGAGTTGTCAGGTTTATCTGTCTAACGCATGGTTCAAGGTTTGGTCAATGATACAGCAAAAACGATTTTAAAGACCCAAATTGCATGGATATTGAACAACAGCCTAGATGCTATGGCACAATAATATAGTGTTGTGCCATAATGCTATCACTGGGTGGCAACATTTTCCAAAAGGGCAAAAACTTCATACTCGGAGTAAACCTGTGCATGACTCCTCGTATGGATAATTTTGGATTCCATATGAAGAAAGGGAGGAAATGATGTGATGTATGCTACTGCACTCTTTTCGGCAATCGCTTTCATGCTCAAAGCATTCCCTAAGATGTTATAATCTCCTAGGTCAACTACCAGTGTGAGGCACTCCTCACGTGGTTTACCAACGGTGTGCACCTTCTAAGTGGTGCATTATGCACCCTGCACACTGGGTAACTGTCTGTTAGGCTCCCAAAACCCCAGAACATTTCTTAAAGGAGAGATTAAGATTAGGGTAATGCTTCAGGCATGCTGCCTAATGTATTGAATTGTAGTTTTACATAGTGCTTACTTTGCCTGATGAATTAATACATACTTAGTGTAGGGGGAGCAAGCTACTCCGCAGAGCCAGAGTTAGTTTCTGTTGCTAGTTGTAAATGTTACTGTTAGTATGTCATGCAACACCATTAGAATTGGTATAAAGATTATTTGTGTGCAGATTCTAGTGTAAAGTTAAATGTCACTATAGTTGGCGAGGCAGACGGCTTATTTGTCCAGCCATAAAACGTCTGTAGATTCTGCATTGTAAGAAATTGGGTTGTAGGTTGACTGGGGTGTAAGCCCTGGTCAAGTAGCAACCACAATCCTTGTCAGGGTAAGGCTTAGGCAAGTCTCAAATTAACCTGTCTTCAACCCTCTGGTAGCTTGGCACAGAACAGTAAGGTTTAACTTAAAGGCAATGCGTAAAGTATTTGTGCAACACTTGAAACGGTAACAGTGAAAACACACCACAAAAGTAGCCACAGAGTTAGGAAAATAGATCCTAATTTATTAAATAAAACAAGACCAAAACTACAAAAATCCAATTGGTAGCTCTCAAGTTATTATTTTTTTCAAAGTATTAGCTATAGACTAGAACTTTAAAGCATAAAACGCCAACTGGGGATATTTAGTTGCGCTGGACTGGGCAAAAGTCACAAGTTCAGGCCGACCACGATGGAGTGGTGACTGGCTACAAGGACCCAGTTACGCCAGCGGAACAAAAGTTTCTTAAATTCTGGTTTGCAGAGCATTGCGTGAATCAGAGTCAAAGATGCACCACACAGCTGAGGCAATGCGTCTGTTCCGAGATGCAGTCAGACTGCGGTGCGAGGTCTTATGATGTCGACAGGGCTTGCAATACGAAGTCTGGTGGCCGGGACCTGTTGTACAGTCAGGGAGATGCGTCCAGCTCCTCTCCGATCCTGCCCCGGATGGCCCATCAAGTCACTCCTAAGCTCCCACTGTGTATTGCTGTCTAGGAGGAATACACAAAGCCCAACTGACAACTACACCCAGTCATGTGACCAGGGACAGGCTGCAGGCATGAAATGGCTAAGGTCGGAAAATGCCAATTTTATACAAGTGGTATTTTCAGAATGGCAATTTAAAATATGACTTCACAATAAGTTAGTTTTATAAATTGTGATTCCAGAGACCCAAACACAAAGGGGTCATCTCTTCCCATTTAGAAGTTACATTTATAAAATGAAATAAGGTATCTCCAATGTTATCCCATGGGCAAGAGAGACACCTTGCAGTAGCGAAAAACGAATTTAAGAGTTTTCCACTACCAGAACATATAAAACCTTACATGACCTACTTTTTAAATACTTTGCACCCTGCCCTCAGGGCTGTCCAGACCCTATTCTAGGGGTGACATATGTGTTAAAAAGGAAGGTTTGGGCCTCATAAAAGTTTTTTTTTTTTTTTGGCCAAGTTGAAATGGCAGCGTAGACGGCACGCACAGGCTCTGCAATGGCAGGCCTGAGACATGTTTTAAAGGGGCTACTTGAGTGGGTGGCACAACCAGGGCTGCATGCCCACTAGTAGCATTTAATCTACAGGCCCTAGGTACATGTAGTGCACTGTACTAATGACTTATAAGTACATTAAATATGCCAGTTGGAGACTATCCCATATTACTATGTTTAGAGGAAAGAGCACAAGCACTTAGCACTTTCACACTGGTTAGCAGTGGTTAAGTGCGCAGAGTCCTAATACCAGCAAAACAAGGTCAGAAAAACTAGAGAAGAAAGGCAAAAGGTTGTGCGGGCGGGGAAGCACTAAGGATGACATGATTAACATGCATCAAACACAAACAACAAAAGATTTGTATTGGTTCTGCTCTGCTCGAGGCAACACACATTATCACGTCTCAAGCTTATCGGCTGCAGACCACCAGGGCATGTGGAGTTTAAGTCCCACCAATAATTTATCAGAATAGTCCTATGGTTGGGCCAATACCTTTCACACTGTTTACTGACCCGACATAAGCAAAGCTCTTGAATTGCTAGATGTCTGCTTTCTGAAAGACTAGGCATGAAAGAGTGACCGGCCTTCCTAAAAGGGACTGCAGTAGGATCTCGGACACACAATGCTGCAATTCAAAAGCATGTCTCATTTAATGTGTGGCAAGCCTGAGCGTCCAACACTAGTTGGTTGGCAGTACACAAAAAGGCATGTCTCATTTAGTATGTGGCAAGCTAGAGCGCCCATCACTAGTAGGTTAGCAGTACACAAAATGGACAAAGTGCTTATTTACTGTTCTTGAGTTAGGGTAAGTTCTTTCCTTCCCGGTCTTTTCCATTCAGCATCGTGCATTTGAATAAGTGTATGCTGCGGGACATGTTCCTCATTTCACCTGCTCAAAGAACTGCTTGCTCGACCTGGTCCTAGCAATAACATGGTGAATCTGGCTCCCAGGATGAAGCGGCACTACTCTATTTCAAGAGTGTTTTATTAGGATTTTATACAATAGGAAAATTAAATAACATAAGTGTAAAGAAACAATACATTGTATGGAATCTGCACTACACTAACACAGGCAGCAGCAGACCAGGATCTTCAAGAAGCCCATCCTTTGAGAAAATGCCACGCTAGTGCGCCGAGAAGCTGTCCCGTGGTGCTCCCTCAGCCTAAAGACAGAAGAAGCGATGCATGGAAAAGGAAAAGTTAAGATTCCGAGGTTGGTTGAGAAGGAGGACTGTGTGACATGGGTTTAGCAGAGCTCTCCGCCATCTGGATCAAAGCTGCAAGTCGTTATTTGCCAAGGAATTCCCTCGAGTGACAAAGGATTTCTTCGCGAGCTGCACTTGGCGACTGGTGCCAAAAGGACGGTTGGAAGAAACCCATTACAGTCTTTGCAGGAAAGTGGAAATTTTAACAGAACCTTGCACTAGGTAGGTGGGTGGAGGGAGGGGCAATTTATATGGTGCTAAACACAGTAACTGATCCCGGGGTGAATTATGAAAACGAGGGGCACCAGAAGAACGGAGAAATGAAAGGTGAGATTTCTCTAGCAGCAGTAAAATGGCGGCCTTGTGTCAGGTTGAGAGAGTGGAACTCGAAAGATCTCCTTTGCAGCGTGATTAATCACAGACTCTGTTAGACAGAGTTGTAATTCGTGATTAGAAGGTTCACACAAGCTCTGGTGTAAGCTCGTGGCTGTGACCCAGTTTTCATGAGCTAAAAGCAGGTTATGATAATAACTTTTATTAAATGGCAAAGCAGCCGTCCAGGTTTGGAGCAAACCCCCTTCAGAGCCAATCCGGGCAAACGTGTCCTTGACAGAAAAACATCTGCATCCGATACAGCCGAGGAGTTTCTTCGGTTGAGGCCAGAGGAAGAAAGCTGACTTCGTGAGTTTCATAATGACCTAGCGTGGCAGGAAAACGAAACAAGCTGCTGGAACAACGCACTGCTAACAAAGGGTGGCGCGGCTTTGCCTGTACTGCACCACTGCTATTCAAAACTAATGCTAAAAAATAGAATTACCTCAATTAATAAACTCTTTTTGCTTAAGGTCCAGTTATATTTGTCACAGGTCTGTACATGCTGTTCTTCAATACCGTTTCGTCTTATACAATGAGATCAAAATGAAGGAACAACAATTCTTACTGCAATTTATCTGTTCCGTTTTGAAAAAAGAAAAAAAAACAAAAACACAGAAGGGCACATACACCCTGAGCCCATGCCACATTTTGAAGAAAGAAAAAAAACGCCTAGGTGCAGGATTGCACTGCCTACTTGACAACAGAATCTGAGGGCCACACTTGGCATTTCCACCAATACCACGTTTTGCGACTTTACAGTGGCTTCTGAATTTGCCACTGATGGCCAGAATGCCCTACATGGTTTAAAAATCGAAAGTGTAAACAGCATTTTACATAATTTCAAATCCAAATAGGTCTTACAATGTAAAGACAAGTTTAACCTCACGTAGATTAAACATTGCAGCGTTATTTCGGCGTCCCCTTGGCTTGCGCTACCTCTTCCCGGATATCCTCTGTCTGCCCTGCATTTGAGTGGGCACACCTTCCTACCCAATAGGAAAAAACAAATATATTTCCCTCGCCTGTGTATGTGCCACACAACCCAGCACGATGGGTCTGAGGTTGCTGTGCCTGGGGTTGAGATGCGAGTACCCCGAGTCACAGGTGTGAATCATGGCGGCTGACTCAGCCAATCACTGTTCTTGTGATTAATGGTGAAGGGGCACTCGGAGTCACAGATGTTGTGACTACTGGTAACACCCAAGAACGAAATTATTTCAGGTAAGCACAACCATTTTTTAAGGGGGAATTGTTAGGAACTACTGCGAATCTTGTCTGATCTTTGTGTGGCCGCCGGGGTTAGGTTTATCGTAAAGTTATAGATGTTTTCAGGAGATCTAGATTTTTATAGAGTTATGCAGTTATTCCAGGAACATACTGGGTAAAAGGTGCGAAATTCGCTGCAGTTGTGTTCTTCCCATTGCAGGCTGGCAGGGAGTCTCACCTCAGTCGTTCAAACAATTATTCCAAAATAGGGCCTTGGTCCCAGCCCACCTCCCCTTCCATGTGATGAGCGATTCACGTTCACCCTCCACATCTGGGCCTCCTAACCCCGTCAGAGGAGGAACGAGGTAACGCATGCCCTCCGGTCACTACTTGGAGATCATTTCCATACAAAGGGCAAAGAATAGGCAGACCTGCGCCTCCACACTCCGCCATTACTTCCTCCATCCGGCTCCACGCTACTTTCTTGATGCATGGCTGCAGCTTGCCCTTCTCGTCACCATGCCCTGGGCAGGTGGCAGCCTGAGATTCTGCAAGGGTGCCACCTCTGTGTCACACAAAAAGATGCACAGCTGGCCGCTCTCCTGCAGCCAGCCTACCAAAGACCAAAGCTCCTGGAGTGGTAGACCCACCGCATCTGGGAGTCCCACCCTCAGCAGACCACTGCACACGAAGGGTGCAGTAAGGAAAAGGCACAGGCCTTCACTGAGTGGTCCCCATTAATACCCACAATACTCCACGGGACGGAATGCAGAGGAGGGTGACTTTCAATATTTCATGAAATTATGCGATTATGCAGCTGTGGTAATGTTCACATAATTACAGATTTGCCACATGATCATCTATCATCTACCGATTTTAACAACAAAAAAAACCTGTTTCTAGCTCAAACGGTTCAAAAGTTCCTAAAAGTGGACCATGTGCATTGCCAGTCAGTGGAAGGCCATTTGCCAAGTTACATTTTGTTGCCAAGTTGCTATATGTGGGAGTTAAACTGGTATTAATTAGGTCCAACAATGTTAACAAGTTTGAAAATGACAAAATAGAGAAATGGTATCACAAAATGTGCCGCATTATGCAGCATAATTTGCCTTTTCTTGCTGTATAATTTACTCAACCTTGCGCATAATTTGGCCCGCCGCTGCCACATAATTCCGGTGGCCGCGAGTATAACGGATAGAAGGGTAGTAGTCCCAGCATTCCCAAGGAGCCTACTTTTCCCCTCTGTGGAACGGCTCAGACACCCTACCACTGGAGTTTGGCGGCCATGTCCTTACGATAACATTTTAGATGCATGCCTCAGAAAAGTCACATAGCTACACACCTGGAGCAAAAGCACAAAAGCTGTTCTGAGTACAGGGGTATCAGGAGTACTCTTACGTACTCTTGTCTTTGTGATCTGGCCCTGAAACTTCAAAAACTCTGTATTAGTAAAAGTGCAAAGAGGGCACGGTTTTTTATCTGTACTAAATGTAAATGAGTATTCCTCGAATAGTCCAATTTTGTTCCTATTTTAGCTGTTTTGGGGTCATTTCACAAAGTTATGTAACAGTATGTAAAGGAGAACTACTTTACACAATCCAGATGCCTTTGTGAATTGTTATTGTTTGTTATGAGTATTGTTTGTTATGAATATTTGTTAATGAAAAAAAGAGTGCCCTTGAATTCAGATGAAGGACATTGTTTTACACTCTGATTTTTTCATTGTTTCTACTGAAGCTGTGAAATGTTCCAAAAAATGGCCATGGCACATCTCTCCGCACTGAGTAGTAAAAATAGGTGAGATGTGGTCTCACACAAATTTTTCAGTTGATGACCTCATCGATCATGGTACACAAGGGATATATAAGCCACTTGGTACAGAGGTACCAGGATTCCTCAGGAATGGTAATCTGGAAATCTTCACTTAGACATGCTTTCCACTAGTCCAGTGGTTAGGGGTTGTAACTCCAAACAAGAATAGTTCATTTCTAAGACACATTTCCAAACCTGTGATTTCTTCAGCAACTACAGAGTACACAGGCAACGTGGAAGTTTAACAAATGGCAGAGGCTGGTAGGTGGGACCAGCGCTACTTCCAACCAATCTTTATCACTCGTCTTGTCTGGAAGAGGAGCAGGCGAGCCCAACTACATCTTTAGTTTTTTCTATTGTTCCCGCCACAGGTTGGACGGCCTTGCCCCAAGGAGACACTCCACCGGGTTGTACAGAGTTCAACCTGCACAACGGGGCCAAGGTTACTAGAGATCCACTGATTGTTCATGACATCCATTGGTACAAACTGGATTTTCAGATCCTTTTACTTCTGTCTCTCAGAACTAGGATTCAACAACAAGTCTTACAAAAGCTCTGAAAGTAGCGCAGTTTCCCTTGCTTTTTCAGTGAAAGTGTCAAAGACAAGACGCCCAGTCATTAATATGAGAAACCTTAGTAGGGTGCTAGTTTATAAATCAATTTAAGGTGGTAGAAAATGTATTTCAGGAAGGATGCCCTTTTAAAATCCAGTTAATGAGTAAATCCAAACCTGGGTGACCTTCTTGTAGGGAGGACTCTGGTTTTGTACTGATATCCTTAAATTCCTGAAAGTAGCTGTGACCTGACTCGAGGTGAAGGGGCTCAGCCTCATGGCTTCGAAGTACAAGCAAGTCAAGGGCATGAATGCAACCATAACACTTCAGGAACTAATGAGGTTTTAGATAAATGGACCCTAAAGTGTTCTCAAACCAGTGCAGTAGCTGATTTGTCTTGGGGTTGAAAATACACAAGCCTCATTAAACCTTCCCAGAGAGAAGCACATAAAGGAGTATTTAAGGGAGACTAGCGTCTTCTCAAATCTCCCCACAACACATTTGCCACAGCCACAAGGGTGCCCCTCAGCTCAATTAAAGCTATTTCTCTAGGTTTGCTTTATTTTTATATTCAGGATCTACTGCCAAAACACCAAGAAGTAGTCTCATCCACGAAGTTTTGGGTCAAACTAAACCAAGGAAATCACACAGCAAGATGATTCGGTGGCTTCAACAAAATTTAGAACGGAATGATTATGTGACTTTTGACTTAAATTCGAGGATGGCGAAAGAATCAGATGCAGGCTGTCTGGGTTGATGAGTGTCGAGCAGTGATGCATCAATTAGTGGCCATAAGTCTCCAAACCCAACACCCCAAAAGCTTCAACTACGTAACAATGCTGTAGACCCAGTGGAAGGATCCTTCTCCATCAGCAGCCCCCCTGAAGAATAAGTTCACTTCTTAAGCACTCTAAAATAGGCAAAGTACCACCCAAGGACAATTTACCAAGCTCTCATTTGGCAGATCAGGAAAGTCAAGGAGGTAGCATATTGGTTTAGTAGGTAATTCAGGAATGGTTTTCTAGATAATTCGGGAATTTCACCAACTACCACATTCCGCATTGAACATAAGTCCGGCCTTTCTGTGTGCTTGCTTGATGTGCTGCATGCAGACAGGCTGAATACTCATCTTGGAATTACTGGGTACCAGAAGGGCTTACTTTTCAGCCAGGTCTCAGTAGCTCAGGTGGGGTGCAAGGACTACAATTTCAAGCTGGAATAACATAAAACTTTTCAAGTTGGCAGGACAATGGCACCTACATTTTCCATGCTACGGACATAGTTATTCATAATAATGGAAAATGTTTCACTGCCTTTAAAATTCTTATTGCCAAATTTCCTTTTTTTATGAATTTATAGCATGCCAAACATCTTCCAAATGAACAGATTTGAATCTTACATATATATATATGTAACACACCAAAAATCTTCTTAAATGGCAGATTTAAATCTTACTTATGTAGAATAGTTAAAGGAACGAAGACATGTTAAGTCAGTTAAATTCTTAGTATGGTCGTCTGAACGGTTGTTGGCTTCTTCTCTCAACAGAGCTTTAATCTTCAGTGCCGAGGATGTTTAGATCTTTATGCAAAAATGTTTTCCAGAGGACAAGCCAGGTTTCCTAAGCTTTTTTACCAATGGATATTGCCTGTTTACTTCTCATTTTATGGGTGAAGGTAATTAGCTTGCCCATAATTCATTGTGCCATAACAAAAAGAGTTTTATAGTTACCTGAAAACAATACCAAAAGGCACAATAATCACACCCAATTTCCTTTAAGGTTTTATTTTTCCTTTTCTGACTTCAGTTGGAAAGTATTACTTTTCCTATTTTGCAGCCTTTACAAATAGGCAAAGGATTTGCAAAGTAAAATGCAGTGCTAGGCACAAAAGTATGTTTTCCCTGAATAGAGATCGTGTAGAGGATGAGAATGTTGACAATGTATCAACAATATCTAACTGGCTCATATCCACAACACTTGTACCTCCCACATTACCCATGAGAAACAAATGAAGCTAATAACAGAAATAGTGTACACCAGCTTTTCTAGCACTTAGCAAAAGATGCTAAGTGCGACATGCTAAGGTTATGGTAAGTTTTTTGGGGAAAAATATATATTTCATTGTATTTTGCAGTCTTTGTATATGTTTTGCTGCTGCACAGCAGAAACCAAAATCATGTGTATGTATGCTGTACCTTTAATAAAAATTAGGACAGAGGCAGAGATTTTGGGGGGGGGGGGGGGGAGAGAAAGGGTTCAATCACAATACAGTAGTGTGAACTGGTGGGATGTGATGTCACTGTTTCTTTAAATAAGAGTTGCGATTATTTAGCAAGTCTTACCTTCCACAAGGTGCAGAAGCGCTTTGCACACACGCATCACGCTAAGCCATGAGAGTTCTTCTAATGTTATCTAAGCACCTATGAACGTATGTACTAGAATTAAAAATTGGGGTGGTGGGCAGGATGCTTATCAGAGATCCAGTCTTGCAAACTGTCATGCAAGCATACAGCAACCAGTGCAATATCGGATGGTACATCACAAGACATTACAATGGAAGTCCTTAACAAGGTACCTTTACATCATGATCTTTACATCCGGAGTGCCTTTGCTTTAAAGGTAAGGTGAGGAGTATTAATTCTAACCTCAGTCACACATTTTATATAGATATGCAATTGTTGCGATAAATATGTTTATGTGTATTTTATTAATTCTTAACACATCTTTTTTACATTTAATAGTATTTTAAAAAATACAAGAATTTTAAATCTAAATATTTATTAATGTTTTAATATTTTTACTTAATATAATTTAATTTTAATCTACCCAAGCCTGGACCCTAAAAGCTCCTTACTACTATTCCTTAAACCAGTGGCATAATGCAAAATCATGAACTCGCTTTAGAATGTAAGGAGAGGCCAATAGACTCCTCTCTCTCTCACCAATATGCATTGGTTTCGGGCTGAAGGGGCCCTCCTAGGATACTCATGAGCCCCAGAAGGGTTGCCACCCCCATACCACATGGTCTGAGTGGACCCATGTTACGCCTCTCCCCTAAACCGTAAAAAATCCTTGCTACATCTAAACATAACCCACACCTAATCCATAAAACACTTACTGTTCCTTAAAGCTATCCTTCTTTGAACCCTATAAAAACTACTTACTACCACTTAACATCACCCTTCCCTGCAGCCTACAATCCCCTCACCATCGTTACAAACCTAAACCTGAAATTAAACAAGAAAAAAAGAAAAAGAGAAATCCGTACATATATTTTAAGTCACATATTTTAACCTAACATCAATTTATAGTTATCAATTATTTTCCTATGTTCAGTTCCATCTTAGTTTATGTATTTAATAACTTTACATTCTATTAATACATTAATTTAAATATACGTATGAACTTTAATTTGGCCATCAATTATTTTAGACATACATTTTAAATAAAGCTTAAAGTCACCTTAACATTTGAAATGTGTAAATGTAATTAAATATATATTTCTACATTTGTTTGCAAATACAAATACGAACTGTTTATATAGAGAACTTCAAGCTTTAAAAAAAAAAAAAAAAAAAACATAAATTACCTACTATGTAAAGTACTGAAAACGTACCTGTGATGTAATTAATCCCCCTGTACTAAAATGACTGTCAGATCTGCAAGGTAAAGGGAGCATACACAACTACTGATATGGGAATCAATAAATAGTGATTTACGGCTCTGTTCAGCAGAGTAGGGTGACATTCACAGTTTATCCACATGAATCTCGCCCCTGAATCGGCTCACAACACGTGGCATTCTGGGAAGCCTCACCCGAGCCAGGCTGGGGGACTCTCGAGTGCATACCCCTCGTAGACACTACGGTTTTACTAAAAATATTATCAGGGGCTGGTGCAGGCATTGTTCTGATCTTGATACTTCAGGCCAGGAATTATTAGTTTTCTTCGTTGCTTGGAACAAGACTGGCTAGGTTCAAGCTGCGGGATTTTTTATGTTTTGTTTCCTCGCGAGCACAATTACCAAAGATTCCTGCAAGGAGGAATAAGTTCAGCTTGCCAGCGCTTGTGTCATCTTTTGACGGTCTACGTAGGTCGGAGACGTAAACAAATGGAAGAGTCCGAAATAAAGAGACCGGGCCTCATGAAATCAAACAGAACAACTGATAAACATGGTACAGGCCGGACACAGAAACACCCCGGAGCGGAAGGGCCGGGTGTGCTCATTCGCTGTGACTAACACTGACACCACTCGCCACGGCCAGTTTAGTGACGTTTTTAAAATTATAATTCACCGCCACTGTGCCTCACCAAGCAACAAATATAGCAAACTGGAACCCCCGATTCCAATCCCGGCTTCGGCGCTTGATTCATACTCGTGTGATTCTGGCCAATCACTTAATCTCCCGTTGTCTAAACTAGTAAATATGTGAAAAAGGAAATGTAACAAGCATTGGCAAAGCCAACAGGCTTAACCCTTTGGGACCTATTGGCTTTGCCAATGATGTTTTTAACCATGCTGCACATCATCCTCGCTGTGGTGCAGCATGGCTAAATTAATATAAGAATAACAAAATTGATGTGACTGTCATTTTGTAGCAGTACGTCTGAGCAGACCTACAAAAAGGCACAGGCTCTTTATTTTTAGTTATTAATCGGAGTCAGATCAGCAACTAAAAAGAAAAAGGATGCAAAAGCGTTTTTGTTTTTTTGAAAACAGGTGAGGAAATGGAAGCAACAGAGGTGGAACAAAAGGGAAGCAGAAACATCACAGCGGAGAGGTGGGGGGGTCGTGCAGAAGCAGCACAAGGGAGGATTGAGGTGGAAGCAACACAGGTACGGGAAAGGTACACAGAGCACGGGTGGGAAAGCAACACAGAGGACATGGGAAAAGCAGCGGGGAGAAGCACACAGGAAAGCGCAGCAGGGGACAGAAGGGGCGGGAGAAGCACATGGGCCACAGATGAACACAGAATTCAGGGGGAAAGAAGTACACAAGGAAGTCAGCTCACAGACACATGCATTCTCATGACACAACACAAAAGAAACAAGCATTTGCAATGCAACGGGTCTCGCGTTTGCTCATGTTAGAGCTGATCGCGTTGTAAACTCCTAACCCGACTTTTCATCTATCGGCAAAAGTGCTTTTATGTACGTAACCCGAAAAAGTGAAATTAACTGTGTAAAGCGCTCAACTTCTGCCAAGCGAAATCGCGCTAGGAAAATAGAGAAAAAGTAGTCCACGAGCCGGACAGAAAACAGCGAGCCTGGCATGTTTTCGGTACTTGGTCGCTGTGCTCGAGGAGGGCTAACCACCAGAAAAGGCATGACGTGTGCATGCCTTCCACTAATGAAAGCAAGCAGATTTTAGCCCACGAACCAATCAAACACACTGACGTGATGTGGACAGGGCTCCGAGCCCTTTTCTAATAACTAAAGCGTCTCACTGCGATACGCATGCAACGCAGGCTCGACCCTAGAAAGTAGCGCTTGAAAAATAAGTAGTGGTAGCTGAGATAGCAGCCAAACAAATACATGGTAAAGAGGCAATGCTCCATGGGACGGATAAACACAAGACTGACAAGACTGGACACAAATAGGAAGCAGGCAAATTTTGGTGTCAGGAAAGTCTGGCAATGGGTTGGCTCCAAGCCTCTGTATGTTCTTGGAAAGCCACAATCTAATTTCTTGCAACAGATTGCGCCATAACTGTGTAATTCAAGTGTGTGATTCCGTACTTTATGTATACAACCTTGTATAGTCTCCCTCACATCCTCTTAAAATACAGTGCTGAGTTTCTCCTTAGCTAGGTTAATGCTACATGAATACCAACACACAATTATATGCATTATTGTGAATTAATGATAGACTCTTAAAGATCAGTTGGTTTCGGTGACCAATTCTTAATTTAGAAACCAATTTCTTAAAATTCTTTTTGTCACCTGTCTGAAGTCTGACAAATTAAAAATGTTAATCTACATAGATGTAGATGCCAGCACACAAGATGTGAACTTAAGGATAGTACTTGATCATAATTTAGAGAACATATTAGCCTTAAATGATGGTGTTTTTTTTCTGTCAGAGTACGATTTATTCATTCTGATATAAGGTAATACCCAGAAACTTACAAAATTGAATGTGTGATAGCCTACATGCCGGTGAAACATTTCTGTGGGTTGAGAACTAGTCCTGAGATCCAGGGACTAAGTCTCAAGTCCCAGGAGAGAGAAATCTGCCTTTCACCTTTAGCAATTCGATACAGTGAGTATGTATCAAGCCATCAATTAGGTTTGTGGCACGTGCTATACAACAATTGTATTATAAGCGCACGGATGCGTGGAAAAACAGTTATACCTATATGATTACCTCTCAGGTGCATTTTTAAAAAAAATTGGTCTAAACGACAATTCTGTGTCTCTCTGCAAGCACAAGAATGCCTGGGCCATTTCGTGCTTACTGACTGGCACAAGAGGGGTTTGAGAATCTTGGCATTTAAAGTACAACACATGATCACCCTGGTGCGCAGTCTGCCATTAGTAGAGCCTTGTGGCGCCACTATTAGGATAGTTTTAAGTAGTGCTTTAAATGGACAAAGGTTCAGGTGCTACCCCAGAGTACCAGCTTGCCCCTGCGAAGTGCTAGATTCTTCCACTAAAACTATTGTGACAGTGCTGAGAAGTGCAGGCAGTCTCCCTTTCAAATTAAGGGTGTAGGTACTCACTGCTTGCCCACTTCAAGTACTGGGTTTAAGGACAGGTGAGGGCAGCAAGGGTAGTCGGATAGGAAACGCTGGACGTGCACTTCTGATGTGAAGTGCCTGCGTAACGGCGTCTTGCGTGAGGGGTAGATCCGCAGCTTAAAAGACTAACAGGTAGTGAAATGTTCAGTAAATTAAATTATGCCCATCGCGTTCCAAGTGGGAACCGACACCCGTTTCCCAGTATTTGATTAAAAAAACATACTGAAGCTTTGCTGCTTCTCACAACCAACATACAACCTCGAGACCATCCTGGGAGGAAATGTCCTTGCAACCTCTCTCTTTAAAGCTGTATATACTATGCCCACCACCAATCAAGTCTATCACGCGAGTAACTGCCGCGAGCCATTACAGCATCTCCGTATTTAATTGACTCAATATCCCGCACGCGCTTCAATTTGCTAATGAACACTTCATTGTGGCTATTTTCTCCAAATGGACGTCAAATAGACGGGCACACTGTTAAATTGTCAGGCCGCGTCGAGGCACCGCAGCCTGACCCCTGACCTTGCACTGGCGCTGTCCACCAGCTTGCTACAGGCGATCGAGGTACCCGGGCACCAACCCTCGCCCCTCAACGTTCTACAGGTGATCCAGGGGCACAGGCGGGGGCTAGGGGAGGCGCAAAAGGGTCTACCATGATCCTGCTTGAGCACAGCACTCTACAGGTGATGCAGGGGTACAGGCTTTAGGGGCTCAGACTTTACAGGGAGAATCGCAGTACTTAACAGAAATACTGCAAAATACTGCATAGCAATCATAAAACACCGCTACGCAAACGCAAGTCTCAGCTGAAGACTAGTAACGCCCAGAATCCACTGCAAACAGTTGGCCAAATGTACCTGTGGTGCCGAGTCCTTCAGTGGTAGGATGGAGAGAATCCTCGAGCGCAGACACATCTGAACGTGGAGGGCGTACACATTAGAAGAAGGTTAGGTAAGATTACCGAATGTTAAATATTGTGCTACCAAAAATTTGTAGCACAAAAGTCAACATCCAAAATATCGACCAGTTCAATAGATTTAAATATCTAGTTACTTATCTTAACTCCTTATCTATGTACTTTGAAGATTTATATACACACACTATATATACGTATAAAATATGTATGTAGATATATGTAGAACGAAATATAGTAAATGTAGGTTTACTATACTTCATTTACTAGACCCACATTTACTTCTATATATGCTTACCATGTTAAGATTTTCATCACTGATATTTGTGCTATGACATTTTAGCAGCATGATGTGTATACCTCGATATTCTCATACAATACCTTACAAGCATCCTAGACAATGTTGGGGCACACACAGGAACCACGTGATCTCATACTGCCAAAAAGGTAGAGGAGCGGGGAGATGGGGTAGGGACTTGTAGCTCTTATTAGCAATAAATATGCAAGTTAGTTGTAAAGGACAGAGCTTGTTGCAAGGTGAACACCAGTAACCAGGACACCAATATATATGGACACATTCATTGTAGAAAAGGACAGACTACATGTCACAATATGGAGGTCAAGGCGCCAACCTGGAGATACATCCACTCCACAATGTAAACTAAGAGAAGACAATCAAAGGGAGCACATATGGGGAAACAGAGATTTGCTATTCTAGCTTCATTTCTGCACACCTTGACGATACATTAGCAGTCGATACTGTGGTATTGACATAAGTGGAAGTTGATATTTGAATATCAGCAGAATTTTGGAACACCATATATGCGTCTGGTGAATCTCATCTGTGTTCACATTTTAGAGCTCTATGCTCACGGCCTACTTTCTTTGCTGGCCCCAGATATCTAGTTCACACCATTAGTCAGGGATCTCGAAGGCACAGGAAGAAGGAAGTGCGGTCCTACATCTTCTAGCACCCACGCATGTCCAAGAAACAACACCACCTGTGCATCACTGCAAACCTCTTTCTTAGGAAGTTTAGCATTTTAGCCGCACTGTTCCATATTTGCTAATCTTCCTAATTTTACTCATTTCCCTGGTTTGACTGGAGTGCGTGGAAGTGATATGGTCTGGCTTTCCCCGTTCCTGGTACAATGTACTCTTTCCTTCCTGCTAAACTCGGATGCATCTTTCCTCCCAGTCGTCCTAATCCAGCACTAGACTGCGGTCCTCACTCACATCCTCTTGCAGCAGGCAAAGACACTGCCCTGCCGGCAGTTGCTTCAATAAAGGTTGTGTCTTATGAAGCATTGCCTGTCTTAAGTGTCTGGGCTCTGAATATTGAGAAGCATGCACGTTTTCAAGGCTCTTAGGGCCAGATGTACCAAAGGATTTTACCTATTCTGTGTCTATGGGAAAAAGCTTTCGTACATATGGCCCTAGATGTCTGGAAATAGGAAAAAATAGCCTTAGCGCTTTGTACCTAAAAGGGAGAAACTGCAGCATTCTTTGCAAATCAATCAATCATGAGGAATTCCTGGTCTACTCCATCAAATTATAGGAACAATTAGTATCTCTGGGTTATGTGTGTATTGGGGAGACCAATACTCTGAACACCTGTCTAAATACTGACCGTTTATTCGCTACTTCATTTGCTTAGCGGTTAGAGATGACCACATGGCTAATGGGAAGAGATCTGCAACTTCCTCAGATTGCTCCTTAGTTCAGAGACATTTTTAGTCACGGGAGCAATCTGATCCCCTGAAATGTAGGTGCACGTTGCGCCCTAAAATTCCTTGCTGTGGCTGGTCAGTACTGGTATGACATTTTAGGTACTTGACTAGGCAATAAAAACTTACCTTGTATTCAAAAATGAACTATGCTGCAGTTTCTTAAGTTAGGTCACAAAGTTTCAGGGCAAGGCTTTTGGAAGTGGATAATCATATATATATATATATTTTTTTTTAATTCAACTTTTTTTTTTTTTTTTTAAAGCCTGCCGAGCCTTTGTCAGCTACAATATCTTGCCCCTCTTTCCCTATAACGAGAAGCTGTGCTGTAAAATGCCTTGAATGTTACATCAACTATTGATTTCATGCCTAAATCCCTGCAATGCTCGATTTCTTAAAAGAAACCTTGTTATTAGGGTCTTCTCCCACATTCCCGTTTTGCTAAACGGATCATGTAGTGAGGATTTACATACAATTGTGATTTTTTTCATAAAATGTGATTAGTGTATTTTAAAATTGCAATAACGGAGCACCTGGTCTTTCTTTAAAATGCAGACTGTTCTTCACTCGTGTGGGCGGAGACAAAGAAACCCATAACATTTTTCCCAGTATCTCCCATACAAAGTTTGTGCCTCAGTTATGGATTTGGGTGAAAAGATTGGTTAGAACTGTTGCATCAAGGCGGAGTCTCCGTTTTGTATATGTGGACTCTGCTTTTGTTCATTAGTTACCTTCTGGTGTATTGGTTGTAGCGTCAAAGAACCTGACGAGGTGAAATAGGCAATGGGTATTCTACGATCTTCTGCCTCCTTACTGGGGCGACAGAGGTTCTGACCTGCTTAAAGTAAGAAACTTTCTTGTTACATCCTGTAACTGTGATGTAGATTGTATTTTACCTCTTCCACAGTTTCTAGAGGAATATATGGGCTACTTAGGTCATTAAAATTATCCAACCCTCCAGCCACTCTTGTATTGCATAGTAAATTTATTTATATAGCGCTTGCAACTCCTGACAAGGCACTAAAGCACTTTTTCAGAGAGTAGCACACTACTCCAAAACCCAAGATTAGTAGTTAGCACATTTATTTCCCCCTTGTGCATTAATTGTGTTAGGTTTGAGCTTTTGATTTCATGTGTGTTTAGTAGATTTTGGAATAGGGATATAAATGGAATTGAAAAAGGAAGTAGTACTTTTTTTGTAAGCAGTGGTTGTGTGTGCCTGTTAGTTGGGTAGCATGGCTAAAATGGAGGGGTAAAAGTTTGAGGACAAAAACACACACACACCCACCCCCTTGGTTATGTCTGCTTCATTAAACCACTCCTTATAAATTCCCGTATGTACATTGTGAAGCGGCAATAATTACATGGTTTGCGGTCCACATTTATCTTGTGGTACATTTTTATGGTTTCAAGTAACTGTAATTATCTTATATATACACATGCCACTTATTGTAGTTATTAGTATCTGGCGTAAACCTCCATTGATGCACCTATATGTAGCCAGAAGCAGCAATTTTGACATGGTCTGATGTACACATGTATGTTGGGGTGTAATATATAGTTTTCCCTTATATTAATATACCTACAATAAACAGGAGGCTTAGTTCGAAGTGCAATGACATGTACTTGTATAACAACAGCTTTTTTCCATCCTGTGAGATGTACAGTTTGTCAGTCTGAAATATTCTTGAATTGTGAGAATAGTCATTATGTGGGAAAGAGCTAGCCCTTGACTTGTCTTCTGAAATGGCTTGTAGATCCTATGTTTGAAGGTAGAACATTCCACAGTTTGTCTGCTTAAAAAGAGAAAGATGTTTCACCCAGGTTTTTTTTTCTGGTCTATAGGAATGAAGAGTTGGGGAGCCATTTTTGAGCATTGGTACCTTTGTGCTATGTATGTGCTGATGTTCTTGAAAGAGGATCTTCTTGCGAATAGTAACTAGTAAAGTGCCCTCAAAGTAGGGGAGATGTGTGTTTGAGGCTTTACATGTAGAAGGAGTCTAGCCGCAGTGTTCTGAATTCTTAGTAGTCTTCTCATAGTAGACGAAATTGAGTCATGATTCAGACTATTAGCGCAGTCCACTTTTGATAAGACAACAGAGATGGTAGCTTGAACCTTGTATTGCAATCCAAGGTGTGGGGGAGATGTGTTGCAGTGTTTTCATTGTGAGAGAGCTCTATTTGGCTACCTTGTCCACTTATGGAGCCACTGACAGTTTGGCATCGATAGTAATTCCAAGGTTTTTTACCTCCTTAGATATTTTTGGGGGTGGTCATAGATCATCAACTAATTTGGCACTCCCTGCTGCATAATTTTAGTAGCCATGACAATGGTAATGATCTGCAGAGTGGCGTGTGTGTGCGTAACTTTGAAGATGAAATCTATTTTTCAGAGGGAACTATGCCATATTTTCCATATTCCATGATTCCCTGTGAAACATGGGTTGTATACCACTGTATTTTATTCAACTAAATCTGCATGAAACTTATAAAAAAAAAAAAAAAAAGTACACCCACTTTGGTTCCTTTGTGGCAAGTTTCTTGCAGATCTGACAATCGGGAACCTAACAGTATTGGGGTGGCCGGAATCCTGTGTCCATTCCCATTTTAACTCTGATGGGATTCATTGCTCCTTGATACAGAAACAACAGCTACATGGAGTTACACCAAACTGGACATTCAAAGAGAACTTTACTCAATCAAGCGCCTTTACTTGGATTTGTGTAAATCTGTTCAGTTGTTTGAGAATACACTATTTAGAAAGTGTAAAGTTTGAGCATTGACAGGTTAAACTTCAGAGTTATCTGAACCACTAATTTGCGAACGCAATAAAAAAATAATAATAAAAAGGTGCACCATAGGACCATGGAGTGCTTTCTTCCAGCGTCCATCGAGGATTCGCACATCCACCATATTCGGTTTGGTTGGCAGTCACACAGAAAAAATTCAGTAGCAGCCACCAATATGTAGCATGGTGCACTATGCTGGGAAAAATGAAGATAAAGGCGTGGGGGTCAGAGTGAAACTACCCTGCACCTCCATCCAATGGCCATGAGGGGGGGAGGGGGGGGGGGATGGGCCACAAAGGGATCTTTCCCAAAGCTGTAAAATAAGTATCAATACATAATTTTTATCATATCATTTATGAATCCTATGCTGAAAAAAGTAAATGCACTACAACTGCATATGGACAGTTGCCAAGGACCGGTTTCAGCCACATGCATTAGGTGGGGAGCAAGGCGTGGCTGCAGTCTAGTTCCAGGCTGCCATCAGACTGTGAATGGCCGAAGACTACACACAGTGAGGCACGGCATCCCGCTAAAAGTTGTAACCTTGCAGCCATCACAGTACGAAGCCAAGTGTAGCAGGGATTGGTCACAAGCCACAGGTTGGGTGTATGGCAGGCCACCCTCCCAGCCAAAGGCTGTGCGAAGCGGTGTTTGCCTTCAAGAGGCTGGTTGCAGGACCTGGACAAAGGCTAATCTATGTGGGCAGCCCCACTGTACACAGCCTCAGGCCATGCGCAGGAGGTGCTGGCTGCCCGTGGGTGACTACATACGACATAAAATAAAAAAATGCACACAAAATGTCAAAGTGGGGTTATAGTTAGCCTTGATTAAACCACTGCAAATATGTAAGTTATGGTTAGGACCACATTCCATAACTTGCACAAAACATACATGCAAATATAATAAAGGCGGTGTCCAAAAAGCAGCAGTTTTCATGTTAACCTAGAGGGTTTTTTGCTCATGAATATATATATATATATAAAAATTAAAAAAAAGCTGAACCAAACTTGGCATGTAAAATAGAACTTTACTAAAGGAAGTGCCTTCACTTAGTTTTCATTGGTTATTACACCTTAAACATGATTTTTTTTTTAATCCTCAGAAATTCAGGTAAAACAAACTGCAATTATGATTACAAATTAAAGCAAGAAAAACTGAAGTTCACAAGTCATGGCTAGACCAATCCACATCTCACAAAAAATATGCAAACTATAACTCTCATACCTTAACTCACACACCAAATACAATACTTAAGACCACGTAATATTTATATTATGTGACACAAAGGAATGACCAGTCTTTACCTGAAGGCTGGTGAAAAGGGTGGCCTGAGCCTAGTGTGGGAGTTCTTGATATAGGATTTCAATCACAAAAGAATGCCTTGTGTTAGAATTATCTCCTAGATGCCCTTGACCTATTGTCTTTATTTTTGGTTCCAATGGTAATGTTAAAGGTATCTTGGCAATAAGCTGGAATTGTTATTCTTCCAACATCATCCGTGGTCGCGCCAGTGATTAAGCATGCCACAGGACTGTGGATGAAGTTTCCCCATCAAAAATACCTTGCACTCAGTATACAGAGAACAGGTTATTAGTATCGTTTTCAGTTACCTATACTGCCTGGTGTTATGTAATGTAGGTACGGGGTGGGATGTTATATCAAACAGTTCAGATCAAGACTTGACTTACAGGCCATGAATTTAAGCTGGGGAAATATAACTGCTCAAAAGTGAGTACGCGGATAATAAACGTATTTCTGCCGGTTAGCAAAAAGTGAATGTTTAAAAATGTCCCTTCACTTTTCAAATGCAGCGTGTGGGAGGAAAACGTGGACAAAATGTATCCTTCCTTTGGCAATAAAAGGGTGAAAACCTTCATATTAGTACTGTTTTGTGTTTTTTTGCTGAATGAGAAACATCAGTCGCAACAGTGCGGCGTGATTGCAAATGTCACACTCTAACCCAGAGGTCTCCAAACTTTTTAGCAAGCAAGTCCCCAATCATCGCACTTTTGCCAGGAGAACAGCTCACCGAGTTACCGTGACCCTTGCAGTGGCCACAGTAGCTTGAATGCCGGAGGAGAGCTGCATTACTCCGAGGCTGAGAATAGCACAGAGAGTCACGAACGGCAGAGCTCTTCCACACTTTACAAAGCACAGATACACACAGAGAAAATGTTAGGAGAACAGATCTTACGTGCATGTTGAAGAGGCCATCGTGAGGTGCTTGCCTTGAATAATATACTAATAAACCAAGGAGCCCGAGGGTTGCCAACACTGCCTAGTCCGGACTTCACCTCTTGCCTTTTTCTTCCACCACCCTACACTTCGACTCTCTATCTCGCTGGTGCGGCTGTTTTCATCCCCACTTTCTCTCTTTGTTCTTACTATCCTACCTTTCTGTTCCTTATTTCCCCTTTTCTTTTTCTCTTTTGCGCTACTTCAGTCTGATGTTGACAAATACATTCGTGTCCCCATAAATAAGCGACGATGCCCGCCACCTACACCCAGGGGCACAGACTAAGCACGACCACTGAACTTTATGTACCTCATCATCTTGCATCACCCCCCACCCCCCCAACCTCAACACCTACATTTCTTCTTCTCCGCTACATTTGTCACTTACGTCAAGTGACAGAAAACTTTTGGAAGGTTTACAGAACTTGCTCGAACATCTGAATCACTGTCACTCCTGGAACACGTTTATCGAGGTCCCCCGCCCCATATTTCCAAGGACGAGCCTACAGGAACGGCACTAACTGCCCCCACTCCCCAAACCCACCTTTCAAACGGAAGCTCCGAGCGCTCAGTAAATGATCACATTTTATCTGCAGTGTGGCAAGTGCTGCACAGTGACAAGTAACTGTAATTGTATTTATATAGCCCTTACTACCCCTGACCAGGCGTCGAAGCGCTTTTGCACAGAAGGCCCAACGACACACCGCACTGTGCCATGTCTGAACACCACCACGGCCATAGTTGGACTGCTCCTTGGGCCACCTGTAGGATGTTCCAGGTGGGCTGCAAGCTGGGGGATGCTTTCAGACCTGGATGGGCTGACCCAACCAAGCCCCTTTGGCCCATTCTGCTCGTGGCCTCCTCCAGTGTCGAGGATGGTTTGAATAGTTTTGATATTTACTTTCTGTCCTGCCCACACTTGTCTGCAGTGGCTCCCGCATCTGCAGAGGCGAACCAGAGAAAGCCTTCCTCACATGCACTCCGAGCAGGGTCCTCGTGCGGCGGGCTCATTTTTAGCGCGAGCATGGCATGGGAAAGGAATTCTGGATGCTGTAACTGAGGCAGGCTGGGCCCCGGCGGCACGCGCCTGTTTGGGGCAGCACTGACGGCATAGACCAATGTCCCAACAGAGCGGCGCGAGCTCGTTTAACCACCATCGCCCACTGAAAGCGGTAGGAGTCAGAAAGCGCGTGTCTACCCAAACATAAGTATACCGGGGCAATTCCTGGTTAAAACAAAAATAAAAACAGAGGACCATATTAGCTGGTCTATAACATCAGCCCCGAAGGGACGCTGCAGGCCGTAATTTCGAGATTTACATTCAGAATAGTTTTCATGCGCAATGACAATGATTAATATGTTAGGCCGGAAAACGTGCCAAAGATTCAGCCACAATGCCTCCCGCTGGACGCCCCACATTTTGTACTTATCTACTAGCATCATATTTTGACATTGGACTGTATATACTATGTGGAAAAAAATAAGTGGTTACATAAAACTGCAAACTAAAAATAAATGTCATCAAAAGCTAATCACCAACTGGAAGATGCAACGAAATCAAAGATGTTCTCCATAGCCCATGTGAACGTTTTTCAGTAATCACCTTAAAGTATGGACCATGGAGAGTAACCTACAGCAGCTAGCGTGTTGTAACAGCAGTATGTTTTCTTTCTTATCTTTTCTAATCACCCTGCTAAGAATTGCTAATTTGTTGCCGCACTACATTGCCCTAAAAGGACAAGTAGATATATAAATATATATATTTTTTTTTACAGTACAAGTAGATTTATGAAGCAGCCTGTCCCATGGACAAGTTTTTTATTAAATTTCACACCCATGCATAAGAGCACTACTCTGGCCACTCACGCAAAACACCAAAACACTTCTCACACAGGCCCACAATAAGTAGCAAGCAAAGTCCCACACTGTAGCATACTACCCACCCAGTAATGTGCACCTTACAATGGAGTGTGAAGTACTATACAAGAGCAATTCTAATACAACAGGTGTCAAGGGTCAAGCGTCAAGCTGGCTACTGGTGCTCTTTTGCAGTTCCGGGAGTGTTAAAAATAAAAAGGGGGGGGGGGGGGGGGGGGGGAGCTTTCAGAGGCTGCCATAATCCACCTTGAACAACTGATTTATTTTGTACAGTTTTGACATTTTTTTTTTCACCCCAAATGAGGTTTGGTGAGTATAATAGTTACAGACGACTGTACTATGAATCGAGGCTAGGAATATCGAGACACAATGTACAGAGGCGATTCTCAACCTTTTGACTTTTGTGACTGCCCTCCCCCTTATTATTGAAATCCAGGCCCCCACTGAGTTATTAACCAAAGCCAGAACCACGGCTCAAGCAATTTCCAGGAGTTCAGCCTCACAAGTATACACAAAAGTACTGCAACAAACAAACAAACACAAGTGATGATATATTCAATTTAATACAAACATAAAAGAAGAAAGAAAAAAAAAAAAAATCAACATTTTCCTTTTAAGTGGAAAGTAGGGGCTTTTCTAAATTTAACTGGGGCCACCCATTGTCCGTACTATATTCTCTTTGATGCATTTTGGAGCAGCTGTTTAGCAACAAAGCAAAATGTTCCTTTTCTTTCTTCTGCTCTATTTTTTAGGGTCGAGCCTGCGTTGCATGCACTTGGGCATGCGTATCGCAGCGAGACGCTTTTGTATTTAGAAAAGGGCTCGGAGCCCTGTCAACTTCACGTCAGTGTTTTTTATTGGTTCGTGGGCTTGCCTAATAAAATCTGCTTGCTTTCATTAGTCGAAGGCAAGCATACGTCATGCCTTTTCCGGTGGCTAGCCCTCCTCGAGCGCAGCGACCAAGTACAGAAAACATGCGAGGCTCGCTGTTTTCCATTGGGCTTGTGGACTTCTTTTTCTCTAATTTACGAGCGCGATCTCGCTTGCCAGAAGTCGAGCACTTTACATACTTAATTTCACTTTTTCGGGTTGTGTACATAAATGCACTTTTGCCCGATAGGTGAAAAGTCTGGTTAGGAGTTTACAACGCGATCAGCTCTAACATGAGCAAACGCAAGACCCGTTGCATTGTAAATGCTTGTCTAGCTTACAATCACAAGAAGAGAGATGTTTATTTTTGGCACTCAGATAGTTAGAGAAAAGCTACAATATTTCTGAATGCTTCTACAAATTCCAAGTTATTGTAGCTTTTTTTCCCCAAAAAACTGATGTGTATTGAACTGTTTCTAATATCGGTTTGCAACGAATATCTAACAGGTTTTTTGTGTGTTTTATTGTGCAGGTTCTATTTTTATTCTTCATGTTTGCAAACATGCGTTCTCTTTCATATGCAAGAGCTAAGCATCAAGGTTTTAAGTGGTCTGTGGGAAAGGTGATGGTGTGACCATGTATTATATAGGATAAAGTAACCCCTCCTATACATGATAAGGATATTGCTTGTCACCTCGAAGTTCCCTAAACTTGTAAAGGAACTCTGGCTTTCAGCCTTGTTCCTCTATATGATTACAGAACTCTTCCATGACTTTCAGTATCCTCGTATTGTAAAGCAGGGAGCACTTTATTCCTTACATATCGTCAAGGTACATATCTGTGGAGTTCTTATAGAAAACCTATGCTTACTTACCTGTTGATATTGTGTCCACGATATTTGGTGACATCGAAATTCTTAACTTGATATTACGGGGCATAGGTATGACTAAACTTTAGAAATCACCCCAGCTAGTGGATTTTGGAAAATCCCCTTGCACAAGCAATAGACAGTCTTGGGCTGTTCTGCTATGCAATCTCCACATGCACTTCTAAAAAGAAAGGCTGGACCAAACAGCCTTAGCTAGAAATGTAAAGAACAATACGTCAACACTACTGCAAATAGGGAACACAATTGGATTGTTCCACTTTACCTAAAGCCAAAATAGAGTAAAAACTGGAAATATTTTCAGAGTTCAGTGGCTGTTCTGCAGTTGGCCCTTCATAGAGCACCTCATTAGTCCCTCAGGCAATGGTTGTCTGGTTTTGCGTTGCAGTATAATATCAACCCAACTGCGAAGCCTTTTTCGGAAGCAGGTGGAGCTACCAGCTAATGTAGTGTTTTTCAGACGAGTGCTGGCTAATTTAAGGGGGTGGAGGGGACACTGGCTCTGCTGCTGAACCTCTCTGCATATGGAGTGACATGATAAGCAGCTGCAAGAAGGGGGTGAAGTGCACTGCAGCATATCTTAGCTATTACACACACACTTACTTATATGGTGTAAAATTAGGAAAAATGGCAAAACTAAAGTTTAAAACAGGAGACATGCTTAGGTCAGTCACTTAAAAGGAATATTTACCAATACGCAGCCTATCCAGTGATTCACTATAGAAATGAAACGAAACAAAATGTGGCTGTGCGCCTGTCCCGAAAGACAGTAAGCGCTGCCGCTGGAGTACTGGAGGCCTCGGATCTGCAGCTACAGTGCCGAAGACAAAGCTGCCCCGGGCCATTAAAACTAGTTAGACCAGCTGTAGCAGCCGGGCTGCTTGCTTTCTATCTGTCGTCCACACGTATCCCGACCCACGCGGTTCACTCTCAGTCACGGGGGCGTTCCCGCGGCGCCTGACGCTCCCGCCGGCGTGCTTCCACAGCGAAGGGAAGGCGGGCTTTGAGGCAGCCCCCCCCCGACAACACGCCCCACATTTCAGCTAACCCCAGAAGCGTGAGGATTTGGAATCAATGTGGACTGCAGGAGAGGCAGCAGTGTTCACAAGTGCTGTCTGGACACCCCCGCGACCCGGCACAATTGGTTCATGCCGCGGATTAAAACCATAGGAGAGAAAAATGTTTTGCGCGTTAGTTAATCCTAGCAGGTAATATCAATTAAGAACAGCAAAGATTCAAAGCAGACGAGATTGAATGAGTTCAGCTCCCTTCACTGGGCGCATTTCATCCGAAGCATCAACTTGTTACAAATATTGTAAAAATATGTATCTTTAACCTGTGTAAGGAAGCACTGTAATGAGGTCCTGCTGAAAAGATCTTTGTAGGTCCGAGGCTCGCATGGCGAATGGAGCTGACTCCACCTTTCATCATTGGGGCTGCGTCGCCCCCAAAACAACCACACGAGTTCAGAAGGTTGAATCAGCAATAAAGATGCGTTTACATTTAGGTTTTCTCTCATCATGTGTGCCGTGTGTTCTAAAACAGTGGTCACACGTCACAAGACTGCCTCACAAATTGCATCTTCCGTTTTTTTTTTTTTTTAACATGGAGGAGATATGGGCTTACTTTTCTTTCTCCGACTACAAGGTTAGAGTATTTTGCAAAGTGAACATTCTGGCAATTTTGCTAGGGTACAGGCAGTATGAAAATTCTATAAGATGTCAACCTTTTTTCTAACACATATTTAAATACCAGTAAATGAAATGTACAAATATATCAGCAGTTAGGAAAGCATGAGCAAAGCACTTTTTTGAAATTCCAAAGTGCAATGAAAACAAAGATTTTGAAAATTTCACAACATACCAAGTCACTTAACTTGATGTGCTGTGCAGATGATAAATATTTGCCGAAACCTAATTTCCACAAATGTTTGTGCACTATAGCACTATATAGTCCTATCAGTAAAATTGCATGTCAGTGCGAATTTTGTGTCTATTTCAATGGAAAATGTGCTGTTTAAATGACAATGCACTACCACACCACACCACACTATTGTAAAATATTAAGTGCACCACCTGCTACATACTACTCCCAGGCAGGGGCGGCTCCTCCATAAGGGCAGGAGTGTTGGCCTCCCACCAGCAGTGGCAGCTGAAAACCTTTTCCCAAAAAACGATCATAAACGGATTGTTTTTTGGGAAAAGGGGTGGGCTGGGGGTGACGAGCAATGAAGGGGAGTGCACAGCACTCCTCCTCTGAGCGCATGTGTGTTTGGCTGGCCGACTCAGGCCGGCCCAACACACGTGTGCACAGGGCTCTCTGCATAGGCTTTGAGCAGCCTCAGGATTGGCCGCAGGGCAGGCTGGGAGCCTGTGCCTGCAGTCGCAGAGGGACAGAGAAGCGGCGTGCAGCGGAGGAGGTATTTAAAAAAAAGTAATTAATATTTTTTTATTTAATTCTCCCCCCCGCGCATGCCACCCCTTCTGTTTAGCGCCAGCCGCGACTGCTCCCAGCAACGTTACAGCTGAATGGGTGTGGCTCATTTGCTTCTTTGTGGGATGCTTGGATTTTTCACAGTCCCTATGACTTCAGTAATGCAACACTGATGGCAGCACCAGCCTCTTAAATTTGTTCCAGCACCACTGCCTTTCATCCTTCCAAGGTCAATAAAAGTAGCACCATTCAGTTCAGTAAGATACCACATATAATGCATGCTCTGCCTAAATATTAGTAATTAATCTTCAGAGAATGGATTGATAATAAATAGCACAACATTTTGCATTTAGTAGTCCACCCTGGATCATTTTCAGCCCAGGCACAATTGATTCGAGCAGGAGGAGCCACTGACTGTATCTCCATCAGCATATTGGCTGGTAGGTGACTTCATTGCAATATATCAGTCTACCCTCCATACATTTGAGTGAGAGTGGGGGGTACTTTTATTTTTTCAACAAGGTAGGGAAGGATGTGTAGCGGACTTGTAAGATTTTACAAGTTTTTGTGGTAATCACTTGATGTTGGGGACTGTTCGTGCCAATTGCTAGGAGGAGAAATGCTACGCTCAATCTTGTTAAAGCAGAGGTAGGTTTGTTGGAGGTAGCTTTGTTGGAGGCACACAAGGGTTCTGTGGTACACCAGTCATGGTCTTGTGATCAGGCAAGCTCATCAGAGGACCGATAAATTTGAACAACAACAAAGAGGATGATAGGCCCAAAGGCAGGCCTCGAGTAGCAAATGGACATGCTCACCAGAGGTGAGGAAAAGACTGGTACATCAGTAGAAAGTGACTGGTAAGCCTTGATGTGGATCATGACTTCCAGAGAATGGTCCAATTACTCACTGGTAACCTTCAATTGGGATCGGGGAAGGCAATAGTAAGCATGCTGGACTACCTTGACACTGAGGGGCTTAAGTCAGTGTGCAAGGCCCTGCAGCCAGGCATGTGTTTCTTGTTGGTTCTTTTCTGTTATTGAAGTGTTTCTGTGGCTTCCTCACCGTGTTCCCCAAAGGAGGTCCGGATTCCATAACAATAATAAAATTAACACCCCCCCCCCCCGAGGTTTATGGTATTGGAAACTCATCTTGCATTTCTTTTTCACGCTGAAAGTCTGTGTGAGTGCAGAGACAAATGGCAGTGTGTCACATAGAAAGAACCCCCTGAAAATATATGGAAAAGTGAGTATTACCATATAGGAACTACGGAAATAACTAAGGCGTGAACATAAATCTTTACCTACTAAAAAAAGACTCAAAGTAGCAAGACTTTACATTGAATAGAACACTAACAACAAATTAAAACAGACATAGGGCAAAAGCTGAAGTGAGACACTCAATGAAGCTTCATATCTTAAAACGAGTAACAATTATGAAAAGTACATATTATGCAATATCTGAGCTATCGCCTCTGTGAAGACAGCTGTACATTAGGTTATGCCTGGAGTACAAAAGCCACACAAGATACCACTAAACAGACAGCATTGTGTATCACACAACAGCTACGTTATTTGTGCTGGGGAAGGTGCCATTCCTGCCCGGCTTCTATTTAACATATAATTCTGCTCTAAATTTGGGAATTTCCACAAGCCAAGGACCTCAGCTGCTTTTCCACGCTACATCGCAGAGCAAAAATCTTACTTAATCTGCTGCTTGGTTTGCATTACGTAAGAGTAACAAGCGTTTGCAATGCAATGGGTCTTGCGTTTGCTCGAGTTAGAGCCATTAGTGCTCTAAATTCCTAGCTGGACTTTTCTTGCCACATAAATGGAAAATGAAAAGTAAAACAGCTGACATAAGCAAGCCGACTCAAAGCGCCACAACCGCTTTGAGCATGAAGAAGAGACACAAAAGGAAAAAGAAGTTTGCTCGCAGTCAAACGCTTCGGCAAACGTACAATTATCCATGTAACAGTGTCGATAGCCAAGGTGGTTACAAAACTCCCCTAAGGAGGGACAAACGTAAAGCATTTACCAATGACAAAGGATTTTTGAAAGGCAAGCCCAAGAATGAATGATAGTGATAGGCGTGTGGTGGGTAAAAGCCCAGAGATAGATTACAACATGCCACAGTGCCTGCGTACTCGACCTAAAAAGCAGCAGATACTAGCTCCTTTTTCAGAAAAGTGTCCGAAAAATGTTTGGTTGGCAAACTCCCTTCTAAACCTTTGAGGGAAATCTTCCCTAACAGTACACATGCATATAGTTGGGGCCTAGTCAGTTACGCAGTGCAGCTTGGGTTGACACCTGTCCAGTATTGTACTGATATGGCCTGTATTTTCAGGTCATAATCAGTAGAAAAAAAAAATTAAATTCGCAAGAGCCGGTACTTTTTCCTATTTTTAAATATGAACTTGAAGCAGAAAAAGAACAGACAAAGTAAACCTAAAGTGAAGCCGGCCAACTATTATGTAAACTTATATTAGAGCTGGCTAACCTATTCCGAAATGAGTCTTAAAACAAAAATAATTCCAGGATAGCCACGACAAACCAATACCAATGAGACTTTTCAACAGATTCTTACTGTGGAACCAACTCCCGACTCTTACAGATGCTCACAGCATGGACAACTGACTGGCCAACCTCATGTAAAGTTAAAAGCTACATACTATCGAAGCACGTCCTTGTTAGGGATTGCATCTTTTGAACTTAAATCTGTGAAAGACATTTTGTCCAATATCAACATCAGCTTGGAAGTCATTCCACAATTAATTGAAGGACCGTGAACGAATTGCATTTGAACATTTTTTAATGTATCAATTGCTGTTTGAGTAGAAAGTATCTGTGTTTTTACGGAAACGTTGCCAGGATGATTACCAATTTCTTTTTAGGTCTCTGAAGCATACAGCTTAGCTACTGTAGGGCTGGTCCCTAACAAACACTAGAGTGGGCTTTGTGGCAGTCCCTTGCTTATGAATGGGTGGTTTTATAGTCCAGCCAGTTGCCTGCTCTTGATTCAATTGCTTTCCTCACTATTCTTGTGTTGGTCCCGCTTAGGAGTATTTTAGTCTCAGTGTTCTGACTGGATGAAACTTACTGGGCTGCCTACAAATTTGATTTAGGCCCTCTGTGGGAGTGCTTGTGTTTCTTTCTTCTCTTCCATTTCCTCTTTACGATTATAAACTTAGTGGCTTTGCCAGTGCCTGTTCTCGTTAGTTTCAAACAAGACTGATTATTCAGTGGCAACAGATTTAATGGAACTTTTCATTAAAATGTGTTAATGTGTTTGCAAACAATGTAACGAATATGTAGAGCAGCATATTGTTTTTTATATGAATAATCCGAGTCACCAAAAATATGTTCACCTAGTTTCAGTTTGAGGGAGCATAAAGATAATGTGGCTGGAAACTGTAATGTAAAATCACAGAATCAGAGTTTGCATCCGGGCGTTTCACTCCAGCCTGGAACAATCTGCACGAAAAGACAATTTTCTACAGTTGTAGACTTGGGGGTTGTAACTTGAACAGGAGTTTAGGGGATTGATGGATGTTAGGCAATCGTGTAATTTAGTTGGAAGAACCACAAGGGTAGAATTTGCAGATATTCTTAAACATTTTTCACGGCGCGGCATTCAGGTCAAATAAAGCTGTATGTAGCCCAACCTCAAAAATCACCAATACTTTTTACCCAAGACCTCCCTTTGACCTCACACGGACAACTCAGCCTTATTTGCGTTGCAGAGCTACTTCCTGGAGAAACTCTGAGAAAAAGCAACAAGAGAGAAATCAGATATCCAGCGCCTTCCTCAATTTGGGTAGGAGACACAGCTTCAGTCCGGGGATCCTCCGCTCCTTTCAGGGCTTGTGTTATGCAGCTTCGACACTTAACTCGTGCTTGCATAATAAATAAATAAAAAATGCAAATTGTAGGAATCCACCCATAAAATTAGTGAAGGAGAGCTGCAAAAAGGAGGACATTCCATCTATGAAAAGAGAGAGGATACACTGTTCCTGGCCCAGTGCCCACTGCCAGCCTGCCTCGGTTTAAAGTGGACCTTGGCCTCTGCCTTTCTTTCCTGTAGTGAGTGACCTTTGGACTTTGCAATCGAGAGGTTGATGTTTCTGGAACAGACTCGTTTTTTGCCCATAAACTGTTACAACTAAAACGGACTCCTCCTTTTACAGGCTTTCAAGAAGGAACAACTCTGAAAATGAAAAGAACATCTAAGCTAAAGGAATCTAAAAATCAGTTGTTTAAACCTTGGGCATTTTGGAAAAAACCTCAGCACACCTACAGTCCAGAAGCCGTAGGAGTATTAAAAACAACAACAAAAAACAAGAAATTACGTTGGAATGAGAAGTAGCATTTCCTGCACAACCCAAATGCTGATACCCTAGGATGAGTTATTTAATGGATGAAGTAAATAAATGACCCTTACTGCAAATTTGCGGGGGAAAAAATGAGAAATACAGTCAGAATCCGTGTCAACCACACTAAATTCTGCATGCACTGGCATACTGACTAACCACATGCTGGACCAGTTGGACAGGACTTTGTAGTCTTCGCAAAAGCACTGTGGGAATGCCACAATACAATATAATCTACTGGAGATTACCCACACATTTTCAACAATTGTTATATTTTGGCAAGTTTGACCTGCAGATCTCTATAAGGGGGACATTGCAGAGGTGCAGTGTTTAACAACAATACTTGGAACTCATACGTCTCATAAACTTGTGTTTGTGTAGGAATAAGAATTTCTGCTCCACACACTGAATCTTGGCCTTAGTATAAAAGATGTCTCCAGGTACATCTCCAAATAGCAGGTCAAACTCTGGGGTACACACTAGGATTTTTTTTTACAGTACAGTTGGAACTCCTCAAAAATTATTTTTCACACAAGATGAAATGGGGGAGTTCCCTTAAGATTTAATTTTTTTTTTTTTTAAAGTACGCTTGAGATATTTTTAGTGGCTATTGTGATACGTTAAGTAGGTATTTGGCAGTTATTTTGTGTGTGCTATAAACTTGGTGGCTATTTTGTGACTGGTAGTATTTAGTGTCGACCAAGTTTAGTTTTGCATCCTTTTAGGAGCATAAACAAACGGACAGTGACTGCGTATTTAAAACCGTGCACCACATACTATACATTCTGCCTCCGGGTGGGGAGTATGCCAGCATCAAACAGAAGTACCCATCCGAAGCAGGATGGCTTAGTTAATCAGGCGCTCGCTGCTGAGAAGTGCGGTTCTTAGGAGTTTCATTGTTGACAAGGCTCCCTCAGCTTTCCATCCTTTGGAGGTCAGCATATGAACTACTATTAAATTAGATAACAGCAACACCGGTTATTTACACCACTTGCAGTATGAAGTGCTATATAAAAAACACATTATTATAATTATTAGGCTCCTGCATAAACAATGGTGAGCCAAATGAGCTACTGGACAAACCAGTTTCAAAGCGTCCGGAAGGGAACGCGTTACGTGCAAAACAAAAACCTTCAATAAATAAATACGTATAATGTAAAAACACACCCCAAGACCCGTCTCAAAGCTACAGGCCAAAGTTGGGGTTTACTTAGTTATTAAAATGGAGCGGAAATTGAGGTACACATCAGTGCAAGAGCTGGTGTGTGATGTCTGCAACAGTCCTTATCAAAGAATACGCGCTCAGATAAAATAATTCCAACATACAATAGAACAACTTCCCTTTAAATTCAGTGTGTCCAAAACTTTTACCAGCAGAATTGCATGCACACATTGTTAACGAAGTCACGCGCAGCTATACCTCCCGGCGTTGTGTTACTATTGAACAGGTTTATAAAATGAACCTTAAAAAAATAGTTTTCTTGCCCAGTATACAGGGGATATAACACGACCCGATGGTACGATTTTCATGCGCCACGAATGGAGCATCGCAGTCGCGTCGCCGCGGGTGTGGGCCTGGGAAGGGCAGGGCGCCGCAGCAGCTTCCGGTGACTGAAGACATCTTTAGCGCAGCGTCACACCCGGGGCTCACGTGTCAATTAAAACAATAGCATGTGTGAGGCCTAGGTTATTACCACTAATTACAGAAAGTGCCAGCCTGGCTCTCGCGGGATGCCTGTCTGGACACCACAGAGGTGTCCTGGGATCCGCGCTCTGGGGCACCCGTCTGGAAGCCGCCGCAGCGCCTCCCAGGCTCCCGAGGACCAGGGAATAACTAACGCAGGGTGTAGAGGCCCGATCTACTCCAGGACGGAAAACTGCTTTCAGGGTAACCGAGACTCCAGCATCACATTCTGCAGGCGTGCCCTATCCCAGCACTGCGTCGCGCCACCGCACTGTACTGCAGCACTTATATAGCGCTTACCGCTCCTATGCGGGGCGCTGAAGCGCATGTGCACAAGGCCAAATATACGGGACAAAATCCAGAGGTAAAGCATTGATATGAGACTGTTTCAATTCACACCAAATGCAGGAAGTGAGAAGTCAGGGCTCCTTCAAGCACCTGGCCGGGACGCCCCAGTGCCGGAGAGTTTTCAATTGTGGGGAGCGAAAGGAGCGATCACATCTGCCGCGCAGGACAGGTGGGCCTGCCAATCCACCGAATGTTAAAATCCGGTCAGGTTTGCAGAGTGACCAACAAATACACACATAGGACCTCATGTACTAACGCGTTTGCCCATATACAGAAGTATATCAGCCCAAAGTCTCCAGTGAGATTCATTGGCAATCATTTTGTCACTTGTGCACTCCTAGTGGATCTCCTAAAAACAACTAAATGCTACTGTCTGCTGAGCTCACGAGGGCATACTACCGGAATACGGAGTTGTAAATCTTGTCCTGCAAAATTATTAGTAGATAAGCTAACAGAGCTTTGCCTTTCTTATTTCCACATCTCCAGATCCCTTATGATATCTGTATCATCAAAGCACATAGTTGTGAAGTTAGAATAGACCTATGTCCACTGACAGTACCTATATCGTCAGGGTACATACTAGATGTGGAGTTAAAAGTAGGGAATTAACAATTATGTTCACAATAGCTTGGTAATGGTACAATTCAACACGCAATAGTTTTGTATTACAATATTTTTGTTATCGATAGTCAGACGTCCAAGAGCCCAGTCTATTTGCTGTATGTAACCAAAGAAAGTTGTTCCAAATATGACATCTAACATCAAGCAGGGCAATCCCATAAATCCATAACCATAAGAATAAAAGTCTGCAAGTATATTCTAGTGAAAGTTGCTCAAAAAAAAAATTCTCTTCATTTATCCAGGTATGGCAGACGTGGTACTGCATTTAGTTGAACGTTGGCAAGCGCTTTGATTTGTAACCACTGACGCTAAACATCAGGCGCTCTTTTGTAGAAATACAAAATGACAGTGGTTGCGCTGTCTGCTTGTACTTTGCTTCTGGAGTATGATCAATTGGTAGCAGCATCTCTGATGGTATTTAGATTCTAATAGAGAGAATTTCTTTTCTGCTGAACCCGAGACTGGGTGGTTCTTTACCTTCCCCCATCATTTGAGTTATTTTCTGCCAGTCAGGTTGAGCAAGCAGCAATATGTGTTTTAATGTGGTGAGCCGGGGTGGTTCACCTCAATATATTTATGTCAATAAATAACACCTACAAGCAAAGTGTAAGTAAACAACAACACATACTCAAACCGGTGAGGTTACTACAATCTTTGTCGTCTGTCAACTTGGTAAAGTGATATGTATTCCAATCTGTAACGTGGTTTACAATATTTGTAATTACATCTGTTTCATGAAGAGCAAGGTCGTGAGCAATGCATTTGGTGTGCAAGTTATGCTTTGAGTGAGTTATGGATTGTGGTCCTGACCTTAACTTGTGAATTTCACTGGTTTTTCGGTTTAATTTCCCAACGATAACAGCCCTTTTTGTGTGTTTTTAATTGAGTATACAGGCACACCCACACAAACAAGGTGCAGAAAGATTCATCCATTCAGCAGCATATGCAATACAGCAGGCGTGCTCAGCCATGAGGAAACACAGGAAGAGGTCTGCCATTTTTATCCAGGTACCCTACCATTAGCTCACGCCTCCTTTTCTGCCCACGCCATGACTACCTTATGTGGCAAATAAGCCACCATCCGATCATGTGGCTTCCGCACTTACTGAGCATCAGGTCAGACCACCCTGAAGTACATGAGGTACACCCGTTTTCAAATGCGCCTTAACATTTGTTATTACAAACAAATAAGAAACTAAAGAACCCAGGGAAGCATCAGAGGACCCTTACCGAGCCCCATAACCTTAAAATTGTAATAGACTCAAGGTTCTGTAGTCACTCAAGTACTAAGGAAAACGTAGGACTTTTCTTTCTGATCAAGCCGAGTCGAATTTGTGTTATAGTAGAAAGAGACCAAATAGACCCTACAAATTGAAAACGCCCAGCAGACAATTCACCGAGAGCCCTCTGGACGCAATTGGTGTTCAGATACACTCGGTGTAAAGGTAAGAAGACCTTGGGACAGGAGTGGATGAGCACTGGTCAGACTACACCGTACGGCTGCGGCTCACGATCCGAGGTAAACTTGACCAGCAAGCAGCCAACATGAGCTGCATCTTATAAGAGGAATCCGAATAACACCGTGTAAAGCACACTTTTACCCAAGTCTTTGGTTTCTTGGCGCTGAAATAAGTTTAAAGTTACCAACCTCAATGGTCATTTTATCAACCTAGGAAGGATGACAGGCTGAGTGAACCTGTGAAGATTCGAACCTGTGACCATGAGGTCAAACACAGATCCCTGAAGTGGTTTCATTAGTCCTTTGAGCCACCAACCCAGTAAATAATTGCAGCAATTACAGCTTTAAATTAACAGATGCTACAGGTGTACTTTAACACCTCTTGTGATTTTTAATCACTTACATTTGTTGGTTTTGTCATTACTTACCATTACACTGAATTGTGTTTGAAGTTAGTGTATATGTATCAAGTTTGAACCACAGGCTGCCCTTGCTGCATAACAGCGTGAGTCATGGGCACACATCAGTTAACTAAGCATCAGTGCGGCTACTGGGAAACAGGTGCAGACAACTCACTGGGTCAGTGTAGAAGCTCTACATTTCTGATGATGACACACTTCCTGCTGCATGGAAGCTGGTGACAGTCACGAGTGCTTGTGGATTGGGACAAAATATACGAGAGAACACAAACAGAAGCTTTTCTGTGTTGCAGTGTTTTAGGATAACATAATATTTATTTGACACCACGTCCTTGCTTGCAAAGTGAATGTACCAGTACCTTCCCGCTGTACTGGGAGTAAACACCACCCTTACACTTCATTCTTCAATATCTAAAGCCCATGCTGTGGGCAAGCGAGACTGACAGGGAGTTCTCATGTTTTGCTTAAAAGCATCCTAGAAGTGCGTTATTACTTGCAGTCCCAATGTGGAAGAGCTGGGGCATCCTGCTTTACGTGACCCAGGGCAGACTGGAAGTCTATAAACTGTCCAAGATGGCTGCTTCGTATACAATAATTCACGTGAGTGTGCTTACATTAAATAATAAATAAAAAAATAAAAAAAGACAGCCAAAACCAGTCCACATGGAGAGAGACCGAAGGGACCAAACAAATGTGCAGTGAAATTCCCCTTCGCTGAATGGCAGTGCATGCATCTTAGTTATCTCATATTAAAATATTGACATTTACAATTCGTGCGACACTGAGGAAGACTTAAAGCTGCATATAGCGAATGAGGGGTGCTTGGAATCAAATGCTTTGCACACTGAACGTATAATTCCATGTAATTAAACTGTCTAAGAGACTTCAACCAGAAAAACCTCGATGTCAATAAAAATCGACGATTTTAAGGACTGTCTTTTATAGTCGGCCAGTGCAAATAGTACGTCAATAAGAAGCTTTATTTTAGGAATGTGCAGAGCTCGTACATACCACTTATGCATCCAAATATTACAACCTCTAGTTTTTTACAGCAATAGCTATCATATAACTGACCTGTTCTGCACAGAATGCAAGCCTTAAATGAGCACCTGATCCTAGTTTGTCTGCATCAACAACAGTTTACTACCACACAAAGAGTGCATCCCACACAGGCATTGCAAATAACGTCCCTTTGTGAAAATGCACCCATTCAGCCACCTATCGAAGGGACCCCTGGAGCAGATGGAGACATAACAAGGGTAACAGCCAAGGTTTTATTTATTTATAACTGCAGAAAAAATTACCAGGGTCCATCCAGAAGTCCACCCTCGTATCTAAGATGTATTCTCATCCTCATTCCTGAAGAGAGATACCTCATCCACATATCTCAAAGAGGTATCCTCACGCCCTCAGAAAGATATCTTCTTGGGGTGTTATCCTCATCACACCCTCAGAGTACTCTCATACCCTAGGAGAGATACATCATCATCATCCTCACATCCTCGTAGAGGTATCCTCTTCCTCATTCCCACGGAGAGCCCCGCTCCAGAAGGGAGATTTCAGGTTGAGAGTAAATCTTTCCCTAACCATATAGGCCAAAAATATGCAATGCAAGGCCTCCCAGGACAGCAAAAGACGTGCTTATGTTTAATGAATATCCGTAGCGCCCCAAACCCCCACTGTCATCATTGTGTCCTCTTTTGTGACCAGAGTTATCTTCTTATCAGTGGTGTTTGGAGTGTTGATTCCATTCAGCTATAACACCTAGGCAGGTAGGACACGTGTGCTACCTAAAATTTAGTTACATACATCAGGACTGTACTAAAAAACAAACAAAGAATTTGCGGTATTAATCATTTAGTAAGAATTGGTAATCAATGGGTTATCTCAATACTGCCTTTACTGAATGCAACTGTTTCAAAGGTATCAGGAATTCTATTTGTTAAAAGTGACCTAGTGAGATGGATGGTTTTAAGTAGATGAAGCATGATGAACTGCATTTATTGGTATGCTACTGTCCTGGACTTCCGTATTTAAAATATTTGAACTGTCCAGATATTACTTGGAATGTTGAGTCTTCCATATCTGTTACAAGAAGACAGCGACGTGACCTCTGGAGCTGTCAGAGCCTGTGTGCAGATTTCCTCACTCCATCACAATATTAACTTATGATGGAAGCAAAGGGTGCATTCAAAACAATTTTACATGATTCCATATGAAAAGTATCCAAATAAAGCAGATCCAATTAATTTTGAGGTTTACACAAACACGTAGAAACACCAGACCCTACGCCAGGAACCCTAAGGGTTAGTAGGATTACAACTGTATGTGGAAAAATAAAATCTGAAAGAAGTCTCGTCGCCCCAGCACTTTTGTCACAACTCAAACCTCTACCCTTGAAGAGAACCCCCAAAACACTCCTTTTCTACCCCCTAAGAGATCTCTTCCATTGTCTCCTTGTCAACTCTTAGGTGATCTCTGCTTTTGGATATCCATCCTGGGGGTAACAGTGCCATACATTACCATCATACCCTACAGCTGACAAGGTAGTACACTGGTATGAATGTGTACAGCAGAGATTCGTTTGTCAAATGCAGGTCCAATAGGATCACATGATGATCCATGTTTCAAGGTTGAGCAAATATGTACAATTGAGAAGCCTAGTAATATCTATTTTTAAGAGCAAAAGCCATTGTCTTTATGGTGTGTACTATATAATTAAACAATATGTGCAGATGAGAATGTAAAAAGTAACTGAGCACTCAACTGACTTAGGAGCTCACAACGTATGATCTAGGTTGGGTGGGGGAGGATCCACTGATTTTTCAAAGTTAAAATTTCCGTCTGCGAGTGTAAATGCCTTAAAAACCGGATTCTGTGAATCAGGGTCTACCATTTGGACCTGCAAACAGAAATCACAACGGTGAAAACAATAAGTATGACAGACTTTCCACAATTGTAAATTTAGATATAGGTGTGGGAACGTGACGGCTCCACAGAGAGGGCTAGGAAGTGCTTGTGAGAACCTACTGAACTCTCAAAAATATCATGCCTTAAGGATGTTCACAAACCTCGCCAAAGCTTTTTTTACCCCATATCCGATGTTTTCTCCTATACTCTGTGACAAATGGCAAATAAAGCAGGTTGAGTGTGCAAAGTATGTGTGAAAAGAACCAAACACGTACTTATTCTATGATGTAGCCTAGAAGAAGGGATTTCTTCATATGTAAAATTGTTTTCCAAGTGAAAAATTATCTAAAGCGCACCTTAACTCGCATTGTAAAATAACAGAAAATTTGTTAGGTTAGGCAACCACACACACACACCTGTTGTTTTAACAGATTTAGGTTCTACAGATCAATAGATTATTGTAAGTCTTTAAGAAGTAGTAACTCTAAGAACATTTTTAGCATACACTTCAGTTCCTAAAGGTACTACTTTGTGAATTAGTCCTATGATCCGTTTTCAAATGTTTTTATCAGTCTATTGTCACTATACCAGGTGCACCATCAAACAGATGACTCCATACAGTATTAATGATATATGCACACCATGCAAACAGCACCCACCAGTACCCTTATCCCTACATCTTTTCATCTGGTGTTGTGACATCTATTTCTTGATCACACAACTTTGTAAAACTGTACATACTTCAATGATTTTCAAACCACTATAAATTCCAGCAAAAGCCAGTCGTTGTGGTTTCTTGCAGTAAAAGAAAGGGTAGGCCTCACACCCTCAAAAACTACTCACATTAAAAATGTTGTGTATAGTGGCTCCACCATGTTACAAATCATCCCAGGGAACATTTGTGTGTTTGAACATTTGGGGGAAGGCCAGAGCATCTCTTTGGACTTTTATCCTTGGCAATATGACCTGATATGACAATCTCTTGCCTAAGCCCTGAAAGTCACCAAACCACTTACGGGAGACCCCTTACTCTTCTGTTCAGATGCACTGTGGCATGGACTTATATATACCTGGTAAAAGGTAAACAATAAACATTGGTTAAAAAATGTTGCCCTTCAAAAACTTGGAAGCTATCAATCTGGCTCCTGGGTGGCGCTAATATGGAGGACTGAGGTGAGTTATTCTTGAGCTGCACTAACTTATGTAAATTTGAAGGCAGCTTTGGGCCACTCCACTGTAGAACAAGCAACTGATCTGGCGTGAATTGGAGATTCACAAGAGATTTTAGGTCCAGGTACAAATGACTACACAGTGCACTTGGGAAATTAATGCAGTACACCTTGATGAGTCACAGGAATAAGGCACGCTTTTTTCAGAGAGTATTTTCCTCCAACCTTCCTCATCTGGGCCTCACCAGTGCTAAAAGACCTTGCTGTGAGGGTGAATGCTGTGCTGTAACACAGGCAGTGTGATCTCTTGCTGTGATGTTCTGCACATCTTGTAACTTCACGTTAGTACAAAACAGAAAGATTAATAACCTTGATGAACCATCTGGAAAATAGATGTAAATCATGGCCCTTTACATTCTATTTATAACCCAAGTTTTACCCACTACTAGATGTGGCAATGGTAACAGCCTATAAATGATAACTGATATGAAACGAAAGTCCTGGGTGCATGCTCTACAAGAATAATAATAGTTCAGCAACACTACCCTAGAGGCTTCAAACTGAAGTGGAATCATGTCAGCCAAGTGGGAAGGGTTAAAGCCAAAAGGTTTTGTTGGTCTGCTGTGTGTACATGTGCAATTGTGCACTTCACTCTTAAGAGACAGTGTGAGGGTATTTGAGTATGGATGTGTATGTACGCAAATATGTATCCATGTATGCAGATGTACAAATATTCTATTTATTTAATATTTGCATTGTAAAACTAAATGTATGAATCAGAGTTTATTGGCACACTAATAGAATATCATGATTTATTGAGCCACGTATAGTTTCACTGGCACAAGCACTAACGGAAAAACTTCCAGCAGCAGCTTAGGGTCCGCCAGTGGCGTTATTAACGTTTTACAGTGTTTAACTGTGTCTTATAGTTACACTTGATAAAGTCTACTTATTTCTGGGGCAGCCAAAATGTTCCGTGATTTTACACGATCACCCCTAAAATATGCGCAAACAAGTCATGATGTTTACTTTCAGCAAAGCCCACGCTGTTGTCCATTCTTCCGGTGTGGAACAATATCACCCTTAAATTACACAATAACATTTTTATTAACAGTGATTAAAAATGGCAGAAGTGTGGTATCAAGCAGTATACAAAAAAAACAAGTTATTTTAAAAAGCTTCAAATGGTTAGAATAGAAACGGCGTGTTACTGGTCAACTGGGATTCCTACCAGGAAACAACTACCACTTCTTAACCGACTTGCGCCGGTGTCGAGCGGGCTCCTTACTCGCTGGGGAGTCAGCTAAGAACCAGGTACTGGTACACTATTCTCCAGATAGCGGCAGTGTGGGCTAGACACTGCGCTGAGAACTGTGAAGGTGCGGGAAGGGGAGGAGGACACGCGGAGGATGCTACCTCGGATGGCCTCGCAGCAGACAGGGCGCCACCGTGGCCAGAGCAGGGGGCTCTCACTGTGCCGTCTGAGGGAAGGGAGGGGGAGGGGTCTTCCACTGTCCGCACCACCATGGGCCTGAGTGACAATACACACCTGCCAAGGGGGCCCGGAGGATGCACGCCCGCAACCAGCTACACGAAATTAGAAGGAAAAAAAAAAATACAAAAAAAAAACACACAGGCAGCCGCTCCGCCTCGGACACTCGTGACGGCTCCTCCACTCGCTTGATTTATTGCGGGCTGAGCAGACCGCAGTACCTTCTGTATCTCGCTATTCGACAGAAGGGAAAAGCAAAAAGTCACGGTGACAGAGCGAGGCGCTGGCGCCTGCGGATTTCCCTTTAAACCGAAGTTTCCCAGAAGCGGACAAACTCGCTCCCTTTCACAGCGTCCTGCAGCAGAAGGGGCGATGGAAAACATAGGGGACCAAGTTAGGGCCATTCTGCCAAGTCCCCACTGTAACCTGCAACACAGTCACCCACCAACCCCGGTGGATCGACTTGTCACGATAAACCGGGCTACCTCCCCGGGTCAGCGACAGCAGCGCGGTGTGTCGCGATCCCTGCCGCCCACAGAGCTCGGTCGCAGGCAGCACCAGGGAGCACAGGCGTAAAACATGCTGACATCCCCCCAGCCCTCCCTCCACGCGAGTTACTGTCACAGACGGGGGGCGCGACCAACTTACCGCATGCAGCCGGCACCTGAGCGCTAGAGCATGGGGACGGGCGGCCCCTCACGCCTCGGGCGGCAGCTCCATGGGACTCGGGGGCCGCTGCCCGCCGGCTGCCGCTCAAGCCTCCCCGGCGCCCCTGGGCAGGACTGCGCGCGGCATCGTACAATGGAGGCGAGCGGGGCGGAGGAGCGGCGGCGGCGGCAGCGGCCTGCGGCGAGCAGCGCGCCCCGCACTTGCCATGAACAGAATGACGCCCAGGCAGCTCCTCTCTGCCCCCGGGCGCCCCGCGTCGACGGCCCTCCCTGTTTCTCTTTCCCAGTGTCTGCGCTCCCTCCCCCTCGCCTCCTCCCGCGGCCGGCCCCCGCCCCTCGCGCGCTGGAAGCCGCTGGTACAGGGGAGCGCCCGCCCCTCCGCCGGGGAGCCGCCTCCGCTGACCAATGGCGGCCGCCGGGGCCGCCCCCTCTCTCCCCGGGCGGGCGGGCGGGCGGGCGCGCGCTGCCCTGGTCTCGCGGATCGCCGTACTCCCCTCCCGGGAGGTCGGAGCTGGTAATTCGGGGCCGCTGCTGCAGAGCGTGGCGGGCAGCGGAGGCTTTCACGCCCTCCAAGTTGTTAGCTGAACCCTCGTGAGCCGCCGAGGCACCTCCTTAAGAAGTGGCGGCTGCTCTTGTTTCCAGCGTGCCCGTAAGCCCCGGCCACCCGTTTCCAGCCCGGAGTTTTTCAAAAGTGTGAACAACACAAGCGCCGGTCTCGTCATTCTCAACGTGGTGGCCGCCACCAAGTGGTGTAGTTAAAGTCCAGTTTTAAAGTACCTGTGCCTTGCCTGAAGGCACCAGTAATTACCCCACGACAAGTACTGACCCTGTACTGAGACGGGTACTGCATTAAAAAGTGGCACCGTTGTCCTATGAAATGTACAGCCGAATCGAGCCAGTGCTGCCCTCCCGCTTAAAGATAGGTACATTTCTAAGAAGTGCCCAGTTACCCTGTTTTGCAGCATACCATCTCTGCTAGCACGCGCCGGGACTGCGCAATCTTAAACAGCTTTGTTGCAGCGCGAGACTTCTGCTCTTTTTTAAAGTACATCAGGTCTGCCGCGAGGTTTCTCTACAAGTATAGTTCCTCGATCGAGAAGTGCCAAAGTTGGCTAGGTGCATTTATTGTACCCTTGGAAGTATAGCGCCTCACTCGAGAAGTGTCGACGTTTGATAGGTGCATGTACTGTACCAAAGGAAGTATAGCACATCGACCGAGAAGCGCCGAAGTTGGTCAGGTGCATGTTCTCTATCAATGGAAGCACAACTCTTCAGTCGAGAAGTGCCAAAGGTGGCCAGGTGCATTTACTCTACCAATGGAAGTATAGCTCCTCAACTGAGAAGTGCTAACTTGACCATTTGGGCGCGTAGTAGCCTCTCTAAGCACCAAGATTCGTGTTTCACTAAAAACATTGTCAAGTATTGCCAGTAAGGTCTGTTTAAAATACACCACTCGGTGAGAAATCAAATACCACCGCTGTCCACTCACTGAAAGTACTACACCTGTGCTGAACAGTGAGTGCCAAGAAGAATGTAACTACTTTAATAAAAACACATAGGATGTGAGACTCGGCGCCCTTGAAGATGTACTAGAGTGAATAAGAGGTACTAGTACTACACATTAAAAGTACTGCAGATTCGCTGGGAAGTTCCGATGCTGCTTAGGAATGACATCAATGCCCTCTGGATAGTGCAAGAGCCGCACTGAGGAGTGTGAGTTCTAAATTTACAAAAGGCACTAGCTCTGCTGACTAGATGCCATATTGTGCCTTTAGCAAGGCAGCAGCTTTGCAGAGACGTTTTAAGGCATGAACAAAGTGATCAGTTGTCCAGGGCCCCCACCTTCACACCGGGCCCAGGGAAAGAAACCTTCCTCGCGCCCCATCTCACCGATATTTCTGTAGCTCAACCTTTAACGTGTCATAAAATAGTGTTTGCTATCATTGGGCGTCATTTGGCAGAAGATGGACAATACAATTAAAAATGTACGGAACATGGTCTCCAAATATATATCTTGCCTGGGGTCTCAAAAATCCTTAAAATGACACTGCAGCTTTCCAGATAAGATGCGGCATTGTCCTCGTGAAAGGACAAACTGGTAAGGATTACAGACACTGTCTCAAAACTCCGCAATAAAGTTCTACCGCTGCACTGTTAAGAGTACAAGAACGCTGCTGCAAATGGCCGGTACTGCCCCAGTTTACACACAGAAGCCCTAGCCACAAGTCCCTTAAATCAAGGAAGCTCTGCTGTCAAGTGCCTTTGACATCTAGAAGTGTCTGGTTTGGGATTCCCCTCGGCTATTGTGCTGCCAGGTTATTTGTTTAAGAGGAGGGCCTGGTTCACATGACCGTTAATAAATATCAAACTAAACCGTGAACCTCACGACATATGCACATTTCAAGAGCTATCGGCCATTATCTAGACATATAATGGCATCTGTCACCGGTGTTTCTGCTGTCAAACTAAGTTTTCAAGGCTCCCGAGCTTTTAAGGCGCCTGGGAATGGAAAGCTGGGTGGAGTGGGGGCTTGGTCTCTTGCCCCTTCAAGCAGCTCTGGGAGGCAACCAAGGGTGACAAAAACTAGTCACTCCGTTTACAACACAGCAGGAAAAAAAACGAGCCCCGCTGAATTGGAACAGCAGCAACCGCAAATATGACAGCTATTTGAGGTATTCGACAACTCGAGGCTGGTCAACAAGTCCCGGGCCAGGCGGTGCGCGCGCGCGTGTTCGCTAAAACAGCGATTCTCCCGGCTCTCGAGAGCCAGCAGCTGCTGTTTTGTTTAGCTGGAGGAGCCCGGGCTGTGCCTTGAGGGGGCGGTAGGGTCTCTGGGCGCGAGTCATCCGCGCCCCGCTCGCTTTCTGAAAAGTGTGAAACACCAGCTCAGCGTGAGCTGTGCCGCGGCTGCAGTGTTTCGATGCCCCCACGCAGCATCGGGCAAACAAGCGCCCGAATACACAACGAACAGGAAGCATGACTAGACAACGTTATGTTCATGACTGGACACGTCAGGATTGTTTTACTGGCGACGTACACATGACACAGTTTTTGCATGTTCTCGCATATGAATGACAACTTTCATTCATCTTACTCCACACAACACGCGTGGTTTGACTCCCACCCTCCTCCCACCTACCTATCAAAACGATAGCTTGATGTACGAGTGCCTTTCGTGTGAATCTACACTTTTCAATCCCCTCATGCATATGTAATGTTACTTGCTTCATGCAGTAAATCTGCTTCTGTTTGGGGAGGCGTGGTTGTGGGAGGAGACGTGATTGTGGGTATTCTCACTTTTCCTTGGTCTGTTCCTAATTTAGAAATATGTGCAAATGTACTCTTATCTATGACCTGAGTAAATGTGTGTTTCATGGTTTGGAGTGGGAAAATTAATGGAGTTGTACGGGAATGGGGATGGCTTCCCCAGGGAAAACATATTGCCTGTAAAGAGAGAAGGATAAAAGTCAAAAACTGCAATTGCACTGCTGCAAGGCAATTTTGCATGTATACTGTTAAACGCAGTAGAATAACGCAAACAGAAATGCCTTTGCATTAGCTTAAAGAAGAACTCTAAAAAGTGTCCCAAACGTATTCCTGGCCACTAATTAGAAATCCTGAAATTCCTATATACACATCCAAACTTAAGTGTAAACCTATAAGTTTATTCTAATTTCTTTGTGAATTGGACCCCAAACATTTTTTGATGTGTTGGATTTTTATATATCAATTTGTGCCGCCTTAAAGACACCTAAAAGCACTGAATGGGACAGGAGAGACGGAAAGGTCAGGACAAGATAAATAATATGATGACATAAGTTGTATGTTAGAATATCGTGCACAGAAATGTCATCTGGCATAAGTAATGTGTCCTAAATATTCCTTACAAAAATATTGTTTCATCATGTGCATATTTTCTCTTAACTCCGTTGGGGTGACGTTTTTGCAGGTGGTATTGTAGACATATTTATCCGTGCCATCATAAGGATATTTGGAACCCCCAACAAAACATATCTTAGGGGCCCTGTTCCGAAAAATTGAATTTTATCACCTATTTCTACTTATTCAAGCCCCATGATACCAAGTACGTGTGAATACTACATAAACAGTTGAGACAGAGAAATAGACAAAAGTGTGATAGAAAGAAGATGCCATTTCCCAGGCGGTCGGAGACCTGGGCAACTGCCCACCTATCCCCATACCTTAAAATGTCTCCTCTATTTCTGTCAGACGATATTATGACACGGGTATTCGGATACAACACAGAATAAGGACCCATATGTATCGAACTTTCTTAAACGATCTTCTCCATAGTGCTTGTAGAAGATACAAAAGGCGACATGTTTAATAGAAATTCGAGTTAGCTAATGGTGGATGCAATAGAAATGAAACCGAAATTAACTACTTTGAAATACTTCTGGATGAATTATTCTCTGCAACATTAAAACACTTCCAAGTGAAACAAAATTCCTTGCAAGACACGTATTCATTTTGTGAACCGGGAGCATCAGGAATATAGTTCCATTCCCAAGCAGTTTAAGGATGGTGTTCAACCACCCCTTTGTCCATGTTATTGGAAAGAGAGATATGACACCAGAACCTGCTTATCAGTTCAGGGATATTTTACTAGAAGAGTGGCCATCATCTAGGGGTCGACACTAGGTGAGCTGGTCCAAGAGAGCTCTGTTTGAAAAAATGTAACCCACAAGAGACATTAATGCCTTATGTTATTGCTTGTGCACGCTGCTGACATTTAAACAAACGTTGAATTTCCAGTGCCCTCCTGTAAGAGGAAAATCTGTGACATTCCAGTGGCCTTATATACATTAAAGGTCTATTTCTGTTGTACTATGATATAAAAGCAAGTTCTAGTGAAGTGCCCCTTCCAGGTTGTAGATGTTAATAGGGTTAACAATGATGAACAGAAAAAAGTGAAGTATGTTTTGATACAATTAATGCATCGCGTCTGTGTGTGTATATCAATATATGTACATATAAATTGCATGTATGTAGATGAATGGTGTCATGTGTTACTTATTGCCGTGGTTGAGGGGGAGTGGTACCAGGAATTCCGAGAGAGGTTAAATTCAAGTAGTGTGGTAAAATCAGAATGAAAGGCCTCCTGAGTATTATCAGAGATGTTTTTCAGTGTAACATGAAACATATGAGGAAGTAAACAGTTCTTTTCTCATGCTAATTTCACTGTATGGTGGTAATAACAAGAATTGTGATCTTTGCAGTGTAGGAATACATGTGTAGATGCATTTATTAGTACAGTTGCTCTACCCAAATGTTGCTGGACCACATTTATTTTGATTGGCTTGCATGAATATATATTTATGTGATGTCTAAAAATAATGTGGCCAATGAATATATGTTATTAGTAGAGAGTGTAGTGAATGCAAATTCAAACAGTTATTGCTACAGTGCAATAGTTTAGTATCGCAAGTAGAGCAGTATCTTTTTGGTTTTCTGGATCTAAATCATACTCTATGCCATCACTATTTTACACTATGGACCTATGCAATGGGATTGTTCTTTGGTTTGGCTTGAACACCTATGTTTATAAAAAAAGGCTGATCAAAGAACAGCATGGCATAAACTATACACATAGATGCGCAGAGGGTAATATGTTATTATTTATTAGTAATGTTAACGGAGGAGAGTATGGTCACTCCATGTCACTATATATATATATATATATATATATATATATATATATATCCCCTTGGTCCTTCTCAGGTGGACTCTGGGACAATCGGGGAGCAATACTCACGGGGTGGGACCCAACCACTTCATACTTACAGAGGGTCGGACATTTTGTACTTATTAAATATAAAAATACAAAGCCTCTCTTATGGCGGGAGCAATGCAAGAAATATATATATAGATAAATTACAGAGTGGCAGCAGACACTCTGTAGTTATAGTTAGGGTTACCAGAGAGAAGGATTTAATGGATTTTTGTTCCTTAATAACTTTGCTCCTGTTTGACGAATCTCCGCAAAACTTTGCAGACCTATTGCACCAGTTACATTGTCAGAGGATTGAAAGTTTTTCAGCATTTCCTCAAGGGGGTGCAAAGAAAAAAGGGGGATTCCAAAATACTCTTGAAATCCAATGCAATTTACATAGACTTATGCATTTCACATAGTGGCAAAATGGCTTAACGGATTTTAATGACATTTCACAGCAATGTACAATAGACTATGTAGATGATTCTTTTTGCTATTGCAAGTGATGTTCTGAAGTGGTTGTGAAGTTATAAGGGCCAACAACTTAGCCATATCTTGTAGCACAAAGCTACTAAAAGTAGCAAGAAAGCCCAAAAAATAAACTAGACTGCATATGTAATGCTTCAGATTTACTGCATGAACAACTGAAAGAACCGTTTATGGTATAGTGCTAATGGTAACCTATCTACATAAGGTTTCCTTGCATGCTCTCTGGCTCGCAAAATAAACTGTGCACAAACAAGCCAAACAAAAAACAACTTCCTTAGGTACTCCAGTGCAATAAAATGGAAAAGTGGCCTAGCAGTGAGCTACACAAACTACTATATGTAGGGCGTGATAATTGGCCATTAGGGGGAAAAAACATATATTCCTTATAACAACTATTGGCTTTCATTCACTTTGGGCTTCAATGTGGCAAATTCCTTGTAAAAGTAGCAAGGAATCCCACAAAATAAACTAGACTGTATATGTGAAGTTTCAAAATCATTACATGACAACTTAAGGACACATCTGTGGGCACATTATTATGTTAACCAATAAACAAATACGTAAAAAATACAAGAGATAAAAAGAAAGAAATCACATTAAATCTGATTGCCACTATAGTTATAGTAATCACAAAGATAGTAATTTTCTCAGAATTAGCTCCCTAATAACTTTTCATCCGTTTGGTGAATCACCACAAAACTTTCTAGACCAATAGCATTTTCTACATTTTGAGATGATGTAATTTTTTCTGGTAAACTGTTAAGGGTATGCAAAGATAAATGGGGGTTCCATAAGGTGTTCTTCCACCAAAGCATTTTCCATAGACTAGTGTATTTGTTGTAGTGCAAAAATGCTAAATGGATTTACATGACATTTGGCAGGATTATACATTGTGATGCAGAGATGATGCTTTTTGGGTACTGAAGTTAAGTACGGTAAGTATTTTTTAAGTTATAAGGCATTTAAACTTCGTGATATCTGTCAATGCAGCACTTTAGCTGAATTTCACAACATTTTATGAAACTACCACGGTTCATGTCCATAAACTTCTTTTAAAATATATAAAACATATAAATACATTTTCCTACCTATTACCACTGTAATAAAGTGGTAATGCTGAACACAGCTAAAAGGTAGTAAAATAATATGGCCGCCTTTTCATTTTGTAAAAACATCCTTTACCCAATTATGTACTGGCTTGTCATCGCCATGTACTACGGTATCGTGCAAAGTTATCGTGTATACCATAGCCCAAAATATAACTAAGGCCTAGCTGTGTAACTGGATTGCGATACCCCTGCGGCACGCATGGTGTCACATGGGCAATGCAATACTCAAGTCAGATTTACAAAGGAACGCAGGGTCACCATGCGTGGCCCTGCATTGATTGGTAAATCTGGAGAAAGGCAAGGCAGTGCATTTTTCTGTTTTGCATTACCCGGCACTCCATAATCTACATTGCTGATAAATTTCACATACATCCATATTCCACGCCACTGTAATCATTCCACTGTGTTCTGTTACACTGTACGCCACTACAATACGCTCTTACTCGGCACACACCTCCATTCTAAGCCACTCCAGTCTATCTCACTCCACTGTACGCCACTCCACTGGATGCTACTCCACTATGTGCTAGTCCACTCTACGCCATTCCACTGTACACCACTGTATTCTCTTCCACTGTATGCCACTCCATTCTACAGCACTCCACTGTACTCTGTTCCACTGTATGCCACTCCACCGTATGATACTCTACACCACACCAGTGTATTGTACTCAAAGCGACTTCATTCTAAGATATTCAATTGGACCTCACTCAATGGTATGCCACTCCACTGTATGCTATTACACTCCACACCACACCACTGTTCGCCACTTCAGTCTACAACACTCCATTATGTGCCACTCCACCGTACGCTACTCCACTATACACTGTTACACTCTAAGCTGCAGTGAATCCTAGTTTGTTTTAATGGGATACAGGATTTAGCTTAGTCTTTGGCTTGCAGACTCGTGCCCCCGTCACCTAGTGACTTTTACCCTACTTAGCTGGCTCTGTTTTAGCACATTTATTTAATTATATCTTTTAAGATGGCTGTCTTGTTTTAGTTATGGCCTATGTTTTAGTTTCCTGCTATCAGTGCCACAGCGCTAAAGTGTCAATATCAAGCGACAAAGATGACAAACTGTGGGTACTTTTCCTCTTCACGCTTTCAAGTGAATTGTTTACATAAATTACTGTCCCAAGCATGTCTTGTTATCTATTGTTTGGGAACAGACCTATGTCAGGGATCCAAGCAGATCTGTATAAGTACTCCTCAATTAAACAGATAGTCAGAGGGATTCCGACCAGATGCCATCAATGCTATCGATGCTGCATGTCGTCTTCACGCTGACCCAGTCTTCTTGTCCCTACGAAGTCTGAGCTAGAGACCTAATTCCAAGGTAACAAGGGTGGAGGGCTCTTCTCATGGACATGACATTGGCAGATTAGGTTTAATATACCTAGCTCTCTTTCAGGTTAGAGGTTAGGCTCATTATGCTAGGGTATTAGGACATATCTAATACTTTATGTCATTTCATGTTATTGCAAGGTGATGGGGGTCTTTGTATTAATAACTCTTGTCTTTACCATTCTGTTTCTTGCACTGTTCATTATCCTAATCATTGCAGCCCATGCAACTTATCGCACATTACAGTTTTGCTAAATAAAACCTATTGAAACCTTACTGCATCTTCTTCATTGCCTGTGTTTGATTGAGACATGGTGTTTATGTGAGAAAGGGGTAATCTCTGTTTAACCACGACACTCCCTGAGATGTCATACTCTTGAGTCCATGTGTAAATGCTGCCATAAATCACCTTTTACTGTTTGGGTGAGGTGCTTGTGAGCCGGGAGGGTTGGGACGACAGTTGCGACTTGTTGTAGGACTGGCATAGTCGCCTACAAACATAAGTACTGTCATCCTTAAACCAGCAGTCTTGCCTAGAGCAAGAATCAAACAACGACAAAGCTACTCCACTGTAGAACATTCAGCTTTACACCACTCCACTCTATGCCAGTCCACTCTACCCTGTTACACTATATGTAACTCCACCCTATGCTATCACACTGTATACAACTCCACACTATGCCTCTTCAACGTATGCCACTCCTCTGTATGTTTCTCCTCGATACACTACTCCAATATACGCTATTCCATTGAATGCCACTCCACTCTGTGCTATTCCATTGTATACCACTCCACTGTATGCTACTCCGCTCTACGCCACTCCAATCTACACTATTCCATTGGACACCATTCAACTGTATTCTATTACATGCTACCCCATTCTAGTGTACACCACTCCAGTATACACCACTTCCCTGTATGCCACTGCACTGTGCGCTACTCCGCTATATGTTGTTCCAGTCTATGCCACTCCACTGTACACTATTTCAATGTATGCCACTCCACTATAAGCTCCTCCACTCCAGGGTACACCACTCCTCTCTACCCTATTGTGCACTGGTCCATTGGACACCATTCCACTCTACGCCACTCTACTGTATGCTATTTCATTCTACCCCATTTCACTGTAACCACTCTATTCTACACCACTCCATGGTATGCCACTGCACTCTACGTTATTCTACTCTACGCTATTCCACTCAACACTATTGTACTGTACGTCACTCTTTAGTACTCCACTCTAAGACATTCCACTGTTTTCCACTCCACTCTATGCTATTCCACTATGTGCCACTCTTCTCTATGCTACTCCACTCTACCCTGCTCCAATCTACGCTATTCCATTGGACGCCACTCCACTGTACACTGCCACACTCTACCCCCATTCTAGTTCACCCCACTCCAGTCTACACCACTTCATTCTATGCCAGTGCACTGTATGCTACTCCACTATATGCTATTCCAGTCTACGCCACTTTACTGTATACCACTCCTCTCTATGCCATTTCACTGTATGCCACTCCACTGTATGTTGCTCCACTCAATGCCATTCCAGTGTACACCACTCCAATCTACACCACTCCATTTTATGCTAGTGCATTGAACACCAATCCATTCTAGACCACACTACTCTGACACATTACTCCACTCTACTCCACTGTACGCCACTCCATTCTATGCCACTCAATTCCATTGTTTCTTTAACACTTATGCCAATCCACTATACTACACTATACAGCACAGTACTGTACACCACTCTACTGTACAAAAAAACAACTAGATTGTATGCCACTCTACTCTACTGTAGTCTGCATTACTTTCTAATACTGTACGACACCCCACAGCACTCTGCAGTACAACATGGTATTCCAATTTATGACACTTTACTCAGCTGTATGCTATGCCACTCAACTCTTCCGCACTCCATGCCACCATAGTCTGCGACGCGCCACTCCACTTTTACACTTTACTCCTCTCTACACTACCTCACTCCAGTGTACTCCACTCCACTATACTCTACTCTACTACACCTTATCTCATTCTACACCACTGTACTCTACTCTACTCTCTGCTTCTCCACTGTCCAGCACTCTATTCCACTGTATGCAACTCCACTCTACAACACTGTACCACATTCTATGCCACACTTTGACACTCTACTCCCTCTATGCCCATCCACTCTATGCCACTGTACTACACTGTATGATACTTGATGACACACCAAACAACTTCTGTCTATGATACGCCACTCCACAATATGACACGGCACTCCATTCTATGACATTCTTCCCCACTGTATCCTACAACACTCTATTTGACAATACTGCACTCTGACACCCTACTTCACCCTACTGCACTCTAAATCACCCTGGCCCACTCTGACAGTCTACAACACCCTACTCTATTGTTCAACATGCCATTCCACTGTATGACTCGCTGCTCCAGTCTAAAGTACCTAACTCTACTATATGAGACACCATGCCACTACACTGTATAACACTTTACTATGATCTGCTATTACACTCTACTCCACACCACTCTTTTCCAATCTACAGTACTCTACTCTATGACAATAGACTTTACAACACTCTCTTTCACTGTACTGTACAACACTCCACACAACAACTCTCCACTTGTAACACTGGACTCAATGATTTGAAACACATCTTTATTGAAAATTTTTAAAAAATGGAATTCAATGCAAAAACAAAGGTTAAAGCTTAGATATAGTTAGGAAAACTTATTTTCCCAATACAAACCAAGTTTAAACTAGACAGACTTTAAAAATTCTAAAGTTTTAGGGATGTGGAATTCCTATCGCCTGACGGCTGGGACCTATTGTTTGAGGTCAAGGCAACAAGTTTTCATGTTTATTTTGTCCATGGGGCAAGGGGGCCCAACCCTCTGCAGCACAAACCCTTTGGCTGCCAGTTTACAGAGAAGGGAACTGTCTGCAGTTGAGGTAATGAGTGTCCACATGTTAATGCTTTTCGAGCTTGTATTTATGGTCCATTAATGAAAAGTCTTCGTTATTAGGGTGAGCGCTGTAAATACACATTTTAAGGTCACACTGCACTACTGACAATGGCTCCAGTTTAATTTAAAAAAGTGTACACAAGTTTTGAAAAGTTCAACAATATGAGGATAAGTATAATGCCCCCCGAATTCTGTCTGATTAGATGCAAACGTTTGCATAAGCTTGCAAGAAAGAGTGATGATTCTTTGCTTTCAAAATAAAATGTTCAGAAAAACATGCAAGTAGGAAAAAACGTTTCGCTACTATGAAACTTTAGGTGTTGTTTCTTTGAAGCATCATTTAGTAAAAATGTATGGATGCATGCTAGTATTTCTAAAAAATATTCCTAATGGAAAATCAGTGTAGTCATTTTCAACAAGATAATGGAAAGCATGAAAATAAACAAGCACTGGCAAAGGCAACCGATCCAACAATTTTTGTGAGTCTTTTGGTTTTGTCAATGCGTGTCTTGTTTTGACATGGTTTTTGTAACACTTCATTGCTGTGGGAGCTGCCAGGCCCTCACCATTTTAAGAAACACTAGCAGAAAAAAACGTTTTTGGTCTCAAAAAGTACACATTGCCAGCAGTGGTGTAAGAAAGGCCATGCAGCCCCCCTCCAGAGGCCCCCCTCAGCACAACATCTGCCCGCAGTGAGACTGTAGGGGGCATCCATGTTCTTTGAAAGGGAGCTCCCTCCAGTGTTGTTACGCCACTGATTGCCACAGTAGTTCCTCTTTCCGAACAAAACTACTTTATGTGCAAATATGCTCCTTGTGGAAGAGCAGAATGCGATCACTCACAGTAAAGCCAGCCGATAGAAAGAGAACTAGAAGTTTAATAAAAAACAAAATGTCTTTGTTAATGCCAGCCCTAATTAGGGACCCAAATCTAAAAAGAAAGTCACAAAAGTGCACCCTTGGTATTTGTCTCATGAATTCATAAGCAATTACAGAAGTAGACCAGGAAATCGTACTTCTAGGAAATATTTGTGAACTGTATTTTAGCACGAGCAAATATGCACTTGTAGATTTGCTCATGTGAAAATATATTGAGCGTTTACAAGTTCACTTTCCCTCCAACCACTTTGTTTCCCAACCCTGGAAGAACTTCTACTTATACCATTGTCAGGAGTAAATTTCTAACCTTTCTCATTATGGGAAAAGATTAAAGAAGAGCTTGTGAAAATCCTTAAAACATGCAAGTTAGTTGCTTTGCAGACTCAAAGGCATTCTAGCCCTGGAACTATTGCTTACTGCTTCCTCCATCCCCAGTATGTAGATCTGCGGGAAGGTAGCAAAATAAAGAAATTGCCATAGTAGAGATTGAAATTTCAAGTATTCAAGCACTACTATAGTAGTAGCCCTGGCATAATCAGAGAGGCTATCAGAGGTCTTACATAATTACATTGCTGCCATAATGTGTCGCCACACTGCATGGCACCAAAAGGACAAGTAGATTTTATTACAGGACAAGTAGATTTAGGAAGCAACCTGTCCCAATAGACAAGTAGATATTTTAATAAATTCCACACCCCTGTAGTTATAACTTTCATGTACAATTTATCCACCACCTTCAAATTATTACGAACCATGTTACACACTCTTTTCAGCTCACTAGCTCCTAGAGGAAATTTTGCTTGTGCCCTCAGCCCAAACAGCTGGCCAGTTTTACAACAAACCTAGCTTGAAAGTAGATTCCTATTAGAAACTGTCAAGTAGTTTTTGGGATAAACAAGCATAATGGGTTGTAAAGGGTTAACATTTTTATATATCTTGGACGTTTGGGATCTTTGGATCCTCAGTGAATTCAGAAATTAAAAAAATAAAGGAGTCCATTTGGATGAGGGAGCCTTTTCTCACATCACCCCTATTGAATATGCAGTTCCAGAATTGGTACTGTGGACTTTGATCTGATTAACTGACGCAACAGACAAAATACTCTGTCAGCAGTCATTTCACTATGTAGGGCAAGGTCCCAAAACCATATAAGGGAGCAGGGCTAAATACCATGCATATCAGGGATTGAGTGCAGAGCATGTCTGGGGACTAGGCCCTCGAGGTTATCCCTCCTGCAGTTAGCTGAAGGCTAAGCACAGTGGGGGTTGGCTGCCAACAGCAGGTTGTCTTCAGAGCCTTGCAGGAAGCCAGACCTTCCTGTCAACTACTGTTGCAGATGTCCAAATGTCGAGAACAGCAGAGATTGGGGGCCCTCAGCAGGTTGAACCCAGGGCCTGGCTGGAGAACACAACATGTGGTCCACACACACGGTGCACAGCCAAAGGCGGTGTCCTGCAGGTGCTGGCCAGCTGTGGAAGGATAGGTGCAGGATCTGGAAGTAGGCCATGACGAGGGCAACGCATGCTGTACATGGATGAAGGCTGTGCACATCAGGGCTGCCTGCCTGTGGCATTTGAGCAAAGGGCATATTCAGAGGCAGCCTAGTTACAAGACAGCATACTTTTTTTTAATCCTTTTTTAAACCAATAAAGTAGGAACTTCAAATATTTTTTTGTTATAATTTAAGATAATTTTTTATTTATTTGTATTTTTGCGTTTTTTGGGGACAACAAAACAAACATGTGACTTTTGCAATGGGATAAGAACTGGGTAAAAATATTTCTTGCATGTCTGCTGGTGGAGAAGCACTTTATTTTTTCTGCAAGAGATGACACTGCTGCACACCAAACAAAGCAAGCGAATCATTGCAAAGCAGGGATCAGTCTTACCCTGCTCCTGCTGCGGAACATCTTCTGGCACCTCTCTCCAGGAGGGATGCGGTGTTGTAATGTTCACAAACAAGAAAAAAATAACTCCCTAGCAACTATTTCATACATTTATGGAACAGTGGTACAAATAAAAAATGTTCCAAGACAGTCAGGGCAATCGTACATTCCTGTACTTTTTGTTCATGTATATGATTTCGAAAACATTATTTTAGTAAGGCGTTAATTGACTTTATGCAATCGAAAGTCATCAACATTTTTTTAACAATCACACGTTGTCAAATTGTGTTAAGCCATGTAAAGTGAAGGAAGACTGTCACTAGTGAGTATATAGTGAGCGCTCTATGAAGTAGTTTTGTTAAAAAACTTGTATCGATAATTTTGTTAATTAACAAAGTAATATAAAACATACAAGAAAACCCAGCTTATGGTACCCACCTTTGTACCATAAGATCAGTCGGTGTAACTTCCATCAATTTGGTTGATATTGCACTTTTTTCAGTAGGGGTGAAAGATATTAGGGTATACAGGTACATCATACGTTTTCCATTTTAGTCAATAAATCTATACCCAGTCACATAATTCATCTCAAAACTCGCGCCCTCTCGGCTCCACCTCCTCACGTGCTTCTCATGAGCCTCCAACGAGTGAACTGGGTATTTACTGATACGTTCATTTGGGTTATTCAACAGTCGATTGATCAACTCCCCCAGGGTCCCAAGTGCTCTTCTACGTTTTAATCCACTCTCACTTTGAGTAGTCGACGTTCCTCTGCCACAGTCCATTCAAGCAGGTCAGCACTCCAGGACTGGCATCTTGGGGTGACCTGGGAGAGCCAATGTATAGCTGTTCTTTTTTTAGCCAGCAGTAATCCTAGAGCTGCAACTCTGTTTCGGATTTTGTGACCTCTTTTTAGGCTGGGATTTGAACCTCAATAGGCACTGTTTAATTGTCACGCTTGACGGTACTGCAATCATACCCCTAAACTTCTCCACCACTGTGATCCAATAGTCCTTCAAGTTACTGCATGTCTAGGTCATATGCAAAAAAGACTGCAGTCCTTGCGGTACACCCCAGACAAGCCTGGGCTCTTGTGGGGAGGACTCTGTGCATTATCTGAGGTGTGAGGAAGGTGCTTTGCCAATCTGTGAGCAGTTGCTTTCACATTTTGGTATCATTCAATCAATTCCAGGTCTTGAAAAATAATCTCATATCTCATTCCAAATGATGTACTCTTTGTTAAATGTCAGGTACAAAACAGTTTCAGTAAGAATGGAACACAATCACTGCAATCCAGTTGTTCCAATAGGATTTGATGGGCACCGGGCGTGGGTAAAGCAAAGAAAAGTCCCTGCGGGAAGTGACACATTATGCAAAGATGTTGAGCCTGCCCACGGTGAGGTAGTGTGGACGTTTCAACCTGTGTTGTTTCATGGGTTACCTCAGGACTGGTACCTGGACTGAGAGGGCATTATTGTGGCAACAGCAGCTGTGCTCTTTACCTTCAGGAACAAATGGCAGTGTTAGTCTTCTGGTATTGCTGAGGCTATAAGGTCAATGGAGATATTTGTGAATTAAAAATAAAAATAAATTGTATGTATACAACTTACAGGAATGCTGAGGACGTATAAAATAACTTTTCTCTGTGTATTCTCAGATGCTCGTGCTCTTTGGAGCTTGTCATGTGCAACCTTTTTTATTTTTTAGGGCCTTTTAAGATAAGTGTAAACGTTGATAACCCACTTCCTCTTAAAACAACAAAGTCAAGCTCAAGTATGAGCTGTATTATCTGTTGATAGGGTTAGTAGATCACAGGTTGCAATGTGAGATGCCAATGATGTTGTGTGATGCCTTATGTAATGCTGACTGGCCACCAGTCAGGCCCTGCAGCCAACCCTCTGCAGGCGGGGCTCTCATGTACTGAAATGGTGAACAGGAGAAAAAGGTGTCTCTGCCACTCAAAGGGCCATCTTTTTTTCATTCACATGAACAGTAGGACGGATGTCTGCAGGACCAGCCATCTAGACATACCTAACTTTTTAACCCCTTCATGACTACCCCAAGCACCTCTTTAACTGCTGAATATATTCACACCAAATAACGAAAAACAAGTTTTCCAAGTAAAGTTCATCTTTTCTGCCAAGTTTTGTGAAATTCTGTTCAGCTATTTTTTTGTGGTGGAGAGCAAAGTTTCTTGTTGGAATTATCATGGAAAATCAATGTTTAGAGACCTTCTTTGTTTCTTGGACCTGTGTGATGGGTCAACTCAAAGCCTTTCAGAAAGGACCTGAGGTGGATAAACTTTATTTTTTTGGAAAGTTGTGTGCAGATTCATCAAATGGCACCAAAGTTATTAGCAAAATAAAAAATGCCGTTCCTATGGAAACTTTGACCTAACTACATAACTACACAGAGGTAACTGCCACGGTGCAATTAATATATATGTATGTATTTATACAAACACATCGTCCTGCAGTTTTTCCGACTGCTTCCACGGGCAGGGATGGTGTTTGGTAGCAGAGGCAAAGTGGCTAATTATATCCAAGGACCCGTTGCGGCGCGTTCACACAAAGGAAAAGCTGGCACTCCGGGATGGTGCTTCAGTAATGAGTTTAATGAACTGGCTGACGCATTTCGACCGCAAAAGTCTTTGTCAAAGCTTGGCATCGGCATGACTCTGAAAGGAGGAGACATAGCAGCCCTCATCCTCCTGGCCCTCTCCACATGATTTGACAGGTCTCCATCCACATCCTCATCCAACATCTACACAACATCGAAACCAAGGACACACACTTTGATGGATCTCCTCCTTCCTGACTAGAAGGACCCAGTTAGGCAGCTTGATACTGTACACCTCACACCCTGCAACTTCATCTGAGGAGTTCTGAAAGGATTCTTCCTGAACTTGATCCTCTTCAAGACATACGTGATCCCTCTGACCATCACTGTTCACTCTCATGACATCAATGTCTTGTCCTTTGCAAACAATGCTTGACTCATTCTCTTCCTCATAGACAGTACCTGGATGAAGTTCAGTGCTTGCATGACTGAAATCGCCCACTGGATGAGACCATTTGTCTGAACATGAACACTGACAAGACCGAAATGGTGATCTTCGGGAAGAGCACTTCACTGTGGGACTCCACCTGGTGGCCAACAGAACTAGCCAACATCTACCCTCACTACCCAAGCCAAGAGCCTCAGGATCGTGATTGACAGCAAACCCTACATGACCACCCAAGTCAACACTGTCACCACATCATGCTTCCATACCCTGAAGATTATGAGAATTATTTTTAAATGGCTGCCAGTCAGCACCCAGAAAATCGTTATGCACACCCTTATCATAAGCAAGCTGGACTATGTGAACGACCTCAATGCTTGGATCAACAAAAAGCTCACCAGAAGGCTGCAGAATTAATCGTCAGGACTCACTCTCAATCTGCCACACCTCACTCACAACACACCACACCTGAAGGGGGTCCACTGGCTCTGCAAACATAAACGAGGACAATTTGAACTCCTTACCCACACTTTGAAGGCACTACATAACAAAGGCCCATCGTCACTCAGCAATCACTTCTGCTTTCACAAACCTTCCAGACACCACCTACTTGTACACATTCCACACATCCAGTGGTCAAGCCTTCTCCTAAATGTTTCCTAAAGCATGCAACGACCTGCCACTACATGTAAAAGCCTCCTCCTCACTTCTTGAATTCTGGAAAAAGTGAAAGACCTGGTTTTTCAGGGAGTCCCGCTCGTCCCTAGATTTTGGCTAGGCTCGCACCTGCCCAGCACCAGGATGGCATCCTGGGTGATAGTGTGATCTACAAATCCGCAACATAACATAACATGACATGACAGGGTAAGGATACGCTGACCCACTAGCGCTTGTGTGCATGGCCTCCCCCCGGGGCCAAAATCTACAGAGTGAGGACAGAGTGATTGTACAGTGGCCTGTCTGCTCTCATTGCAGGCAGAGGAAACTGTGTTTCGCTCCAGCCTGGTGAGAGACAAGAGAGAAGGCTGCTCCCATCCGCACAAACAATTTGTTGCTGACTCCCACGCAGAGGACAGGGGCTGAGTGCGGGGAGCTGGTGGGGCTCCGGGGGCCTTGGTGCTTCCTCGCTGACCCCAACAATGTAGAAGCTGTGGGTGTTTCAGATGGTTCTGGGCCACCCCACAAAAGAAAAGAAGGCCGCAAAAGCCATAGTATATGAGTAGCCGGGGCAGTTCATTTATTCTTCACTGCTCCCAGCAAAGAGCATCTCATAATAGCCTTCGTGGGTTAATTTGTATATTTGTTCCTGCTTTGTGGTGCCCCATCTGGACAGGGGAACTACGAATATGTTACAAATTGTTGTGGGGAGGAGGAGCTGCAGGGTGTGCAGCCGCTCCCTAGAAATCATTCTTAAACGTAACCCTATGTTTCCTCAGGTGTATCCAACGTTAACACCAGAAAAAGGTTATAGTGTTTTTAAACATTCTCAGAGCTAGATCTATAGTTCTTCAGCTGAGGATTGCAGGGGCCCCCTTGTTGTTGGTTTTATGCCAGCATTCTGAGGTCTCAGGAGTGTAAAAATGATTCTGATACCTGTTTAATGTTGATTTGAATACCAATACTTTAAATGTTTATTGGCAAACATTACAATGCTTGTTATTAGTAATAAATGATTTTGAATAATGTATTGGATTCTGTTATTTTTGATATTTAATCATAACATCCTGCTATTTTATTACTGTGGTGACCTCTTAAAGCCACCACCCTTGCCTTCATATATTGATGCCTTGTTTATTAATGTGGTCAGTCTTGACAAAGCCAGTAGGTTAGCCTCAGATAATGATGTGGTGACCTCTTGACAAAGCCAATATGCTTTGCCTTGTGTATTCATGAATCCTGATGGTGCGGTGTGCCAGGCCTTGCATCGGAGTGGCCCTGTGTCGGCCTACTTCTATTGAAATTTTGCCGAACTGCTCTGTGTGCCTTATCAGAGTGGAGTGGGGGTGGGACACGCAACACCGCAGTCAGAATGCTTTCAGGTAGGCAGTGGCAGAGGTGTAGGCAGGTTAGGGTTTACTCCAGGAGCCCTCTCCCCTGCCATGCTCTATATCTGGTGCTCAGGGTGCTCTCTGCTGGGGGTCCTGTGGGAGAGTGTGGGGGCGACCGCAGCGGAACAGCTGGCCTAGGGCTGTGGACTTGGTGCAGCCTGGTCTGGGTCGGCTGGGGTTGACTTCCGGGTTTGATCAGTGCTAGTGTGGTATGGATAGCTGCCTAGTGCCATTTGTGCTTAAAGCTTTACATGCAGGATGTGCTGAGAGCCCCTAATTAATCGATGCTGACCTCATCTTTCTGTGCCTCATGGCTGTGGGGAGGTGGCCACTTATCTTGGACTGGAGGGTCGGCATGGTCTGCAGGTACTGCCTTCTCCCTTGGCCTGCTTGTTTCGGGAATGTGTGGCGATGGAGTCCTGCTCCGTGGATTTTGCTATTTCTGAACTACTGTCTTTGTGCGACTGAGGATCCTGGCAGATTGCAGGCTTTGCGGTGTTGAGGATTCTGATCAAAGTGAGTTGTGCTACCTGTTCACTTGCTACTACAGGATTAGATGGGAAACCTAGCGAAGAATTGGCCCTGAGTGGTGCTGCCTGGAAACCGATCTATAGGGATGTGCTAGGGAGTGTCCCGCTGCTGCATTTGCCCCCTGGTGTTTGCTGACTGTCTTTGTTGGCCTACATATCACCCTGCCAAGATTGCCTGGTTCTACTGGCTGTATATTGGTCCATTTGCTTGGGAGGGCCTTGCCTTGATCATTTCTGAGTTTATGCCCCCACCTCTTTTTCACACCCATCGTGGGTAAAGCAGATCCAAAACAACTCAAGATAGAGTTTGAGCCTTGTAAAGATGTGACCTACAGAACAGAGGATCAGAGGGGGTTGATAGGGAATAATGGAAGCATCTCCGGCAAGCCAGACACTCATGCATTGCTGCTGCAGTTGAACGCTAGCCTTCAGCATATCAATACTAAAACTGACAACTTGACAGGCCCACTGGATGAGCTGGAATCTCATCTTGCAAAGCAGGAAATGCGGGTCACCGATGTAGAACAACATAAATCCACCTTGGAAGCAGATCACACTGTCTCAACATCCAACTGTCAATAGCTTTTTACTGAACTCCTCAATGTAGCAGCCAAGAATGAGGACTTGGAGGCCTGCAGTAGGCGAAACAATCTGTGTCTGGTAGGCATCCCGGAGTCTGCCAACACCAGGATAAGGGCGCTTTTTATTGAGCAATTGCTTTCCGACTTGTTTGATCCTGACTCCTATTTCAAATGGTTCCTGGTGGAGTGTGCTCATCGCTCTCTGTGTTCATGTCCAGTGCTTTGTGCTCCCCTCCTCATTGAATCATTGATTCGACTGTGACACAGTGCTGTGCTTGGCCTGGGAAAAGGGGGCCTTTTGGTGCCAATGTTCTAAGCTTTCTACTTTCGCTGACTTTGCTGGTGGAAGAGGCTCAGCGTGCTTTCCAGGAGTTGAAGGCATTTTTGGTGAGCATAATGAACCTTATGTGATGGTGTGATGGGCCGCTGCTGTCAAGCCCGTCTGGGGAGGCGAATGGTGCTGACTCTGCCGCCTCCAACCCGGAAAGGGATCAGGCACTCACCAATCCCTTAGCGCTTCCGGGGAGAAGATGGCAGAAAAGAGCAGCCCGCGGCGCCAGAGACGTCGAGAAGGAAGAGGAACCAGCAGACGGAGTCGACAACGCAGAAGAAACGGGAGAAACTGAGACAGAGGAAGAAACGCTGCGACTGGAGCAGGCGGTGAAGGAGGGTTCCCTCGGACGCCGGGAACCAGAGGACCGTACCTGCGTGGAGAGCCCTGACTCAACAGCGGACCGGGAGGTGTTTTTTGATCCTTCCAGCCATGCTTCTGGAGAAGCGTGGCCAAGCCAGGTGCAGGGGTAAAATACGGGTGGTGGAAGGGTGTCCTGCTTTCCTGCTCTTATCTCATAACTGAGCTTACAGAACCTCTCTGGAATGCACTTCTGAGTTTAAAGAAGACATTTAGGGGGTGATTCTCACCCCGGCGGTCTTCGACCGCCGGGGCGAGGGTCGGCGGGAGCACCGCCGACAGGCCGGCGGTGCCCCGCAGGGCATTCTGACCGCGGCGCTTTGGCCGCGGTCAGAAAGGGTAAACCGGCGGTCTCCCGCCGGTTTACCACTGCCCTTAGAATCCCCCATGGCGGCGCAGCTTGCTGCGCCGCCATGGGGGATTCTGACCCCCCCTACCGCCATCCTGTTCATGGCGGGAAAGCCGCCATGAACAGGATGGCGGTAGGGGGGGTCGCGGGGCCTGGCATGGGCACGGCAGGGGCCCCCGTAAGAGGGCCCCAAAATGTATTTCACTGCCTTGCAGACAGTGAAATACGCGACGGGTGCAGTAGCACCCGTCGCACCTTCCCACTCCGCCGGCTCGATTACGAGCCGGCATCCTCGTGGGAAGGGAGTTTCTCCAAAAGACCGCCCGCCAGCCCAGGGAAAAACTCATAATACCCTCCGCGGTCTTCTGACCGCGGAGCGGTATTATGGGGGCGGAATTCCGGCGGGCGGCCTCCGCCGCCCGCCGGAATCAGAATCACCCCCTTATTGTTATTATTACTTCACCACGAGGTTCCTGAGAGACGAAATTAGTAGATTGGAAGCACACGTTTAAAAGTAGTTGCAGCAATGAAAGCAAAATATATCAAAGAACTTCTCAGTTGCAATGTACACAGCAAATACATGTGATTATATTATAGCATAACTTCCAAGCAAAGCATAAAAGTCAAAATTGCATCACCGTAGAGGCCTATAACTCAGCTTCATCTTTCTGGGGCTTCAAGTTGACGACTCCGTTCAACTGCGAGAAAGAGATTTTCTACCCAAACGGGAGACAGGCAGCTGACGTCCATGTCTGAAGTCAAAGCAGATTCAATCTAACTCTGCTGTAGTCCAGAGCCATCCTTAAAGGCAAACTCAGTTTGAGAACCGAAGAAACTTGGAGAGTGGCCAATTCTCCGAGCCTCACTCGTTCTCAGACTGGATTGAGAGGTAAACACAAAGGGGGTCATTCTGACCCTGGCGGCCGGTGGCCGCCATGGCCACCGACCACGGGAGCACCGCCAACAGGCTGGCGGTGCTCCCACGAGCATTCTGACCGCAGCGGTTCAGCCGCGGTCAGAAGCAGAAAGTCCGCCGACTTCCCGCTGCTCGGGGGAATCCTCCATGGCGGCGGAGCGCGCTCCGCCGCCATGGGGATTCTGACACCCCCTACCGCCATCCTGTTCCTGGCGGGTCTCCCGCCAGGAACAGGATGGCGGTAGGGGGTGCCGCGGGGCCCCTGGGGGCCCCTGCAGTGCCCATGACAATGGCATGGGCACTGCAGGGGCCCCCGTAAGAGGGCCCCACTGTGTATTTCAGTGTCTGCAATGCAGAAACTGAAATACGCGACGGGTGCAAACTGCACCCGTCGCACCCCTGCAACTACGCCGGCTCAATTCTGAGCCGGCGTCCTCGTTGCAGGGGCATTTCCTCTGGGCCGGCGGGCGCTCTTTTGGAGAGCGCCCGCCGGCCCAGAGGAAATGTGTGAATGGCCGCCGCGGTCTTTTGACCGCGGTGCGGTCATTTGGCGGCGGTACCTTGGCGGACGGCGTCATAATCACCCCCAAAATCTACGTGCTCTTATCAGCTAAGGTCTGGTGTGAAAAACACAGCTTGGTCTCCCGTGTGGAAAAACACAACTTGGAAAAACACAGCTCATCTACAATGCCTCAACTGCAATGTCTAACTCCACATGAAAGCCAATAGGTAGCTAACCTAAATATCAAATGTAATGTCTAATGCCATGTCAAAGCCAATAGGCAGCTAAACTGAATACAGAATGTAATGGCTAACTCCATGTTAAAGCCAATAGGCAGCTAACCCAAATACCAAATGTAATGTCTAATGCCATGTCAAAGCCAATAGGCATCTAAACTGAACACACCATGTAATGTGCTACTGGTGAACATTGAGCAACTAATATGCGCAGTGGTGAAACACAAAGTCATTGGTCAAACACAATTAATATCATCACATTCCACCCTATGACCAATGAATTTTTGTTTACATACCTCTTATTTCAAACAAAAACAAAAACATCAACACAAAAAACATTACAAGCAAATCAGATTTGAATGATCAAAGCAATCACTGTAAAGCAATGAAAGTGGATTAACATATTGATCTCCTAACCTTTCACATCAGATACATCTACAATGAAAAGACTGAAACGTATATACTCTGATTGGGATAATAACTGATTGAACAGTGTCTCTAAAATAGCAATTTGATGTAGCATGAATTCTACTCATGTAAAGGTACACGGTCCACCTGAAAGGTTTGCTGGAATGTAAGTGAAAGTCAGAGTTCCATACGAAAAAACACAGACAGTTAACTGGTAAGGTTGCTTAGTTCCAGTGGAAGAATGTAATCAAACAAGTTGAACTTGAACTGAAGGCGCCAGTTGCGCAAAATGGATCCATGGGGTCTGTACTTTACTCAATTAGGTTCAGGTTGGGTGTTCGGTCCCTCCCCTGACCCCACACACACACACCCAAAGGGAGACCACACAGCACACTCATGGTCAGTGGCGAGTCGTGGTAGGATCTGCAAAAGAAAAAAGTATGACTTTTCTTGCAAATAACATTTGTCATCTGAAATGTTCCCTTCCTCTTCCTTTCCTTGTTTTATAATCTTGGGGCCATTTGTTATGATTTCTGCAGGTTCTGGAAGGTTACTTGGGGATTCAACCAAACATTAGCACTGAGGGTTTTATCTGCTGCACCACAGCTTCCCTTTCCTTGCACTGTCAGAAGGGCTGGGGCAGACTCCTTCTTTACCAAACCTCCATTCACTGCAATTTTGACAAGTTGGGCCATTCTGTCTCCAATTTGTATAAATCAGGTTCTTTTCCAGTTATCAGCATAATTTTGAATTCTCCTTGGTAATCTGCAGCAATCACTCCCCCTAAAACCTGATCAATTTGCCATATCTGTCCTGGTGACTTTCCTCTCTCCAACTGATCTTTGACTGTTTGTGGGACAGATTGCTGTTGTGCGTGCTGAATCACAGTTTTTATCAAATTTAGGGGAATGTGCATCCCTCTAATCTCTGCCCACCTGTAAGTGGCTTTTTCTCCCAACTGTCCACATTTCTGGTGCACCCACTTAGCCATCCCCACTAAGTCAGAATTCTGGGTGGACACTTCAGACTCTGAATTTTTCTCTTTAACATCTGCAAGGAATTTGAACCAGTTATGTACAAGCCATGTGGAAAACCAAACGGCTAAACCATTGGCAGTGAACCAAGAATCAGTGTAAAAATGACACATCTCAAGCAGCTCTTGCTTTAAAGTCTGACACACATTGTACAACGCTGTTTCTTCTCCTGTGCTAGAAAACCACTTTTCAGTCAATGAATCATTAGTCAAACAAACATGCTTTTTATCCTCAGGGGACACGAATTCAAATGGTGCACTCAATTTCATTGGTGACTCTTTTACCTGTGGTACTCCCTGCACCCTCTCCTCATCCTGAAAAGGGGCTTGTGACACCTGTTCATGTAGGGCTGCAATGCCCCTGCCCTGTCTTGCATGTACCAGATACAGTGTATGATATTAGCCTCCTGTGCCTGTCCTATACTGTGAGAGTTAGGTGAACTCATCACCCACTGATAACAAGTCAAAAGCTTACTCCAAAGTTCCAGGGGCACTCTTGTCCTCCCCTGTTCCTGATTTACATGTAAATCAGTGTTTCCCTCTTACATTGCGCTGAAACATAAAGTCTGAATTATTTAATTTACCAAATCAAAAGCGCGCAGCTGCTCATGTTTTTTCCTAGTCACTTTGTACCAAAGTGTTAAGATTTCAGTCAGATGAGGGCTATACTGTTTCCAAAAATCAAACAAGCTCATGAAACTTGTGTCTCTTGCTTAGTGCAAACAGTAAGAAACTTTAAAATCTTTTGTTTTACTTGTGACAACATCTGTCTATTTTCTGGGTTCCTCTGAATTCCCAGTAACTGCACATTTTGTGACAGTACTTCTGCCTTGTCTGAATTAAGTTTTCTTTGCAAAAGCGGCACATTCTGAGCTCTGTTCTCAGTGTTATCTGTTAAGGAATGCTCTTCAACTGCCAAAAACTGTGGGGTGTTTTGCTCACACTGAGGCTCAGACTGGCACAAAGCTATTTTAACCCCCTTATCACTGGAATGGGAAAAGCCAAATTCTTCTAAAACAGCAGTTTTATAGATTTTAGCATTATCTTGCATTAATGTGTTCTGGCCAATTTGCTCTTGTAAATTCTTATTTTCATGTTCTAACTGCCTACATCTCTCCTGCATTTTTCTGTAAGCAGATAAAAGTATCCAAACCCTTCTGTCAAGAACAAAAGGAACATAATTTCTTTCAAAAGGCACATTTTCTAAATATGCTTTATCACAGCACTCATCCCAAGACTCACACAGTCCTGATAAACAAGAAAACATGTTTCTCGCAGCACCATAAGGCAGTTTAACTTCACATGCATTTTCAAACATGGTCTGCCGTGCTTCTTTAATTCTCTAAACAACAACAAAAATCACACTTTTAAATTGTGCACTTCCAATATCCAATTTGGCTCCCAGACTGCTGACTCTCCAAAATGTCCTGCTTTCCTGCTCTTATCTCATAACCAAGCTTACAGAACCTCTCTGGAATGCACTTCTGAGTTTAAAGAAGACATTTATTGTTATTATTACTTCACCACGAGGTTCATGAGAAACAAAATTAGTAGATTGGAAGCACACGTTCAAAAGTAGTCGCAGCAATGAAAGCAAAATACATCAAAGTACTTCTCAGTTTCAATGTACACAGCAAATACATGTGATTATATTATAGCATAACTTCAAAGCTAAGCATAAAAGTCAAAATTGCCTCGCCGTAGGGCCTATAACTCAGCTTCATCTTTCTGGGGCTTCAAGTTGATGACTCCGTTCAACTGCGAGAAAGAGATTTTCTACCCAAACGGGAGACAGGCAACTGACGTCTCTGTTCCTGTCTGAAGTCAAAGCAGATTCAATCTAACTCTGCTGTAGTCCAGAGCCATCCTTAAAGGCAAACTCAGTGTGAGAACCGAAGAAACTTGGAGAGTGGCCAATTCTCCGAGCCTCACTCGTTCTCAGACTGGATTGAGAGGTAAACACAAAATCTACGTGCTCTTATCAGCTAAGGTCTGTTGTGAAAAACACAGCTTGGTCTCCGGTGTGGAAAAACACAGCTTGGAAAAACACAGCTCATCTGCAATGTCTCAACTGCAATGTCTAACTCCACATTAAAGCCAATAGGCAGCTAACCTAAATATCAAATGTAATGTCTAATGCCATGTCAAAGCCAATAGGCAGCTAAACTGAATACAGAATGTAATGGCTAACTCCATGTTAAAGCCAATAGGCAGCTAACCCAAATACCAAATTGAATGTCTAATGCCATGTCAAAGCCAATAGGCAGCTAAACTGAACACACCATGTAATGTGCTACTGGTGAACATTGAGCAACTAATATGCGCAGTGGTGAAACACAAAGTCATTGGTCAAACACAATTAATAGCATCACAAAGGGGGAATCCGGAAAAGACGAGAAGGGAAAGGTGGGAATAAGAGGGAAAAGACAGAAAAGGACGAACGGGGAGGGGAGGAGAACCAACCACGAACCTAGTAAGAGATGACTGGAGGAAAGGTACAGTAAGAAGAAAGCGGGATACTCAACAAGCAAAAGAGAAGCAAACAAGAAACCAGCAGAAATAAAGACGGCTGAGATAGACAAGAGTGAAAAGACAATAACAGACCCTAGAAAAGAAGTTTAAGCTAAGAAGAAAAAAGGCCAAGGGATAAAGAAACAGACTAGGAAGGTTCGAAGAGTGAGAGATACAGACAGATAGGTCTACCAAAGAGAGGAAAAGGAACAGAGACGAGAGAGAACAGAACTCAGAGGAAAGACGTACCTGAAAACACTCCGAAGGTTGAGATAGAAGAAAGGTAAAAGGGTGAGACTGAGTAAGGGAAAGACATTTAGAGACAAGAAAAGCAACTTACCGATACCTGGTCTTGTCTTTCTTCACATGCGCCTCCTGGAGCCCTGTAAGAAGGAGAGAGAAGGAAAGAGCATTGAGACCAGCCGTTAAAAGAAGAAACTGAACCAGTAGAGGCTATGTCGCATGTTCACAACTTCACATAAACAAGAAAATAATAAAAGACATCTGAAAACCTATTCATTGTTCGCGTGTCATCACTGACGCACCCGGTGACAAGTGGTGTCAGAAATGGGATTTTTGGAAGTGCGAAAACCCAACGCCATGGAGGAAAAACCCACTCTTGCAGACATGATTGTGCAGTTGGCTGAAGGGCAGCGCCACTTCCAAGTGGTCTGGGAACAACAGCTCAAGGATGCCAAAGAAGAATGAGAGGCACTACAAACAGCCCTAAAAATCCAGGCCACCATCATGGCTAACAATCAATTGGTACATGAAACCACTTTAGGTAAGTTAACCGATACCATTGCACACACGAAGGTGCACCCTAACGTTCCGAGCAGTGTCCTTCAGAAGTATCAGGAAAACGAGGATCCTGACTAGTTTTTCACGAACTTTGATCGAGTAGCCAGTACTGCAAATTGGCCAGAGGAAAAATGGGGACAATATATAGCACCCTTGCTAACAGGACAATTGCAAGCCACTGATCAGGCAGTAAACCCCGGAGGGGTTACACCTTACACTGAAATAAAGAAGTCCATCCTAGAACGCATTGGGTTGGATAAGGAAAGCTACAGTGCCAAGTTTTGGCAAACTAAGTGGATACACCAGGAGAATCCACGTACACCATATTACCGAGTACACCATGCAGGGGTGTTGGACCTGGCTTTTTGACAGGGACATCCCCAAACTTTTTGCCTCCTTCCTCCTATTTTTTCTGACCTGTTGTTGTTGGCTTTTGACCTCTGGGCACTTTACCACTGCTAACCAGTGCTAAAGTGCATATGCTCTCTGGGTAAATTGTACTACTGATTGGTTTATCCATGATTGACTATTTAATTTACTTGTAAGTCCCTGGTAGAGTGCACTACATGTGCCTAGGGCAGGTAGATTAAATGCTACTAGTGGGCCTGCAGCACTGGTTGTGCCACCCACCTCAGTAGCCCCTTAACCTTGTCTCAGGCCTGCCATTGCAAGTCCTGTGTGTGCAGTTTCACTGCCACTTCGACTTGGCATTTAAAAGTACTTGCCAAGCCTAGAACTCCCCTTTTACTACACATAAGTCATCCCTAATGTGTGCCCTAGGTAACCCCTAGAGCAGGGTGCTGTGTAGGTAAAAGGCAGGACATGTACCTGTGTAGTTATATGTCCTGGTAGTGTGAAACTCCTAAATTCGTTTTTACACTACTGTGAGGCCTGCTCCTTTCATAGGCTAACATTGGGGCTGCCCTCATACACTGTTGAAGTGGCAGCTGCTGATCTGAAAGGAGCAGGAAGGTCATATTTAGTATGGCCAGAATGGTAATACAAAATCCTGCTGACTGGTGAAGTCGGATTTAATATTACTATTCTAGAAATGCCACTTTTAGAAAGTGAGCATTTCTTTGCACTAAAATCTTGTTGTGCCCTTCAATCCACGTCTGGCTAGGTTTAGTTGACAGCTCCTTGTGCATTCACTCAGACACACCCCAAACACAGGGTACTCAGCCTCACTTGCATACATCTGCATTTTGAATGGGTCTTCCTGGGCTGGGAGGGTGGAGGGCCTGCCCTCACACAAAGGACTGCCACACCCCCTACTGGGACTCTGGCAGACAGGATTGAGCTGAAAGGGAACTTGGTGCATTTCTTAGAGACTCTTTGAAGTCACCCCCACTTCAAAGGCACAACTTAGTATAAAACAGGGCCTCTGCCCTACCTCATCAGACACTTGCTGGAGAAGAAACCTGAACCAGAAACTACATCCTGCCAAGAAGAACTGCCTGGCTGCCCAAAGGACTCACCTGTCTGCTTTTCTACAAAGGACTGCTGCCTTGCTGTTGGCCTGCTGCCTTGCTGAACTCTTGCCTGGCTGTAAAAGTGCTCTCCAAGGGCTTGGATAGAGCTTGCCTCCTGTTCCCTGAAGTCTCAGGACCAAAAAGACTTCACTCTTCCTCTTGGACGCTCCGTGCGCCGAACTTTTCGACACACAGCTTGTTCCGCGGCAAGAAAAACGCCGCACACCGACGCTGATCAACGCGACGCCTTCGGGACGACCGAAACTTTGACGCACGGCCTCGCAAGGACAACGCCGCCCGACTTCCCGGGAGAAATCGACGCGTCGCCTGCCGTGAGATCAAAACTTTGACGCACGGCCTCGCAAGGACAACGCCGCCCGACTCCGCAGGAGAAATCGACGCAACGCCTGCCGTGAGATAAAAACTTTGACGCGCAGCCCCGCAGAACGACGCGCAGCCGGAAAACAAGCAGGAAAATCCACGCACAGACCCGGGACATCTGGTAATCCCCGCGACCCACAGAAAGAGACTGTCCGCGCGCCGGAAAACGACGCCCGACTTCCCCGCGTGGAAAATAACGACGCGAGTCCGTGTGTGCTGGGGAGAAATCGACGCACACACCCTTTTTCCACGCACCTCTTCCTTTGTGGCCCTCTGAGGAGATTTTCCACCAGAAACCAGGTACATTGTGTTTGAAAGAGACTCTGTTTACTTTCTAAAGACTTAAGACACTTTATATCACTTTTCAGTGATATCTTTACAAATTCATATTGCATCTTTGATCGTTTTGACCTGAAGATACACAGATAAATATTATATATTTTTCTAAATACTGTGTGGTGTATTTTTGTGGTGTTATGCTATGGTGTTGTATGATTTATTGCACAAATGCTTTACACATTGCCTTCTAAGTTAAGCCTGACTGCTCGTGCCAAGCTACCGGAGGGTGAGCACAGGCTGATTTTGGATTGTGTGTGACTTACCCTGACTAGAGTGAGGGTTCTTGCTTGGACAGAGGGCAACCTAACTGCCAACCAAAAACCCCATTTCTAACAAGGGGGTAAATGGTTACACCCCACGGAGACTACGAGAGAAGAGATGTTTGATGCCATTATCCTTGAACAATATTTGGAAGCCCTCCCTCCCAGTACACGGAACTGAGTCCGACAACATCCGGGATTAACCAATCAGACAGCAATAGAACTTGCTTGTGCATACCACAGAGCCCCTGATTTCCGTATCATCCCCACTAAAACACCTGCCTCCACTAACCCTCGTTCAGGACAGGGGAAGCCGGTACTGTCACGACCCACGCTGTTTCACGGTCCGACTGGGTCACACCTATCCTTTCCCCTCCCCAAGCCATCCCGTAACCGGACCTCAATGTTTCCACTGTTCTGAATGGGGGCACATCGCCTGCAACTGTCTGTTAAAAAAAGAGACAGAAGAACCCATGGAGATAGGGATGATGAGAGGCCGAGTGTTATGGTCAGGAAAAAAGAAAACAAAGTATACCCTTAGGGTTTATCTTAATGGCATAGAAAGAAAAGCTCTGATAGACTCGGGGTGTAGCCAAAGTGTTGTTAGACAGGATTTAGTGATACCTGAACAAAGGGCCCCCCCATTCCCAAGTCCTGATTACATGTGTACACGGAGAACAACATCTGTATCCAGTGGCAACCGTGATGCTCAACTGAGGAGGGATAGAAGGAATTGTAGGAATGGTAGGAATTATCCCAAACCTAGGGGAGAATTTAATAGTCTGCATTTATTATCCTGACTTCAGCCCACTGTTAGAAAAGGCCTGCCACGAAGATGTAACCAGCGCCTGGTGGAAAGAAGCACCACATGGGGTAGTTGAGGTAGAAGATAGCACTTTGAAAAAGAAACTCATCAGAAAACAAAAACGAGAGCAACGGAAGGAATACCATGCCACCCCGACTACTGACACTCATATGTCCGTTCCCAGGGCCGCTACCGTTCTAACATCTACAGGGAGTTTTAGACAAACCCAACGAGAGGACCCCACACTGAAAAACGCCTGGCAGCAGGCCTTACAACTGGATGAACGATCGGTAGGTCCCTCCTTTGTAATAACAAATAATTTGTTATACAGGTCTAGTCCCAATAGTTCAGGGAGAAAGTCTCAGCTAGTGGTTCCTCTAACCCACAGACAACAGGTTCTGCACTTGGCTCACACAGATCACGAGAAGGGGCATATGGGAAGAGAGAAGACTGAGGCAGCAGTATTGAAATGGTTTTATTGGCCAGGGGTCTATGGTGACATCAGAAAACACTGTCAAGAATGCCCAAAATGTCAACTGATTAACCCATCTGCTCATGGGCCAGTCCCTCTACAACCCCTGCCTATTATAGACACCCCTTTTTCACAAGTTGGCATGGATATTGTGGGTCCGTTAACACCTTCTGTCAAAGGACGCCAATACCTTTTAGTTCTGGTAGACTTTGCAACCCGGTATCCCGAGGCTATACCTCTCTCTAGTATGCATACCAAAACCATTTCCCAAGCCATGATAACATTTTTGTCACGGGTAGGTTTCCCTAAAGAAATTCTTACAGACCAGGGAACCCCATTTATGTCTCGACTCATGGCTGAAATATGTCAGACCCTGGGGGTCAAACAGATACGAACCTCAGTTTATCATCCACAAACGACGGATTAGTAGAAAGGTATAACAAAACCATCAAAACCCTCCTCCGAAAAGACATTTCAGAAGCATGCAAGGACTGGGAAAAGAAGTTACTGTTGGTCCTTTACGCCATACGCACCCATGTCCAAGCATCCACCGGACATAGCCCTTTTGAATTACTTTTTGGGCAACAACCCCGCACCCTTTTGTAAATGTTGGCAGAACAGTGGGAGGAGTCGGAGGACGAGGTTAAGGATATCCTTACCTACACCAAAGAATTAAACGAAAACCTACACACGGTTTGGGAAGAAGCCCACACTGCATTAAGAGAGGCCCAAAAGAAGCAGAAGAGGCACCATGACTCCAAAAGCACCCTCCGTAGTCTGAAAGTGGGAGATAAGGTGCTAGTCTTATTACCTACCTGTGATAATAAGTTGCTTGCCCAATGGCAAGGACCCTATGAGGTAGTGGAACAAATCAACTCAACCACATACAAACTTGAAATACCACCTGATACAGGGCACAACCAGATCTATCATATAAATCTCCTTAAAAAATGTCATGAGCCGACGGAAGAACACCTCAATCTGTATATAACAAAAGAACTGGAAAGGGACATACCTATTCACCCCCTACCAACTGGTTCTCTATTGGAACATCCAATTCCCCAGCTAAACACTGACCCACGGGAAGCCAAATATATCCAGCTCAAGTTTCTCGTCAGGGACAATCTTGGCGTGTTCTCGAAAATGCCGGGACGGACTTCATTGATCCAACATTCCATACACACTAAGGGGGTCATTCCGACCCCGGCGGGCGGCGGGCACCGCCCGCCGGGCGGAGACCGCCAGAAGACCGCACCGCGGTCAAATGACCGCGGCGGTCAAATGACCGCGGCGGTCATTCTGACTTTCCCGCTGGGCCGGCGGGCGACCGCCAAAAGGCCGCCCGCCGGCCCAGCGGGAAAGACCCAGCAACGATGAAGCCGGCTCCGAATGGAGCCGGCAGAGTTGCTGGGGTGCGACGGGTGCAGTGGCACCCGTCGCGATTTTCAGTGTCTGCCAAGCAGACACTGAAAATCTTGCTGGGGCCCTTTTAGGGGGCCCCTGCACTGCCCATGCAGCGCCGCCATGGAGGATTCCTTTGGCCAGGGGAAAACCGGCGGGAAACCGCCGGTTTCCCTTTTCTTACCGCGGCTTTACCGCCGCGGTCAGAATTGGCCAGGAAGCACCACCAGCCTGTTGGCGGTGCTTCCGTGGTCGTTGGCCCTGGCGGTCAATGACCGCCAGGGTCAGAATGACCCCCTAAGTCTAATACCATATCCAGGCAACGTCCATATCACATCCCGGAGGCCAAGAAACAGATAATCGAACAGGAAGTAGACGCTATGTTACAAGCAGGGATAATTGAGCCCTCTATCAGCCCCTGGTGTTCCCCGGGGTACTAGTTCCAAAACCATATGGTAGCACCAGAGTCTGTGTAGACTTCAGACAAGTGAACCCATTATCATATTTTGACTCCTACCCGATGCCATGAATAGATGAACTCCTAGACCGTTTAGGCCAAGCTAGATACATGTCCACCCTGGACTTAACGAAAGGATATTGGCAGATTCCTTTACGCCAGGAAGATAGGGAAATAAACGCGTTTGCCATTCCCTCTGGCCTTTATCATTTCACGGTCCTTCCGTTTGGACTTCATGGGGCCCCAGCCACCTTCCAACGTCTAATTGACAAAATTCTGCGACCATACCACCAGTATGCAGCCGCATACCTGGACGATATAGTGGTCTATAGCGCCACAAGGGAGGACCACCTAGAATACCTAAGCCACATAATACAGGCCTTGAGGGAAGCCAATCTCACGGCTAACCCGGAGAAATGTAAGTTGGGACACACTGTAATCAAGTATCTGGGCTATATACTAGGGGAAGGACAAGTAAAACCCCAGGTAGAAAAGATCCAAGCCATCACCCAAATACCCATTCCCCGTACGAAAAAGGACATCCGGGCCTTCTTAGGTTTGGTAGGTTATTACCGTAGATTTATTCCCCGGTTTTCAACCATAGCAGGGCCCCTTACAGACTTATTAAAGAACACATGTCCCAACAAGTTACCTACCCTCTCTGCTATTGAAAGGAAGAGTTTTGAGATGTTAAACGAAGCGATGCCTGTCTTCTGAACCGGTACTCTGTTGTCCTGACTTTACCAAACCCTTTGTAGTACAGACAGATGCCTCAGATGTGGGCCTAGGGGCGGTATTATCCCAGGAGAAAGAAGATGGGGCATTACACCCCGTCGTCTATATCAGCCGCAAGCTACTTCCCCCTTTTTAAAGTGTGTTGCCATTCCTCCCTTGTTGGCTCCCTTTTTCATTGTATTTTGATAATGTCATTGTTCACATTAATTCTCTTTGGCTTTTCCACTACCCTACTGTGTTTCCTTCCTGTGCATTGCTTTTAGTATGTATCCCATGTACCACGGCAGTATAATTGTTTTATCAACTTAAAAAATAGGTGAAAAGGTCAGTTAAAAATACAATTTCAAACTAACCAATCACTGAAATTCACTAGTTATAGTTTACTAAGCTAACTATAGCTTGCACCCCCTCCATGCACTACTTATAACCTCACATATTACATCACTCATTACATGTTCAATGACATCATTGATGACATCATGGATGACATCTCAAATGACACCATTGATGACATCACTGATGACATCACTGAAGCCATCATCCACTAATCTTCTGTTCAAATTACTCCTTAATCAGTACAGCCTTTAAAGTATGCACGAAAGTACTAAATAGTGCAAAATCGTGTAAAGCATAAATGATATAATCATATGTGTTTATGTGAAATAATTGCTCTGAAGCCCACTCCATCTAGGCACACTAGCCCGATTAGGTGGCCAAGCCACTACTATGCACATCCTTCAACATATGAACACGGTTTCATGGAGAGTATTCTGCCTCAGGTTGCTCTAATTCCATTAGGTGCCAAAGCCCCTACTATACTCATCCTTTGCCCTGTCCACTGCTCTTCATGGAGAGCCCACCCCTCCAGACACCCAAGCCCCATTAGATGACCAATTTGACTTCATTGAAACATGTATTGACATTTATAGATTTGTACAATTTAATAATGTAGAGTGGATTGACATACAGTGTAGTGGTGTAGAATGGAATGTCGTACAGTAGAGTGGCATACAGTGGAGTGACTTACAGTATAGTGGTGTGCAGTGGAGTTTAGTAGAATGGACTGGTATACAGTGGAATAACGTAGTACGGAGTAGCATAGAGTCGAGTGGCATAGAGTGTAGTAGTGTAGAGGAGACTGGTGTGCAGTGAGGTGAGGTACAGTGTATTGGTGTACAGTGGAATAGCGTAGAGTTCCGTGACGTAGGGTTGATTGACATACAGTGGAGTGGTATAGAGTAGAATAACATAGAGTTTACTGGTTTACAGTGTAGTGACATGGATCATAGAGTGAAGTGACATGTAGTACTTACTATAAAGTGTAGAGTGGAGTGGCAATGATTGGAGTGGGGTAGAGTAGAGTGGCATAGAATGGAGTGGCATACAGTGGAGTGGCATGCAAAGGAATAGCATATAATACAGTGTTGTTCAGTGGAGTGGCGTAGAGAGGTGTGGCATAGTGTCGGATTGCATAGAGTGGAGTGTTGTGTAGTGGATTTATGTTTAGTGTAATAGTGCAGAGTGGATTAGCGTACAGTGCAGTGGAGTAGACTGCAGTGTCATGCAGTAGAGCGGCATACACTGGAATAGCATACAGTAGAGTGATGTACAGTGCAGTGGCGTACACTCGAGTGTTGGAGAATGGACTGGTATAGAATGAAATAGTGTAGAGTGGAGTAGCGTGGAGTAGAATGGAGTGGCATGAGTGGAGTGGTGTGGTGGGATGTAGACTGGACTGGCATACCGTGGGGTGGCCTCGAGTGTAGTGGCTTACAGTGGAATAGTGTAGAGTGCTGTGGCATGGAGCTGAGTGGCATATAGAGAGGAAGTGTACAGTGGAGTGGTGTAGAGTGGAATAACAAAGAGTTTACTGCCATACAGTGGAGTGGCATATAGTGGAGTAGTGTAGAGTAGAGTGGTGTAGAGTGGAGTGTCATTCAGAGGAATAGTGTAGAGTGTAGTAGAGTGGAGTGGCATAGACTGGAGTTGTGTAGAATGGAGTAGTGTACAGTATAATATCATACAGTGGATTTTTGGCATAACGTTTAGTGGAGTGGCATACAGTGAAATGGCATACAGTGGCATGGTATAGAGTACAATAGGGTAGACTAATGTCATAGAGTGGCATTGCATACAGTGGAATAGCATACAGTGAAGCAACGTAAAGTGGATGGGCATACAGTTGAGTGGCATAGACTGGAGTGTGATAGAATGGAGTGATGCAGTGTGTAATAGCGTACAGTGGAGAGGTGTAGAATGGAGTGGCATAGAGTGCACTGGAAATGAGTGGAGTGGCGTACAGTGAATTAGCGCAGTGTGTAGTGGCATGTGGTAGAGTGATGTAGAGTGGGGTGGAGTGGCATAGAGTGGAGTGTGGTAATTGAAACAGATGTAGCGTGAAAGTATGTGAACAGATGTAGATGTAATGTTTTTGGAATATACATTATGAGGTGTAAATGGTAATTTCTGGTAGTATGTGTCATAATGTAAGTAGTGGTAAAGTTAAAAGTTTAAAAAAATGTAATTATATATAGTGCTGTGGTACACCACAGTACGTTTGCGGTATACCACGGTACATGCGGACGAGAAGTCAATATGTGATTGGCTAATGGTTGTGTTTACCAAAGGTAAAAGGTACCCATATAGTTTTTAGTACAGTTTGGCTGCATTCCGCTGTGTTCTGTGTTACGGTATAAGACATAGGTAAGTAGCAGGTAACTAGTAGGTTTTATTGTTATTCACTACTAACTACCCTTTATTAGAGAGGTAATAGGTAAAGAAATGTATTTACAAATTTCTGTATATTTTCCCAGCATTTCAGGGAGAGCTGCCCATTTTTTAAAACTTAGTTTGAAGTAGTGTGGTAATTTATATATATTTAAGCAGCACTGTATAGACTTTTTTGTGCATTTTTAAATAAGTTAAAAATAGAAAATACACTGTAGTACACAATGGCCCCCATTACGTCCCTGGCGGATGGCGTTATTTTGGAGAAAGGTACTGCCAATAGACTGGCGGTACCTTCCCCCAAAATATGACATTGGCGGTTTGGCTCAAGCCAAACGGCCAATGTACCACTCCGTCCGCCAGGGCAGTAACAGCCGCCGGGCAGAGACTTTGCCAATCTTACTACCACGAAAACCATGGCGGTAGGCACTATCAGTACCAGGGAATTCCTTCCGTCGGCACTGATAGGGGTCTCCCCCACTCCCTCCCCCTCCCCAGAGCCCTCCTTCACCCTCCTCTTTCCCTTCCCAACCCATCAACATACACACACCTACACGCACAGACATACACACGAATACCCACATTCACCCACGCATGCATACATTCATACACACACACAACACACACTGGCATACATCCTAGCACACACACATTCACACAACACAACATACATGCACACTCACACCCATTCCTGCACACACACATTCCACACGCATGCACGCACACAAACACAGTCACACACCCCCACACACACACAACACCTACCACCCCCCTCCCCTGTCGGAGCACCTGACTTACCTGCTTGCAGGGGGTCCTCCGGCAGGAGACGGGATGTGTCATGATACGGTCGCCGATGTTCTACTGGCATGGCGCTGCTGCTGGCAGCAGCGCCACCTTACCGCCGTCTGCCGCTATGACCGTAGCCGGAATTCCTACCAGCCTTCTGGTGGAATTCCGGCTACGGTCATAATATGGCAGACGGTAGGTTGCCACGGCGACGGTCTTTTGGAGGCTGTCGCCGAGGTGGTAGGTGGCATTTACTGCCTAGGTCATAATGAGGACCTATATTTGTAAACTATAGGGTACTACAATGTATTTTTTATGTTTAAACATATTTATTTTAATAAATGTATTTTTGGTACCACAATACTCCTGAGGCAGCATTGCAGTACTTCGTACATTTTTAAAAATTATATAGAAACTTATAAATATTTCTCCTTACCTATTACCCTTTCAAAGGATGGTAATCCGGGCTCAAAAATTATAAAAATTTTACTAGACCTGCAGGTCGAGTAACTTCAATAATCTTCTCGACCTAACTGTAATGTACTTGACCCATAAACGGGTCTTAAATTGTGTGATCCCAGGCAAATAGTTTACAGTCGCCTTTTTCTTCATATGATTGCACCGTCAAATATACACCGTCAAATATGTGAGCTCAGCATTTCCGCAGTAAAAAAAAACCTCTTTTGTTTGATTAAGTAGACTAAAGTTTGCTGCATGCATCACAAGAATCTAGCCCACACACCCATGACGCCTAGCCCACATAACCTAGGACTTCTTTTAGTTGACTAACAACATTACCATCAAGCCAGGAGTGTTTCTCAGTTTGTTTAAACACTCAATTTTAATAAATATATTATTAAACCATGATGTGGTAACATATTGTCATCTACACACAGTAACTTTCCAAGAATTATCTAAAAACCTCTCCACTAAATTGCAGCTTTACTGATAAAACAATATAGTGTATTGATCTTTGAAAATTGGGTTTCAGAAGACACATCCTTTGCACATCAACACAAAGTATTCTGATTTGTTTTCATCCTTTAAAATATTTTTTTCATCACACAGTAATATAAAAAAATGCGTTTTCACAACTAATGAAATATATTTTGAAATGTTTGCACAGCTGACTTAATCATTTAAATGTTGCGTGTTAGGAAAAACCTGACACCCTATATCTTTTTATTTTCATTCTAAGCAGCAGGTCAAAGAGTTCATCTTACAAAGTCCTGGAAATCTGTGGTCAGAAGGAAAATTAATTGTAAGAAAAACTAACTTTTGACCTCTGTCTGTGAACAAAGAGCAAATATGACATAAGAACAAGATTTAAAGGCATCTTTTATTGCCCCTCCACTTTTCAGTATCAACTCTCTGAGTAAGTATTAAAAATAGATGGCCCTGATCAAATAAGAGTTGCCAATGTGAGTGGTTGAGTGGATTTTTCGAACCCTGGTAATAGTTGGGGAAAAATATCAAACCTAACACTTACCTATATATGAAGGCGTAACACAGAACACAGCCAAAGTTTACCTAAAATTAACATGGCTTCCTTTAACTTTTGCAAAGACAGTCATTAGCCAATCATATAATGGCCGGTCATTGCTATGTACAGTGGTAAAGCTGTGAAATACTTCAAAACTTTGAGAAAATACTGCAATTACAGAAATCATTCTGTTAAAGTATCTTAGAGCCTAAGAAAAATACCTACTTGGCTTACCTGTAGTACTCCAATGGATCATCTGCACACCATAATATGTAATCCTGCCAAATTTCATTCAAATCCATCCAGCTGTTTTCACGCTGTGCGTGAGTACAAAGTCAATGGGGAATGCATTGATACCCCAATGTGTTTTGTGACCCCCCATTTTTTCTTTGCACCCCCTTGATGAATCTCCAGAACTTTGCCATCTCTGCCATTGTAGAAGAGGAATATGTCTGCAAACTTCAATGGTAATTCATCAAACGGATGCAAAGTTATTTATGGTGAAAAATCCCAGGAATTCCTATTTCTGATAACCCTAACTATAACAACAGTCTCTCTGTAATTACTATATATATATATATATGTATATATATATATATAGAGAGATATATATATCTATATATATAGGCAGTCGCCACTGGGTAGTTATATTTAGGTCAGCTGTTCCATAGGAAAACTGTTTTTTTGTGTTACTAATTACTTTGGCACCATTTGATGAACCTCCACAAAACATTCTGAAAAGGTACTACTTTTTAAGTAGTTTAAGCATGGAAGGTTCCGGGGTAATCCGTCAAACAGGGGCGAGAAAAAAAGGGAGGTTCACAAAACGCAAAATCCCCATGCATTTTCTTCAGACAGGGTTGCAGCAAAAACTGCTGAATGGAATGACATCAGATTTGGCAGGAAGCTAGAACTTGGTATTCAGATTGGGCTTTTTGTTGATTTAGTGTCAATTCGTTCAATACTTTTTGAGAATCTAAAGTTAAAAAAATATAGATAGCTGGACTGTTGGGTTCGAGGGACTCCTGCAAGAATTTGTCTCCCCTTAGACCAATTTGCTCGTGCAGGATTGAGACTCCCGCAGGAGTGAGCACTGTGATTGGCTGCCAGCACCATGTTGCTGGCAGCCGTTACAGAATTTGTAGACTTTAGTCCTCTGCCCTGAACATGTAAAAAAATATGTAATGGGTCAGGGTAGGGATACCATGACCCCCTAGACCCTTGAGGGACTCCCATGGGCAAAAAAAACAGGGTACAATTGCCACAATCCTGCGGGACTGTTGCCGCTTTCTTTTATTAATGGGAGGGGGTGCAAGTCCCCTTCCCCAGGCCATCACAGGCCCTGTGCAGCCTACCACTGGGTCAAAATTAATCAATATGGAGAGGGGTCCGGCTCACTAGCTGTGTCCCCTAGAGTACACCCCCGGGACACCGCGGTTTCCCTGCCCACACAGGCAGGGAATTCTGTGTTAGCTCCCTCCAAGCAGGAGCATTTTTTAATCTCCTGCCATGCTGGAGCAAATACAAAGTCTGCTACCGGTAAGCGGGATCTTTCCAAATGCTCCTGCCAGCTGGAAACAGATTTTGCTTTGCTTATCTACTCACTCTCATGCAGGCAGGGAAAGAGATAAAAATGTTGCTCCTTCCTGGAGGGAGCAGCATAGTAGCTCCTCCCTGCGGGCGAGAGCAATGCTGGCTCCCAGTACATGCAAGCAGCAAGTGTGTGGTTGGTGTCCTGAGTGGGCCCAAGGGCACCCACCTCTCAGTAATGTAGGCCCCAGAGGATGGGGCCCCTGCGCTGGGAAAGGCTCGGGAAGGGGGGCCATGCGGCCCCCTTACCTTTAAATAAAAAGCCCTGTGAGATGGGGTCCCCAGGGCCTAACACGGTTCAGGGAGAGGGCTACGTGGCTCCCTCGCCTTTAATTAAAAAAACCCAACCCTGGCGGATGGGTTCCCCAGGGCCTAATAAGGCTCGAGGAGAGGGGCTGCGTGGCTGTTTCCCCTTTAGTTTTAGTAGTGAGATGGGGTCTCCAGGGCCTAACAAGGCTTGGGGAGGGAGATCTTGCACCTCCTTCCCTTTAATTAAATAAAACAACACTAGAGGTTGGAGTCCCCAGGGCCTCATAAGTCTCGGGGAATGGGGCCATTTGGCCCGCCCTCCCCTTTAAAAAAATATAAGGCCCTGGGGTCCCCAGGGCCTAATGAGCTTCATGAGGCTCGAGGAGGGGTGGCATTTGTCTCCCCCTTTAAAAACCATAAAGCCCTGTGGGGGGGTTGCTGTGGCCAGACACTGTAGCCAACCCCTGCTGCCCAAAGCCTTTGGCTGTCCACGACGGGGAGTTGGCTTTACGTATAGTAATAAAATATTACCTTGCGTTAAGAAAAACCCTAGAAAACTCTAGAAAATCACAGAAAAAACAAAGTTAAAGTGATATTATAGTTAGATGTGATTAAAAGATCTGTTTTTGTTAAAAAAAAAAGAAACTTGGAAATTCACTTAAAAAACAAAGGTTAAAGTAATATTATAGTTAGGTGAATGTCAGTGACGTTAACGTTTCGAACAAAAAAACATAGAAATTCACCAGCCATAGTTAGCAGAGCTAACTATTACTTGCACCCCTCCATGCACTGCTTATGACCTCACATATTACATCAGTCATGACCCGTTCTATGACATAACTTATGACATCACTGATGACATTATTGATGTCATCATCCAATGACTGTGTTAGTTTGATTTATAGTTTACTGAGTGCCACATAACTACCATAGTACTTATCTAATTTTTTACAGCCTGTGTCCAGCTAATGGGTATAAGTGTTTATAAAATGCATGTGCTCCTAATACATCATGCATGTACAGGTACTGAACACGTTCTAAATATTTGCATTGAAGAGTATCCCTTTGTGCAGGTGACAGTTGGCAACTTGTGTTCGGCATGTTCTATAGATGTTTAAAGGCTTTGTAATAAAAAGTTTGCAACAGGGCAAAGATTCTACATACAATATACTGAGGGGGTCATTTTGAGTTTGGCGGATGGAAAACTCTATCTGCCAAACTCCCGACAGGGTGACCGCTGCCTAAGCGGTGATCTCCCTGCTAGAGTTATTAAGCGTTTCTTGCTAGGTTGGTGGGCGGAAACCTAAGTTTCCGCCTGCTGGCCTAGAGGGAAACAGGCTACAGCATTGTCTCTGGCTCGTAATCGGCAATGCTGTAGCCAGCAGGGTGCACCAGCACCCTTGCAATGTTCACTGTCTGCAGCAGACAGTGAACATTGCGAGGGTGCTGGGCAGGGAGGCCCCCGCACCTGTTCTCCCCCAGCCTTTTCATGGCGATGTTACCGCTAAATGGTTTTTAAAAAGTAGTTAGTTCAAGGCCCCTAATTATATATATCGTATACCTGTGTGTGTGTGTATGTATATATATATATATATATATATATTTATATATGTATATATATATATATATATATATATATATATATATATATATATATATATATATATATATATAATATATGTGCATGTGTACATGTGCAAATAGAAATAATGTAGTCCTGAAGAGCGTCTGATTCAGTGTTGTAAAAGTTATATGATGGACTGTTTTGTGGTCAGTAAAGTTTAAAATGTAAGTAGTCCTTTATTTAAACAAAGTAGAGGCTGATGACAACTACCACAACAGGTAGTGAGGCCTCCTACCAAAAATATTTAAAAGAAAGTAAAGAAAACAAGTAAAGATTATTTACCTCATTTAGTTGGGCATTTCTGTGTAGAAAAACGGTTAGAAGTGTCATGGAGTGCTATTGGCAATTACTTTATAAAGTGAAGATTTATAACATGGAGATATTTATGGCTAGAATTTCATTGAAACTTTTGAGACATAAGTTCTTGAAAAAAGTATAATGTGTGGTTGACTGACTTTCAGGGTGTTCAGCTTGTAGTATCATTGTAAGCATTGTTTTAATGGTGGTTGCCATTCTGCTCACTTCATGAACATATGTGGTGCTGTTTTAAAATAAACTACAAAGGGTTGTTTATAGTGCCTTATTTTGCATGCCTTATCAATGGCTAATGCATAGGTATGCAGCCATTAACTTAAAATTCTATGTCAGGTGAGGTATTTAGCAGGAATATAATACTAACATAAAAAATGACCAAACACTCTTTTGAATAGTATTCAAGGTTTAATAAATAGCTCAACAAATCAATGCCTACAATGATATAATAGTTCTTAATTCTTAATTCACGAATATCAGTTAGAAGCAATATAATATATAACAATATAATGTCTACTAAATCTGGGTGATTTCCTAGATAAGCTGCAGGTCCTGCATGTTGCGAAAGGTTATGCATGTTAGCACCAGAGAGGTAATAGAAAATTGGGTCTATGTGTAGCTTACTGAATACTTCCCAGTGTGGTTCTGGAATCTGTGTAACTCTGTAAAGTGAAGGTCCAGATATCTCTAAAATGTAATGCCTTAAATCCTAACCAGAGACACTTTTTAAATGCATATTTTGGCTCGCACATATTTGATGGGCACAAAACCTGCAATGAAGAACCCTAAGTGGATATACTGTTTTTCTGTTTTTTTTTCTTCAGTTTCATGCAGATTCGTCAAACGGTACCAAAGATATTAAGAAACAAAATGTCTTTTCAAGGGAAAGTCTGACTTAACCACACTAACAGATGCTTGCGTAATCTATCTGTCTATCTATCTATCTATCTATCTATCTATCTATCTATCTATCTATCTATCTATCTATCTATCTATCTATCAATCTAATAGAGTGGGAGTTCTCAATCTGTTTGACTGGCCTCAACATGAAAAATATGAGGACTAGGTACCCGTGCCTTGAAAATTACAAAAATATAGTGTAAGGGAACAGGGCATGGGTACCCTGACTCTGTGGACCATGTGGTGGTGGGGGAGGGACGGTGAGGGGGGAGTCCCAGAGGACATCATGGGCTGGGCCCAAATGTAAAGAAAAAAATGTTGGGGGAGATCATGGAAGTCCCACGGATGCTCCTCTTACGGGACACATGCAGGAGAAAAACAATACATAAACAAGCATTTACAATGCATCGGGTCTCGCGTTTGCTCATGTTAGAGCTGCTCGCGTTGTAAACTCCTAACCCGACTTTTCACCTATCGGGCAAAAGTGCATTTATGTACATAACCCGAAAAAGTGAAATCAAGTACGTAAAGCGCTCGACTTCTGCCAAGCGAGATCGGGCTCGTAAATTAGAGAAAAAAAAGTCCACAAGCCCGATGGAAAACAGCGAGCCTCGCATGTTTTCTGTACTTGGTCCCTGCGCTGGAGGAGGGCTAGCCACCGGAAAAGGCATGCCATATGCGTGCCTTTGACTAATGAAAGCAAGCAGATTTTATTAGGGAAGCCCACCAACCAATAAAAAACACTGATGTGAAGTTGACAGGGCTCAGAGCCCTTTTATAAATACAAAAGAGTCTCCCTGCCAAACGCATGCGCAAGCGCATGCAACGCAGGCTCGACCCTAAAAAAAGTCATGCACAGTGGAGGGTAGGCCAGGCAACCCTATACCATACACAGCCAAAAGCCATGTGCAGTAACGTTATAGTGAGGAATTGTAATTATGTCTTACTTTACATTATGAAAAATCAGAAATGTGTTGAAAACTATTCAGTTAAAACCTACCGCTTTGAACTATTAAAACACTGAAATTCACCAGTTTTAGTTATCTCAAGTATCTATGGTTATCTCAAAGTCTACAAAGACGTAAGACAGGTGTAGTCTTTTTTTCTGACACATAACTCACAATCATTTGGTCACACAAGGTTTGTTCGAAATCCATCACCGCAATATGAGGAGGCACAAATTGTGTATGATGAAATAAAGGCATTTTGCAGAATTTCACTGCCTCCATCATGGTAGTTCAAGTTTGTGGTTGGAAACTACAGTTATTTTTGTAGTTATATATGTTTAAATATATATTCATCAAAAAAACGACTGTTAAAATGCAGGTATGTTCACAAAATAGAACCAAAAAAACACTGAAATTGGTAAGTTATGGCTAGGACCACAATCCAAAACTCACAGAACACCCGTGCAAACCCTAACTCGCACACTAAGGGGGTCATTCTGACCCCGGCGGGAGCACCGCCGACAGGCCGGCGGTGCCCCGCAGGGCATTCTGACCGCGGCGGTTCGGCCGCGGTCAGAAGAGGCAAACCGGCGGTCTCCCGCCGGTTTACTGCTGCCCTTAGAATCCCCCATGGCGGCGCAGCTTGCTGCGCCGCCATGGGGGATTCTGACACCCCCTACCGCCATCCTGTTCCTGGCGGTTCGCCCGCCAGGAACAGGATGAGGGTAGGGGGTGCCGCGGGGCCCCTGGGGGCCCCTGCCTTGCCCATGCCAATGGCATGGGCACGGCAGGGGCCCCCGTAAGAGGGCCCCGCAAAGTATTTCAGTGTCTGCTAAGCAGACACTGAAATACGCGACGGGTGCAACTGCACCCGTCGCACCCCTGCAACTCCGCTGGCTCAATTCTGAGCCGGCGTCCTCGTTGCAGGGGCATTTCCTCTGGGCCGGCGGGCGCTCTTTTGGAGAGCGCCCGCCGGCCCAGAGGAAATGTTTAAATGGCCGCCGCGGTCTTTTGACCGCGGTGCGGTCATTCAACGGCGGTCACTTGGCGGACTGCCTCCGCCGTCCGCCAGGGTCATAATCAGGCCCTAAATGTGATGTTAACCTTACACTTGTGAAAGATGCAATTACAAATATTTGTAAATAATCTTACTGATGAGGTTTCTTATCATATTACCCTTAGTACTATGAAAAAGATTTCTATGACTATGAATGTAGTAGTTTTGCAGTCCCATGTATGTAAAGCTTGCTCCAAGTTTGTGTTCCCTACAAAGTTTTGTGGAAATTGGGGGCCGTGCTGGAGATCACAAATTTGGTGCTGGGATCCAAGAACCCACAGCAAAATAGACATTGTTTTATAAATTATATACATGGGATGTCCCTTTGGGCCCCTCCATATAGACCTGTGCTCGAAAGCCCATGTACTGTGGGGATTGCCTGCCCACAGTGAGATATGCGCAGCATCTGGCCTAGGGCAGATTAGCCATGCACAGCGGGGCTTGGCACCCACAAAAGCTTAGATGCAGGTCCAGGCAAGAGATTAGGCAAGGGTTGTCCATCCACAAAGAGTTGGACACCAGACCTAGTCCAAGGACATGCACAGGGTACTTTGTATTCTTATGGACAGCCAAGCCCCAATCAGGACCTTTGCCCAAGCCTCAGGGTTGCAGCAGGGGTTGACCACCTAGTATTGTGTAGACACGAGGCAGCAGGCTATAGTTCCATTCACCCACCCTTATCACCTAACATGTACTTGAAATTCAATAGAAATCGACAAGTTGCTAATACATACACACATTCCAGCACCCGCTGCCAAGGTGCAATCCTACAAAGGAACTATAAACAAGTCATTTCCTAATGATGCATCACCCTAGACAACATTAAAAAGTCCAATTCATATCAATCCATTTTAAATATTCTCTTTATTCTTATTTTTCTTTTTGAAATAGACACACGTTCATAGCAGAAGCAGCCAACGAGTTTCGTCCATCCAACTGGACTTCTTCAGGGCTGTAATGCAATAGATATAGACTTTTTATAATACAAACATAAATATATTTACAACAACATACATATATATATATATATATACATAAGCACTATTAAAACACCATATACATAGTTTACACAATGCCTATTTAGAATACAAAGAGAACAAGGGAAACAGAAAAAACACAAAAAACAGTTTCCCTTGTTCTCATTGCATCCAATGCATTTTCCTATTACGATATCCCTTGCATTGAGGTTGAGTCCATCCTGTTAGTATGATTTTACCACAGTGGGATAAGGTTTCCAATGATGATGCTTGCCACAAAAGTGTAGGTGAGGCTTTCTCATCCAATATATTTTGCATATCTGCACCACCTAGGACAGTAAGTTGTTTCCCAAGTATGGCGTAACCTCTTACATCATCACAATATTTAGTGAATTGAAGGGTTGGCTAGGTAGGCCAGGGGCCAAGAAATGTGACCGACCACCACTGCACACCACCTGCTGCTTGCCAATACCCTCTGACAAGCACTCAGGTAGTCCCTTATTTTCTCACTCACTCATTCTCCCTCACATCTTCCCTCACACCCTTCTTCATTTTCTATGTTTGTTGCTTAGCATTCTCTCACAGTTGACCATTCTCTCACTTACTCACCTTTGACTCACCAATCTCTCCTTTTGTCCATTACTTTCATGTTCAACTAGTCACTCACGTATAATAAAAAACAGTATATTTGTTTAAACTATTAAAGTTGGTTGTAAAAAGAACCATTTGTTGTGTGTTGGACGCAATTGTTCCCTTCACCATCATTAAGACTGTTATGCAATAGTGTCCCAAGAACAGCCTCTGGGGCCTGCTCCTTGGAGATCTGATACTAATTTCATTCCCATGTGGTTTCCAGCCTATGATTCAGTCCAGAGATATGACCTAGTCCTCGTTTTCAAATGGATTGGTTACATAGTCAGGTTAACCCTTTATCTGCAGAGCAACACCTGTAAATTCCATTGATTATATGTCTCTCTCACACCAGGACTGGGAAAATGCTCACCAAGATAGTTCTTCACAAGGTGACTGTGATTCCATGTTCAAAGGCAGCATTCTTTCTGAATGGGCACTGTAATTCTGTCAGTGACTATAGTCAGTTTTCAATAAGCAGTGTCCCTTTGGAGCCACAACCTTGATTTGTCTTAACTGAGTTCTAGAATAAGCCTAAAACCAAAGGGAAGCATTAATGATGTGCCGTGTTTGGAAGATGAAGAGCTGGACTGACCTGAGAAAAGCTCCTCTGACCTGAGACATGCATAGCTGACCCAAAAACATTTGCCACCACAGAGCCATGATCTCTGTAAACCAAATTGCCATTGCCAACCCTGACAAGAGGGTCTTAGATGTACAAAGAAAACTAAGCCAGTTGGTTAGCATGCAGTACCTCTGAGCCAAATCTCCAATACACCTTCCTGCTGTCTGGAAGAAAGCATATAGACCCATGAGCTAGTGGTGATGACCAGAGTTTGTGGTGTAAAATAAGTTACACAAGGGCATGTTAAAAGTTTGGAAGTTTGTATTGCCTATCTTGATTGAAAGACGATGATTAGGGTTTTCCTTATCTATGCTAGTCCCCTGGGATGTTTTCAATTGACAAGAGATTTTCTGCTATACCGTTAGATCCCTTTACCAAAGATTTATAGTTCCCATAAAATTCCAGCTGGAACATCTGGTGGCATTCCAACTAACAGTACCCTTTGTTCTGGTTTCTGCATCCACCGGATTGCTGTAACCATATCTAGTCATGTATGAGGTACAGGCCCCAAAGATTATGCCACCCTTGGGTGCATAAAACAAGGTCTATCCCATTTGTCATTTGACAACCAGTTGGAGTCATATCTGCTCCTCTGAGCTGTGTTTTGTAAATATCTAATACAGAACCAGAGTCCTCATGCTGTCCACATGATACATCCAATTAACTTGAGACACTCTCCAGTTTTTAGTGCTACCCCTTAGACCTGCTTACAGTTCAGTTTGGAAGTGCATTATTTTGATCACTGAGCTATCAACTTTATACCCAAGACTATTGGGGATAGTAGAACATGGAAGATACATTGTAGCATTTTGTCTGACCTTTAAACTTCACTGTCTGAAGTGTAGGAATTAGATTTTGAAAACACTTCAGAGTGCCTGCGAAAACCTGAAGTCTGTCAAGTGTTAAAATTAACTTTCCAAAGACATTGCAAATATGTCCTGATAATAATGGAATTGAAGCTCCTTGTTACATAAGAAGTTCCATTTTCCATTGCAACTAGTTCCCGGACCTTCTGGTTGTTGCTTCTTATTTTAACCTTTCTGCATTACTATGTGTAAATAAAAATCTATTACTTTTACAAAGGCATAGCTATGATTGACTGGTGTGTAATTGCTATTTTAGACTTTGTCTGAGTGCCAAATCTACAGCGAATTCTACAGCAATCTTTGACTGTTCAACCTTGATACCCTTGGAAAATCAATTCTACAAACCAGAGTCTTTGATATATGTTTGGGAATCTAGAAGCCCATGTCCTGGAATGACTTGGTGTTTAGAGCTGGCATCTTTAGCATGGTCTCCCCTGACTGTTTTTGCCTTCTGACCTTCAGTTTGCTGACTTTGTTTTTGGGACTCTGGGCACATTACCATTGCTGACCACTGATAAAGTGCATGTGCTTTTTCCCTAAAACATGATACCATTTACTTATCTACATATTTAATGTATCTATATGTCCCTAGTAAAGTGCACTCCATGTGCACAGTGCCTCTAAATTAAATTCTTCTACTGGGCCTACAGCACTGATTGTGCCACCCACTTCAGTAGCCCTTTAAACATGACTCAGGCCTGCCATTGCAGCGCCTATGTGTGCAGTTTTAAACTGCCATTATGAACTGGCAAGTTAACCCTCTTGCCAGGCCCAAACCTTCATTTTAATGGCTATAAGTCACCCCTAAGGTAGGCCCTGGATAGCCCCAAGGGCAGGGTGAAGTGTATTTAAAACGTTGGACCTGTACTTTTAGGTTTTACATGTCCAGGTAGTGAAAACCCCCTAAATTTGTTTTTTTCTGCTGCAAGGCCTATTGTTTCCATAGGTTAACATTGGGATTGCCTTATTACATTTTATAAGTGTGATTTCCAATTAAGAAGAGATGGAACCCCCAAGTTTGGTATCCCCGGAATCACAATTTAAAATCGAAATTTATGGTGAAGTAGGATTTTAAATTGTAATTCTGAAAATCCCACTTTTAGAAAGTTGGCATTTTCTTACTTTAAATCATCTACTACTTTCTGCCTGTGCCTGAATACATGTCTGGGTGGGTGACAGCTGGGCTCTTGTGCATTCCCTCCAGACAGCCACACACAAGAGAGCTTTCAACAGCCTGATGGGCCATCCTGGGCAGGATGGGTGGAAGCAGCTGACACACTTGAAAGGGCAGTGTCTTGCCCCCCCCACACACACAGAGCTGCATACCCTCCTTTAGTGAGTCTGGAGCCATGTCAGATAGGGAGGACCTCTGTGCACTTCAATGACCCTACTTTGATGTCTCTCACACTTCACAGGCACAACTGGGTATAAGTACTGGACCTCTGACACCCCCAACTCAGTACACTTCTGAACCTGTGGATATTCTGCTAGACTCCTGCTCTGCTGTGCTGACCTGCTGCCCTCCTTGCTTGGTAGTGAGAAGGACTGGACCTGTATCTCTCCAACCCAGAACCAGAGTGACTCCAAGGGCTTGCTTGCTTGCCTCCTGTTTTTCCGAAGTCTCAAGGACACAAAAGACGTCCAACACATCTGCTACTACTCCTGAATCCGTCTTTAACCAGCTCATGACCCCCAAGAGGCTCTCCTCCAGTCCTGGGACCTTGGTAGTGGTTTTGTGTCTCCTGAACTCAAGCTTTGGGGCTGTTTGTGACCATGAATGGGCCCGCTTGCACTAGAACTGTCCAGCTTGCACGAAGAATCAGTGCGAGCCGTCACAAGTTCATCTCTTCGCACAGCAAGCATCACTGCTCCCGACTGCGATGCCCGACCAACCCTTCATGCCCACGGACCACTGCCAGCGACGCTTTCCTTGCTCCTTGTGAACTTCTTCCCCACAAACGGAACTCTTGGCTCCTTTTTGAGAAGGTAAAACTTCAGCTGGACTCATCTAGGACTGTATCTGGCCTTTGCTCCATCACGGTCGGCCATGAACCTTTGGATTTCATCCAGCCCAGCGAGACCAGATAGCCCCGGTTTATGCTTTTAAGCACTATTTTACATTTGAATCTTTAAAAATTCATATCTCGACTGCTTATTGGATTGTTATTGGTTTGGTCTTGTTTTACTCATAACATTAATCTCTATTGTTCTAACTATATGTGGTATCTTTTTGCGTGGTGTTTCCACTGTTCTACTACTTGAAGTGTTGCACAAATACTTTACACATTGCCTCTTAGGTTAAGCCTGCCAGCTGTGTGCCAAGCTACCAGAGCGTGGGCACAGGTTAATTTATGGTGTGTATCTGACTTAGCCTGACTAAGATTGCAGTTCCTGCTTGAACAGGGTGCATATGTCTGCCAACCAGAAACCCAATTTCTAACACTTGGTTAACAACAATACTGACAATTAATATTGACTAGTATCCACTTTCTGCCACAGGACCCAAAGAAAAGGATCACACTCACAAATTGTTTCTTAAACATCTATCTGATATCTATTTTGGGGGTAATATGGATATTGGCTTGTATTTACTTTGTGCCAAGAGAAAAAGTATCCTACTCACAAATTTGGTCCTACATTTCTGAAGAGTTGTATCGGTAATTTAACACAGGCTTGAACTGAGCTTGGGTTTTTCATATCATGCACTCTGGAGCAGTATCCATGTTTTACATGAATTCTATAAGTATCAATCTAGGACTTATAGTTAGAGTTTCCTTATTTTTGTTTTACTGGTTTTATGGTAGATTGTATTCAGCAGATATGCATCATTATTTTGTCCCATGAATACAACCTTGCAACCATCCTGAGTGAAGAAAATTACGATGTAGCTGTTCAGTAAACAATGAGGAGGGGCGGGCGAGGGGCGGGGTGTGAATTTTATTTTTATTTTTTAAACTTACTGTTCCCAACGCCGCCACCTGCCGCTTTGCTCCTCTGCTCTTCTGGTGTCCCGCAAGTCCCTGGGACACCAGCACAGGCTCCCAATGCAATCCTGGAGCTCTTTTCATGCTAAACGTAGCATAAGAGTAGCACTAGGATTTGTCTTAGTGGCTTGGTCTGATGCTCAGACACTGCATGGGAGTCTGTGCAGTGCATGGGAGCCTGTGCAGTTTCTCCAACCCAGCTGTGTACACAGCCGGTTGGAGAAACCTAAGTGCTCATGTGTGTTAGGCCGACCTAAAATGGCCGGCCAAACACACATGCGCACCTAAGTGCACTCCACTCCCCATACCCCCTTCCTGTGGCCCAGCCCTGCCCCTTCCTGCACATGCTGCTGGCTGAGCCAGCAGGTGAAAAATAAAACAATAATAAACTATCATTTTATTTTTCAGCTGCTGGCATAGCCAGAGGGGCGACGTTCCATTGCCATTGCGAAGGAGCCTTCCCTGCAGAAATGAGAGAAGCACCTAGAGACAACTGTCCCACAGTGTGTGTTATATAAATGTGAGAATTCATTCACTCATTGACTTCGTCATAGATATGAAGCAGTAGCTGGCAGTATGCATTCCTGGTACATGCAGAATATGAATATTTAGCACTGAAGAGGCCAGTAGTTGAAAGACACATCAACTTTCAGTCAAACACAAGCATAATCAACGAAAGGCACCCTGGCTGCCTCACTGAAGAATATTGGTGTCTTGTTGATAAATATGTGATGGAATACTCTAACGTTTGGCACACACCCACAAACGTTTTTCACAGTATTTACGATTTTTCCTGATCTAGTCCCATTATGAAAACGATTGGAGATTTACTACCATGGTAGTAGTAAATGCCTTTGCAGGGTGGAAATGGGCAAGGGACACCATCAGAGGTGGTGGTCTAGATGCAAACAATGTGATTCTTTCAAGTGAAACTATATATATTTTATTCGTGAAGGAAAAAAGATAAAAGGCTAGCAAGCGCATTTGCTTTCCCTCGGGGATTTTCACATGAGCAAATTTAAACATATAACATTTCTCATGCAAATTGTAACTCACAAATGGGTTTCAGGTGTATCCTGGGAACAAATTCCAACAATTGCAGCTTCCCTGGAGACCTCTTGGAAGCCCTGGTGAATTCTAAAATCACTGCAAATCCACTTTAAACGCCCAAGAAAGACCACAGTAATACATTTGCAATTTGTATTTGTAAATTGGGCGCATGTTTTTAACGCTGGTAAATGTCCACATGAGTAATTTCAAAGAAATCAGACCTGAAGATGCTGCTTGCAATGCAAGGCCAAAGTGTGGATTTAATGCCTTAGATGCTGTACATTCAGCTCTTTTGTCATTCTAATGGGCCTATACTGGTACAGTGTCGCTGTTTAATTGCCCCACAGACAACACAGCTGTGGATGAAAACATTTTGAAGACAGAAAGAGAACGTTTGAGAATACAATTTAGCAATACAAATAGATGCACATATAAGTTTGAGATAAGGTAAGTTTAAAGGTAAAAATATAATAAGTACATGTTGAGGATCTGAAGATGCAAGGGAGGAAGAGGAAAATTAGAACAAAGTGGATAACCTTGAAGAGGACTGTAAGAAACAAGCTATACTTCTAAGCTTCACAGGCTGTCCCACAGTGTATCTGCATTCCTGCATGGAGCTTTGGGCAGGATGCCGGCTGTGATAGAGCACCTGTTTTAGAGCTAGTTGTCAACACAAAGTCCTCATGGTTGTGGAGGAAGTGTGATTTAGTGGAGAATACTCTAGCAGAGAGTCCGCCGAACGTGATTTACAAGTTCTTCTTTAAATCAATCTTTTCGGCCTGATTAACACGGGCAAAGATGAATGGGATAATTCACATGTTTGTAAGGCAAAAACATGGGAGCTAATGGTCAACATGTGAAGAGTATCTGAAAAGCACTCTATATAAATAGGAGGAAGCCTTCATGAACGTCATTTAGGGGTCGCCAGAAGCCGCAGCTGCGACCTCTGGCTTGCTCCTTGCGACTCCTGGCACTGCCTTTTCGACCCCTGGCCTCAGAGGGGTGCAAAATCAGTGCCAGGAACACGACAGCTCCACTTTCCCTTTTCTGTCAATTTTCTATTACACTAAGAGTGAATAATATGCTATTATTCACGATTAATGTAAAAAAGAATGATTTACAATTTGCTGGAATATGACCCTTCCTGGCAGCTGAGGTAAGTAAAAAAAAGATTTTAATTGTATGTTGTGTGCGTGCTTGCGGTTAAGAGTGTGTTTAATTGAGAGCGAGTGTGTGTATGTGTAAATGTGTGTGTATGTGCACACATGCGAGTGTGAGTGAAAGTAAAGGTTAAATGGTGCGTGATGTCACCTACGCTACCCCCTGACATTTTGGTGAACTGACGTTCATGACGCTTTGATGCTTATGATGAACCTTATATGAATGAATGCATGTTATCGACTAAATTATTTTTTACCTTGTTTTTAAATTGTAAACAAACGAAAATATAACGGTTTTAAGGACTTGATTATGGAAGAAATATTTTTTGGAAAGTTTGTATAATAATAATAGATTTGTTTTAAGTTAATAAATAGCAACTTCATGTTTACATGAACAATTAATACGACTTGAAAATTATATAAAGGAAAAAAAGTGATGGTTGGAATACTTAAAATCTCCGCCATTGAGAATTGCTCTGGACAGCATTACAGCCCATCATATTGAAAATTAGAGTTGTAAGGGCACGGAGAGTGGGCTAGCAATTCAAAGTTTTACTAAACTTTCAAATGTTACATTTTCACTTTCTAAAACTCTGATAGATTCATGACCGGAAATACAGAGGGCTCAGTAAGTGCTTACATGTAAGAAACAAAATTAGAAACTTTGGAAATAGAAGAAATGTCAGCAAACCCAAGAGATAATCAAGGCAAAGAATGTTAACAAAAAGAGGCATGCCATAGTTGATCAAATATTATTTGATGTTTTAAACGGATTTCTTAAGCGAATTCTACACAGTATGTCAACAGCAGAGAAAATATTAGAGAGACAGATTCGATATTGTAACTGTAAACCCACTTTTGACGACTTCAGATGAAAAATTACTTAAGAAAAATTGAGGCCCTCATTATGACACTGGCGGTAAATCCCGATTACCGCCGCGGTGACGGCCGCCAACATAGCGTCGCGGAGAGGAACATCCTTTCTCCATATTATGACACACACACACACACTAAACTGACAGAATACTGCCACAAACACATTTCCTGCCAGACCAAAGGTAAGTGTTAAACTGTCGGTCCGAACACTCATACCGTCACGTCAACAAAACAATGCCCTCCACATTATGACCCACGAATCACAACAGCGGACATTCAACGGCGGTAAACCATTGGCGGTAGACACCGGCGTGACCAGAATGGCCACCCAAATACAAAACAACACAATATTGGCCAAAACTAAAATCACACACCTGACACTGATACACACACCACACACACCCACCCATAGCACAATAAAACGCACACCCACATTACCCACAACCCTTTACGAACTTGAAAAATAGCCAAGACGTAGCCACGCAAATCATAGACACAACTACACACGCCCCACAAACACCCATTCATCTGTCACACATCCCAAACCCCACCAATTTACTTAACACCCACTGCCCAACACACACCACAACACACCCATGTCCCCACAAAGGCACCCCCGTTTCACTGATGAGGGGTTGCGGGTCATGGTGGAGGAAATAGTCAGGGTAGAGCCACAGCTGTTTGGAGCACAGGCACAGCAAATCTCCATTGCAAGGAAGATGGAGCTATGGGGGAGGATCGTGGACCAGGTGAACGCTGTAGGACAGCATCCAAGAACAAGGGACGACATTAGGAAGAGGTTGAATACCGTACGGGGAAGGTACGTTCCGTGGCATCAAGGTACCAGCTCGCCATCCAGAGGGCTGGCGGTGGACCACCACCTCCTCCCACACAACTGACAGCATGGAAGGAGCAAGTCTTGGCAATGCTGCATCCCAAGGGACCCACTGGAGTTGCGGGAGGACTGGACACTGGTGAATCAATATTTACTACCTATCCCCCACATACCTGCATGCCAAAACCACCCCTCACCCTTACACCCATCATTCCACTCAATTCCCCACCCACAGTGCACCACCACAATATACTAACCTGAATGCCAAGCCCTGCATGCCATACCCACTGCATGAACATCCCTCCCAGCCCTGCATGTACACCCACCACCAATGCATGCAAAGTATGGAGAACCAACTACCCCACAATACATCACCATGCACAAACAGAGGTGAGAGGGCAACAGCAACGATACAGGGGAAGCTACGGATGTAAAATATGTCACAGACATGTAGCATAATACACCACTTACATCCCCACAGGTGCCCCAGCCAATCCCAGCGGAGAGGTGGTGCCACGGCTACCCAATCCCCCTCTAGAAGAGGCCCCCAGTGATGACAGTAATTCTGGACTTTTGGATCTGGATGAACTCCATGACCCATCAGGGACCATTGGTCTGTCGTATACCCCAGCCCACACCACCACAGAGCCTCCCCCATCAATATCCAACACCACAGCAGCCACCCAGCGTCCCCACTCCTCTGTCCCCAGGACACGTTAATCAGCAGTGTGCCCACCTGTACAGGGACCCCAGCCCACACCTCACAGCCCAGACAATCAGGGTCCTGGGGTCAGTGGCAGTGGGCACACCGTTCAGGGGACACAGGCACAGGGCTAGGGACACTCGGAGGACAGCTGTGCACCAGGGGGAGGACAGGCCCAGGGAACCGACTATCCAGGAGGTACTCACTAATGTCCTTGGGGCTTACCAACAATCCCAGGACAAGATGGGTCAGATGTTAAACAACATGCAGGAGAACCAGCAGCTGCAGGAGGAACACCACCAGGAGAGCAGGACAGAATTGCAGGCCCTCAACACCACCATGGTCTCCATAGCATGGGTGCTGGGTGATATGGCCAACATCATAACAGACTACACAGCACACCAGCAGGCCCCTTCTACTAGCCAGTCAACTGAACAGCCCTCCACATCTGCTGCAGCTAATGGACAGGTGCCCCTGCCACAGGACCCATTGGCCACCAGCACCCCCCTGCAGAAAGTGAACCACCCAGCAAACGTTCCCTGTGAACCAGACAGACGCCAGAGACACTTTCCAAGACCAAGACCAAGACCACTGCCAGGAAATGAGACCCTGCTGAATGTCCCCCTTGTGTTCCACTCTGTCACCTTGTCCACTTTGAACTGCCATTGCTCCACTTCCTATGGCCCCTTGGACACTGGACCTGTGCTACAAACAGATTGGACCAATACCCTGGACTTTCAATACTATCACCCCATTCCATTGCGCTATTCCTCCTATATTTTTCACTTCAATAAACACCCTGAACACAACTCGAGCGATAGTGCTTTATGTGACAAAAATGTGCAATAATTTTAACAGTTTCATCTTGTGCAATTGTCCAGAACTTTTTGATTCCATACAAAATATGCCCTGTAGCTGTCTGTAGTCATCACATCAGTATGCAGTTGTAACCGCACCATCATCTGCAAAATGGGAAGGCATAGGTGACAGTCAGGAAGTGACTGCCATCATGCTACAGCAAAACAGAAAAGGTAAAAATCTGAAGAATGATCAGTTCCACTGTCTTACCTGTGTATCATTGGAAGTACTGCCGTATGACTGATGTCCTGTTGTCCACATCCTCATCCTCTGCCTCCTCATCCTCACTGTCCTCAGGGTCCACTGCTGCCACAGGAGCATTTCCATCCACCTCCTTCTGCAGATCGGGCACATGTCGTCTGATGGCCAGGTTGTGCAACATGCAGCATATAACAACTATCTTCTCAGGGGAGTAGCAGAGGGATCGACCTGTTGGATGGAGGCATCTGAATCTGGCCTTTAGGAGGCTGAAGGTCCTTTTAATTATTCTCCTGGTTCACCCATGAGTATCATTATACCTATTCTCAGCCCCTGTCCTGGCATTCCTTACAGGGGTCAAGAGCCACAACAGGTTGGGTAGCCAGAGTCGCCTGCAAGAAGTGAGGGACAAACATTAGCCTTACACAATGGTATGGGGGATGATTCCTGAAGCCATACACTGACATGCCTTGGGTGGGGACTCAGGCTCACCTATTAGCCACACCCAGTGCCTCTGTAGTAGTGCCATCACATGTGGGATGCTGCTATTCCTCAAAACAAAGGCATCATGCACCGACCCAGGATACTTGGCAGTGACGTGGGAGATGTACTTGTCAGCCAGGCACACCATTTGCACATTGAGTGAGTGGAAACTCTTCCGATTCCTGAACACCTGTTCATTGTGCCGGGGGGGGAGCAAATGCTATATGTGTTCCATCAATGGCTCCAATAACGTTTGGAATATGTCCCATTGCATAGAATCCAGCCTTCACATTGGCCAAATCATCCACTTGGGGGAAAGCGATGTAGCTGCACATGTGTTTGAGCAGGGCAGCCAAAACCCTTGCCAGCACTATTGAGAACATTGGCTGTGACATTCCTGCAGCCAAGCCCACTGTCACTTGGAAATAGCCAGTTTCCAGGAAATGGAGCACTGACAGGATCTGCACAAGAGGGGTGATCCCAGTGGGATGACGGATATCAGATATCAGATCAGGCTCCAATTGAGCACACAGCTCTGTGAGTGTGGCTCTGTCCAGTCTATAGGTTAGTATTATGTGCCTGTCCTCCAGTGTAGCCAAGTCCACAAGGGGTCTGTACACAGGGGTTTGCCTCCTCCTCCTCCTGCTCCTCTGCAGTGGTAGGTACCTAAGGGACACAAGAGTGAGAAGGGAGTGACAAACTGAACAATGGAACCACCACTTCAGTGTACATTGACCATGTACGTTACTGGACTATGTAAATGGAAATGTATGTACAATTGACAGTAATGATGCAGTTTTCAATTTAAGAATGTCCACCTGCACCATAAAATGGCATCCGCCTGTCCTGTAAGTAGGGACAGCTGGTGTAACTACGCCGTCGTTGGGCATCATGGCGGAATGGTGGTCTTGCACCGCCATGCTATTCCTCATTGGCTTTCATGGGGCTCTATGGAGTACGGTGTCCACTGAGGATCACCGGCGGCAGTGACGGTGTACTCCGCCGCGGACGTGACCGCCATTTTCTGACTATGATGTCATTTGATTCCTGACTTTCCACAGGACAACACCTCTACTGCGCGTGGTGCTGTGATCTGAGTCTGTAACCTGCTATGGCCCGTGTGACAGGGGACTCCTCAGAGGAGTTGGAGCGCCTGGTGGATGGGGTCCTACCCCTGTATTGACAGCTGTATGGGCCTCCAGACCAACAGGTGAGTACACCATGGGGACGATGCATGCAACAAGGTTGCATGGAGATGTGTGTGTGCTGGCAATGTGTCATTTGGGTGGGGGGGTATGGCTGGTGGTAGTGTACATGCACTGCTCCGGGTGATATGTGTGCCATTTAAGGGGAAATGGTATTTGTGGGCCGTATGTATGACAGGCTGGATTGTATGGTTAATAGTGTCCTCCTGTCTGTGTTTCCTCTGCAGGTCAGTGCCCCTCAGAAGAAGGGATTGTGGCGTGCCATCGCCAAGGACGTGCGGACCCTGGGGGTCTATAGCAGGCAGAGCATCCACTGCAGGAAACAGGGGGAGGACCTGAGACGCTGGGCCAGGCAGACCGCAGAGGCACAGCTCGGGATGACTTCCCAACGAGGGAGGGGTGCCCGTCGGAACCTGACTCCCCTGATGGTCCGCAGACTGGCGGTGGCCTACCCAGAGCTGGATGGGCGCTTGCGGGCCGTACAGGAGCCACAAGGGGGTGAGTACAGTGTGTGTAACACCCATCTTTGTTGCCTGGCATAGGATGCTGGTGGTGGGTTTCAGTAAGTGGGTGCCCCTTCATGCTAGCTTGTACATTGCTGCGTGCTCCAGCACAGGGTAAATGGATGAATGGAAAATCTTGTTAGCTAGCTATCTGGCATTCCATGTCAGACAGGGCTTAGTAGGTCCCAGAAGGGGTTTAAATGGCAGTAGTTGGCTCTCGTCTTGCTGCAGTACCTAGCCAATGGAATGTCAGTGCGGTGCATAGTGTCAATCTTGATCCCTGTGTGTGATGGTAATGTGTATGCCATCTGTGGTGTTGGTGCTGTGATTGACCCAGTACTCCCTTTTTCTCTCTCCTCTCTATTTTCTTCTGCCATCCTGTCCATGTGTGCATTAGCAACATCTGGCAGAGGAGCAGGGGCACTGGCAACTGAGGGAGCTGCAGCCCGCTGGACACAGGCGGCAGAGTCCACCGACGCCGAGGGAACCAGTGGGACGGAGGGCGAGGGGAGCACCATGGTGGGGACAGGAGGTGACAACACTGACTTTAATTCCTCGTCCGATGGGAGCTCCCTGGTGGTGGCGGACACCTCTAGTAGCACCCCAGCAACAGGTACAGCTGCCACCCCCATACCAGAAACACCCTTCCAGGAGCCCCCCACTTAGTTGCCCGTGCCCGTTCACCCAGGAGGGTGGGCATCTCCTTCGCCCCAAGCACCTCAGGCCCTGTCCCAGCCCCAGTGAGCCTTGCTGCCCTCAGTGAGGAGACTATTGAACTCCTGAGATCCATCTCTGTCAACCATAGTGAATGCCATCCAGGGGCTTGCATCCCAGATGCAGCAATGCAGTGCCTACCTGGAGGGCACCCACGGTGGGTTGGCGGACCTACAGAGATCGTTTCAGGCACTGGCCTCCTCTCTGATGGCAGCCAGTGTCCCTGTTCCTACCTTCCCCGCTCCAACTACCACTTCCCAGTCCCAGTCTCCTCAACCCCAACCCATCCCATGCACACATACAGACAAGCATGCACACAAAACATCACACAAGCGTGGCACAGACAAACACAGGCAGCAAACTTCAAGCCACAAGCACTCACACAAACAACAGACAGTTGCACACACAACAACATCCACTGCCTCCACTGTCTCCCCCACCTCCTCCTGACTCACAGTCACATCCACACTCACACATGCCCGCACTGCATCAACAGCCACCACCACCATCACCGCATCATGCAGCACACCCACCTCACTTGCAGACACCCCCACAACATACATCCACATGTCCTGTTTGTCCTCTTCCACCCCGTCTGCCCCGCTCCTAAGAGACACAAACGCTTGCACTCAGACACCCCACAGCCATCCACCTCACACACGCACACTGTCCATGCACCTGCACCCAAGTCCACTAGACGTACACCTCCTACAACCACTCCCGCTACCTCCACTCCCATCCCTCCTCCCACATGCCGCCCAACGTCCCTAAGAAGATTTTCCTTGCCCAACTTGACCTCTTCCCTCCCCCTCCATCCCCCGTCCTGTCCGTAAGAGCAGGGTCCCAACGACCCAGCCCAGCACCCCAGCCAAACAGTCTGCCACTGCTCCCACCAAAAAATCAGCTGCTGGCACAAAGCAGCTCCTGAGTGTGACTGCAGCCACTCCTAGTAAGTCCACATCTCAGCCTCAGAAAGGGAGGACTAGGGTGGCGAAACCTAAGAGACAGAGGACGGGGTCAGTGGAGGCAACTACTAGACCTGGAGGCAGGGACACAAGTCACATGACAAAGGCCAAGGGGGCCCGTCACAAGAGGGAACACAAGGATCCACCACCAAAGAAAGCCAAGGATCACCCTCCACCACCAAAGAAAGCCAAGGATACCCCTCCACCACCAAAGAAGGCCAAGGATACTCCTCCACCACCAAAGAAGGCCAAGGATACCCCTCCACCACCAAAGAAAGCCAAGGAGCCCCGTCCACCAGCTGAGGGCAAGGAGCCCCCATAACCAGCAGATGAACCGATGGAGCCCCCACAACCAGCAGTGGAACCCAAAGAACCTCCTCCACCACTGAAGGGAAGGAGCCCCCACAACCAGCAGTGGAGCCTATGGAGCCTCCACAACCAGCAGTGGAACCCAAAGAACCCCCTCCACCAGCTGAGAGCATGTAGTCCACCCTCCAGAGACTGTTGGGAAAGGAGCCCCCTCCAGAATCAGTGGGCATGTTACCCACTCCAGAGACTGTGGCCTTTCACTCCCCTCCAGAGACTGTTGGGCAAGGAGCCCCCTCCAGGACCAGTGGGCATGTATCCACTCCAGAGGCTGAGGCCGTTCGCTCCTCACCAGAGACTGTTGGGCAAGGAGCCCCCTCCAGAACCAGTGGGCATGCTACCCACTCAAGCTGAGGTGCCCCCCCCACTCCCCCTTCCCCCTGAGGTGCCTGCCCATTGCCAACATGATGCCCCTGAACAGTGGAGTCCGGAAGTTGTCAGGAGTCAAGTTGGGCCTTGGACTATGCCCTGTGGCCATATGGCCCTTTGGAACTTTGGACTGGCCATTAGCCCAATCTGGACATTGACGCCTGCATTTTCATTTCCTTTTTCTTTATGGTGGCTGTTTGCAGCAAATTACAGTGTTCGTACTTCAGAACCGTAGTCCTTGCATTATTTGCTTGTAGGTCCTGTGACAGTCGTTTTACTCTGCAGCTGGTTCTGTGTGTGGTGTGCATGTGAATGGTGTGTTTTGTGCATGTGTGTGTTACTCTCCTTTTCCTCCCTCCATACCTGTGTGCTAGGTGGCTGTACTCACCGTCTACCTCGGCGTTGGTGCTCCAGAACGACCATGGCGTGGTAGAGCATCAGGAAGACTTGGAGTTCCAGTTACATGGAGTCCGCGGAACCCTTTGTGTCCCTGATGGTGAGTCTTTTGTTTTCTGTGAAGTGTTTCCGCCAGGCTTTTGATGGCGTTGGTACTGCCCAGGACTCTGGCGGTTTGCTATCATAATATGGTGGGCAGTACCTTGACTTCTGCCTGGCTGTAGGTGGCTACTGCCGTGGTCAGTGGTGTTATTGCCCTGGAGGTTGGTGTGGTACATTGGCTGTCTATGGGAGGTATCACCGCCATGGACATAATTTGGGGGTAATTACCGCCAGGCTGTTGGCGGTATTACTGCCACTTTAACAATCACCACCAATGTCATAATGACCACCTGAATCTTTAATGTAGTCTGCTGAATTCAAGCAACGACCGCAACACGACAAACAGCAATATTTCCATACAAACTGAAATAAAATGAAAGGAAATAGCTTTTGACAAGTGCAGCCCGTGGGTATTTGCAAGAGTAATTAAAGAAAACGCTGCTGTATTTTTGGCCTTGATGTTTGCATCAAATCGAGCACCCGTGCTACATAATCCATAGGGGCGTAACTTGGTCCGTAAGATTTGGGGGGGAGTGTTAGCTTCAGATTTCCCAACAATCGTAAAAGTTGTTGTATCTTGCTTCTGAAAACCTCAACAGGGATTTATTTTCTGTGCTGAAAGCGTCACATTCCTTGATTTACACTCGCTCTTTGAGAGCGGATGTTCAGTGGCATAACCAAAATGGTGGGCCCCTCTACAAAATGTGATAATAGACCCCTGAGTCCTCAATATCTCACAGATATTTATTGTTCTTGGGCTCAGTAGGGGCCACCTAAAGGGTGTGGGGCCCCACTGTACGGAAGGGGGCTGCGTTTCACTCCTGCAGAAGATACAGTTACTGATGTTGGAAAGAGGAGGGAAACCCAGAGGTAGGTGGGGGGAAGTGGAATGCAGCCATGCATTTTGTTGGTAATATTTAAAAGGATAATGTGTTAGCAAGAGGGGTAGGAAAGGTTATCAGTAGATGTGGCCGAAATTGAAATTACATTGGCGTAATACTCAAAATTTCAGGAATTTTGCTTTGCACTTGTTATGCGAGATTCCCGAAATCATACCAGTCCACCACTTTGCGTAATTATGCGCAACTTGCAGTAAAACATTACTGCGAATGGTGCCATTTGTGGCAAAACTTTACTGCAATCGCACAGGAACAACAAAATGCGAGCGGCTGTTGTCCGCAATGCTTTGTTTCCTTACCCCATAAAGTGACAAAAAACTTGCATTAAAATATTGCTCAAAATGAGGAATTTTCATTTCATGTAATTATGCATAACCTTGACAATATTTTGCATAATTACACACAAGCAAATTACATGAATTTCACTAGGGTTTCCATTTTTTTCAGTTTATTAATGGAATAAGTGATGCATATTGAAAGGGGAAAGGGTAGGGTGGCACAATGCCCATTTGTAATATTTGTTTCGCGGACATGAACGGAAAGGAAATGGGACAGAGGGTATTCATGTTGTATGTTGCTTCCGTGACTATGTTTTGCCTGTGCAAATGATTGAAAGGACCTGCAGTGTGGGTGATTTACAATTCTACAATTGTAGATGAAATATATATAGATAACAGGCTTTTCCACCTTGGGGTTATAAATTGCGTCATAGACAACTCAAACTTAAGTCTTATTGTTTATGTCGTCAACTCTGAGGAAACATAACCCCTATATTGGACATATATCTGTACATATATATATATATATTTAATGTCCTCTGAAATCTTGTCAAAAGACAGAGGAAGCACAAAAGAAGACAAATGTATTAAAAAAAGTTCTTGTATTGACATTCAGTGGTACCAGTTGGTGCGTAATTAGGACTAAATGATAGATCATTGGTCAAATAAATGCACCCTGGTAATTATGTTTATCTTGGTTTGAACCAGTAAAATTGCGTGCCCCAGGTTTATTTCTCAGATCTACTCCTTAGATTACTCTTGATCACACTGCTGATCGCTTTGGTTAAATCTTTAAGTTTCTGTATTACGTCAGATGCCAAAGACGCATAGATTACAGTATCTTTAAGCAGTGGTCTGGATACCCCTATGAATTTTCAGTCTTCCTTTCTGGAGGTTGCATTCTGGAATATCTCAACTCCCCGAAACCAAACAGTGGTAAGGCGTAGCTACTCATCTTTGGTGTACCTCCCTCAGCCTGGACTTTAACTTGAGTGTTATTTGAGTTAGGTGTCGTTCCTTCTCCCTCTGCTTCTTCCCACAAACTTGAAACAATTTTCAGTAACTCCTTATCTTTTTTAGGTCATATTACGAAGGTCGCCCCCACCATTTTCTTTCACTTTCGTATCCTTCATAAGGTTATTCTTCTTTTGCCAACTCCCCTGAAATGCAGTAAAATCGTCATCCAAGCCTTCATCATGCCTAGAGTACATACATGTTATTCCTCTTGCTTGGGAATTCCTACCTGCTTGCCTTGACGCCTCCAAGTATTACAGCATGCTGCCACTCGCTTCATTCATGGGCTCTCTCCTTGCTCATCCATTTCAGGACAATTATCATTCTTGTACTGGTTATCTGTGGCAAAAAGATAAATGCTCAAAGCCCACACGCACACCTACACACTGGTACACATAAAAGCATGCAGAGGAGCACATACACAGCTGCATTCAATGTGTCTTACTCTGGCTGCCTCCCTCATGGTGTTTGACTGCGTTAGAGGCCCTAAGCTGTCAATCACATTGTAAGCATGACGCAGCTCATACCTTTGGAGCATTGTCAGAGGGTGCTCTGCTGGAGCCCTGCAGGTCATGATTTCAGGTCCAGATTCTCTAACACTCACTCACTGACTTGGGCGAGCCACCTCTCTCGTATGTTCTGAAGATATAAATTGATTAGCTTGGTAGAGGATTTCATCAGAATCCGATCATGCCCACGCAGTTATTTTTACATAAACAATGAATGTTGAAAAACCACAGAATGAGTTGCGCATACTATCACTTACACTTACAGCTGCTTTTTAAATTTCTAGTCTTTCTCTGAATTACGGACCATGTAGTTGTGCATCATACAATGTATCTTTCCCAACTTCATTATTTCCGTTTTTTTGGCTCAGTAGCCCATGCCAAGTTATTGAAGCATAACAAAAATATTGAGTACAATTCCTGATATGTATTTCACTCTTTGAATCTCTTCAAAGCGTTGCACCTTATGTTGTATTAAAGCAGTTACAATTCAAATGTTTCACATTATAGTGTGAGTGCCTTTTTAATAATAGTCTCTCTACAAGAGATCATCGTCATCCTGTGCACAGCCACCTTTTGCCCCCGCAAAGCCACAATGGAAAACCTAAAATCCACTAGAAAGGGGCTTGTTTACAATTAGGTTAGCAAATCACTGACCTAATTGTAAACTGCAGTTCATAGCTTAAATAGCCCTTTCTTTATTTCTAGTTTTGCACTGGATTATGGACCATGTAGTTGTGCATCATTCCGTTCATTTTCTTCCAAGGGAATTTTCCCTTCCTTTGGAGTGTGACAGTTTCAGACTGTATTGTATTACAGTCTGGATTGAAGTAAACAGCAACTACAGTGTTGCATATCATTTTTTAATTTAACTTAACAGTTCCTCACCAAGGGATTTAAATCTGTAAAGTACTACTGCTGTACCTGTCTTAAAACAATCTCAAAAATATACATAATAATTTGGGTGTTTCAGCCTCATAAAGCCTTAGCAGTATCTTTACATTTCATTTGTAATTCATTTAAAAAATGTATTTCTGGAGACCACTAATGCAGAGCAAATATCACATGGACTGGATCCTGTATTGTTAGGTGATATAGTAGACATATTCCATTCTGCTAGTCCAGTGTTGGCGTAGCTATTGTTACAAATAGTATAGGGTGAGTGCTCTGGACACATAAAATTAGATAAAATCTCTTGACTTGTGGATCTACTATGTACAGGCAAATTTGCACCTGGGTTTAGTTTGTGGTAAGATAGCATTCAGATAGTGTAGTTAAGAATTTACAATTATCAATAAAAACGAAAGAATAGTCTATTTTAATGTTTCATGAATATGATTTCTTAATCCATATTTGTTCTCATGTATCTGTGTCAAGATGAAATCAAGATCCACAGACACAAATGGGTAATAGACTATTCTAAAGTCTGGATGACCTCTGTTTTTTTTAGTAATATTACTCTTACTATTTACCTTTAGACTTTCTGCAGCAAGAATTAAGTTAGCAATAATGGCCATACTTCTTGTATTGAACTCTAGCCCCACCAACCTCCAAACTTATTTAAACTTATCAGTGCTGACAGAAAACTTTGCTAAATCTTACAAACGTCCTTCAATGGCACAAAAGTATATTTTTAGAACTTTTCAGAATTTTAAATGGGAAAAACATTCTATAACTATTGAAACACTCCAAGCTTTTGAGTGGTCCCTGGAGAAAATAGAGGTATTTAGTGAAAGACTCAATTAGACTATAGGAATTGAGCCTACATATCAGAAAAGAAAATAGTCATGACCTAGATAAGTACAAAGTCTCAAGGGTAACTGTAAAAAAAAAAAACTAGAGAACCATTCACACAGAAGTAATAGTCACCTCACTGGCACTTCAAGTTTAAAAGACATTATTTACACATCAGAGCTTAACAGAAGAACAAATACAATATTCAGAGTATCATATTATTATATGGATACAAAACGTAATATTAATAAAGTCTTTATTCTTTTTTGGAGAGGGGAAGAAGAAGGGAGAAGAAGAGATGATACATATATATTGTTATATATATAAATATAGGGCCACTACCGACCAAAGAAAGAGTGAAGTCCTCCTATTGGGAGTGGGTATCCCAGTCCATATCTCGCTCGCTCTCATTAGGGCGACTGTCTAGTGAGTTTCTGGACTTCAAATCTACCTGGTCGCTAGAACCTTACCTGGACTGCATTTTAGATCCGACCGATAGAAAGCTCTATATGCAGTTCAGATTTGGTTCCCTCCCTCTTAATACCTTTACCAGCAGATGGCAAAACAAGGCCCCAAGTAACAACTTATGCCCCTGCTGTACCCTGTACCAGGAGTCAAATGCCCATGTTTTCTTTGCTTGTCCATCCGACGCTCACCAACGAAGGAAATGGCTCACACCAACTTGCAAACGGCTTGGGACCCGAGATCATGCTGTGGCCATGAGAATCATAAAATCAGACTCCAGTCCGCCCATTGCCATTGCAGTTGCCAAATTTCTCGGGGGAATGTGGTGCACCAGAAGGAAATCGACTAAGACAGTCTAGCCCCAAGTCTTTGTAGTTATACATGTCTATCTTTGTCCCACTACTGTATCGTGGAACTGTGTTATGCCATATTCTTTTTATTGTACTGCATTTCGTGCACTATTGTTTTTCTTATTTATTTCAACCCAACCTATTTTATGAATTCTAACCCATTAATTATTGTGGCGCTATGCGACTTTTATGGTACTGGATGCCGAAATAAAGTTTTTATGATATATATGTATATATATACTGTAACATACAATTATGGCCTAATAAAGTCCTCATAAAAGGTAAGAATCGTAAGTTGGTAATAACAAGATTAAACTATCGATCTAAAAACAGCAGGGAAAAAGTTATATTGACGGAGGTTGAATTATTTTTTTTTTTAGATAAAATACAATCGTTATAGGATACGTTGTTTGATAGCAGCTGATGAAATGAGGTTAAAGGCAGCCATAATAACTGAGCATTTTGAGAGGGGGAATTTTGAGACAAATAAATAATATCCAGTTTATGATGCATACAAATACTATTCCACCAGGATTTATATGATAACTTAGACAAATGTTTCCAATTAAAGGTCATTTGTTGAAAGGAAATTGCAAGAAGAATGTCAATTAATTTGTTTTCAGGGAAGAGGGAAAAATTGACAAGACAAAGTACCCAAAAAAGGTGAAGAATGTTGAAATAATGTACATTGAAACTTTTTCTAATTTGGGACCATTCTTTGTGCCAAAAGAAGAGAATGGAGGGATATTCAAACAGCATGTGCATAATGTCACTATTGTGACAATCACAGGACCACCATTGAGAAGAAGTATTTGGGGAAAATTTGGAGCACTGTGTAGGGGTGAAACAATCTGTGGTAAAGGGAAAAACATGGTTTGTGTAGTACTGGCTGTTCTAGATATATTATATGCATAAGATTAAACTTTTAGCCAAAAGGAGAACTGCCATTGGACACCAATATCTTGCTCCCAAGAAGTATAATTTTGGACTTGGTTCTAGGGTTAAGTGGGAACAAAATAGTTTTAGAAAGAGCAGAGGCTTTAACTGCTACGGTGCCTTGGACGAGGTGATCTCGTCCTGCACCCGGGAACCGGGGGGAGCACTAGTGCTCCCCCCGTGGGCCCCCACCCACACCCCCTGGTCGTGGATGGAAGGGGAATCTTTTCGCCTTCCACCCCCGATCCCCCCCCTCCTCCATCGCGCTGGAAGCTCAGCAAAGAATTTCTCGTCCGATCACGTGGAGGAGGCCGGAGAGGCTTCAAAGGGAAGGAAATGAATTTCCTTCCCTTTGAAGTCTCTCTGAGCGTTTCAAAAGCCGGATTGTAGAGCAATCCGGCTTTTGAAAAGCCCACCAGACACCAGGGATTTATTTTCTATTTTTATTTTATGTGGAAATTGGCATAAGGGAGCGACCCCTTGGGCAAGGGTCGCTCCCATGGGGGGGCATTTTTTTTAAGGCCTTTTCTGCCCCCAATGGGGGCAGAAATCTCTAGGAACCAGGGATCATTTTTTTGTTTTTTTTTTGTTTTTGTTTTTAGAGGTGGGGAGCCCACCAGAGGCCAGGGAAGTTATTTTTCCAAAAATAAGAGGGTGGGGGTATGGCCATACCCCCACCCCAAATAAATGGGTGGGGCAGAAATGGCCTGAAATAAATTTGACCCCCCACCCCCGAATCCACCCCCGGGAGCGACCCTTGCCTACGGGGTCGCTCCCCTTGCGTGACATTGGCGCAAAAATAAATCCCCTGTTCCTAGTTGTTTCTGACGCCCTTGGGGGCAGATTGCCCTAAAATCGGCCGATCTGCCCCCAAGGGGGGCAGAAATGCTCTAAATACACTTTGCCCCCCAGGGGAGCGACCCTTGCCTAATGGGTCGCTCCCCATCTTTAAAAAAAAAATAAAAACGCAATTTTTTTTTTTAGCCCTGGCGCCTACAGGTTTCTGCCCCCCTGGGGGCAGATCAGCCTAATAACAATAGGCCAATCTGCCCCCGGGGGGGGGGCAGAAATGGCCTAAAATAAATTTGCCTCCCCCACCCCCCCCAACCTCCGGGGAGCGACCCTTGCCTACGGGGTCGCTCCCCTTGCGTGACATTGGCGCAAAAAAAAAAGATCCCCAGTGCCTATTGGTTTCTGCCTTAGGCAAGGGTCGCTCCCCTAGGGAGCAAATTATATTTAGGCCATTTCTGCCCCCCTTGGGGGGCAGATTGACCTAAAATCGGCCGATCTGCCCTCAAAGGTGGCAGAAATGGCCTAAATACATTTTGCCCCTCCAGGGGAGCGACCCTTGCCTAAGGGGTCTCTCACCATCTGTAAAACAACAACAACAAAAAAATCCCCGGTGCCTAGTGGTTTCTGCCCCCCTTGGGGGCAGATCGGCCTAATTAAAATAGGCTGATCTCCCCCCGGGGGGGCAGAAATGGCCTAAAATAAATTTGCCCCCCAGGGGAGCGACCCTTGCCTAAGGGGACGCTCCCCTTGTGTGAAATTCACAAAGAAAAAAAAACTCCCTGGTGTCTAGTGGTTTCTGTCCCCCTTGGGGGCAGATTGGCCTCATAAAAATAGGCCAATCTGCCCCCAAGGGGGGCAGAAATGGCCTAAATATAATTTGCTCCCTAGGGGAGCGACCCTTGCCTAAGGGGTCGCTCCCCACCTCTAAAAACAAAAACAAAAACAAAACAAAAACAAAAAAATGATCCCTGGTGCCTAGAGATTTCTGCTCTCCCCGCACTCTAAAACATCTTATCCCACAGCAAGCAAGAAGGCATTTGATTATTTTGGGTTTTAGTTTTACATTTGGGCCATGAGAACTTGGCTTACTCTCAAAATCGTCCCACTTGGAATGGTGAGGGCTGCACTTTATGGACATTGGGACGCTGCCATGTAGAAAAATCCACAAGACCTAGACACATCTGAAAACTAAACATCTGGGTGATTCCAGACTGGTGTGTTTCACATGCACCCGCACCATTTTTGTACCCACAATCCCCTGCAAACCTTCAACTTTGCTGGAAATCACACATTTTTGTGATGGAACCTTCCGGAATCTGCAGAAATCCACAAAATTCCTACCACCCAGCATTGTCTCATCTATACCGATAAAAATTCTGCTGCACTTGTCAGCCTAAAAATGTTTTTTTGCAAACTGCCCTTTTGGACCCCCTTTGTTCCCCCTCAATATCGACATGTTTTTGGCTCTTCCCTTTCACAAGCACTTGGCCTACCTACACAAATGAGGTATCATTTTTACCGGGAGACTGAGGGGAACATTGGGTGGTATGAAATGTGTCCTAGTGCGGTGATCCCACACAGAAATGTGGGAGAAATGTGATTTTTTAGCTAAATTTGAGGTTTGCTGAGGATTCTGGGTAAGAAAACATTGGGGGATCCACGCAAGTCACACCTCACTGGACTCCCTCGGGTGTCTGGTTTTCAGAAATGTCTGGGTTTGGTAGGTTTCTCCAGAAGGCTGCTGAGCCCAGGACCAAAAACGCAGGCGCCCCCCTGCAGAAACAGGTAGTTTTGTATTTGATAATTTTGATGTGCCCGTGTTGTGTTTTGAGACATTTCCTTTCGTGGGTGCTAGGCCTACCCACACAAGTGAGGTACCATTTGTATCGGGAGACGTGGGGGAACGCTGGGTGGGAGGAAATTTGTGGCTCCTCTCTGATTCAAGAACTTTCTGTCACCGAAATGAGAGGAAAAAGTGTTTTTTTTGGCCAAATTTTGAGGTTTGCAAAGGATTCTGGGTAACAGAACCTGGTCAGAGCCCCACAAGTCACCCCATCTTAGATTCCCCCCGAGGTGTCTAGATTTAAAAAATGCACAGGTTTTGTAGGTTTCCACAGGTGCCGGCTGAGCTAGATGCCAAAATCCACAGGTAGGCACTTTGTAAAAAACACCTCTGTTTTCTGTGAAAAAATGTGATGTGTCCACGTTGTGCTTTGGGCCATTTCCTTTCGTGGGCGCTAGGCCTACCCACACAAGTGAGGTACCATTTTTATCGGGAGAGTTGGGGGAACGCAAGGAAATTTGTGGCTCCTCTCAGATTCCAGAACTTTCTATCACCGAAATGAGAGGAAAAAGTGTTTTTTTTTGGTCAAAGTTTGAGGTTTGCATAGGATTCTGGGTAACAGAACCTGGTCAGAGCCTCACAAGTCACCCCATCTTGGATTCCCCTAGGTGTCTAGTTTTCACAAATGTGCTGGCTTGCTAGGTTTGCCCAGGTGCTGGCTGAGCTAGAGGCCAAAATCCACAGGTAGGCACATTGAACAAAAACACCTCTGTTTTCTGTGAAAACAAGTGATGTGTCCACGTTGTGTTTTGGGGCATTTCCAGTCACGGGCGCTAGGCCTACCCACACAAGTGAGGTATCATTTTTATCGGGAGACTTGGGGGAATGCTGCATGGAAGGAAATTTGTGGCTCCTCTCAGATTCCAGAACTTTCTGTCACCGAAATGTGAGGAAAACATGTTTTTTTAGCCAAATTTTGAGGTTTGCAAAGGATTCTGGGTAACAGAACCCGGCCAGATCCCCACAAGTCATCCCATCTTGGATTACCCTCGGTCTCTAGTTTTCAAAAATGCACAGGTTCGGTAGGTTTCCCTAGGTGCCGGCTGAGCTAGAGGCCAAAATCTACAGGTAGGCACTTTGCAAAAAACACCTCTGTTTTCAGTGAAAAAATTTGATGTGTCCACGTTGTGTTTTTGGGCATTTCCTGTCACGGGCGCTAGGCCTACCCACACAAGTGAGGTATCATTTTCATCGGGAGACTTGGGGGAACATAGAATAGTAAAACAAGTGTTCTTGCCCCTTGTCTTTCTCTACATTTTTTCCTTCCAAATATAAGAGAGTGTGTAAAAAAGACGTCTATTTGAGAAATGCCCTGTAATTCACATGCTAGTATGGGCACCCCGGAATTCAGAGATGTGCAAATAACAACTGATCCTCAACACCTTATCTTGTGCCCATTTTGGAAATACAAAGGTTTTCTTGATAGCTATTTTTCACTCTTTATATTTCAGCAAATGAATTGCTGCATACCCGGTATAGAATGAAAACCCACTGCAGGGTGCAGCTCATTTATTGGCTCTGGGTACCTAGGGTTCTTGATAAACCTACAAGCCCTATATATCCCCACAACCAGAAGAGTCCAGCAGACGTAATGGTATATTGCTTTCAAAAATCTGACATTGCAGGAAAAAGTTACAGAGTAAAACGTAGAGAAAAATTGCTGTTTTTTTCACCTCAATTTCAATATTTATTTTTTTCAGTTGTTATTTTCTGTAGGAAACCCTTGTAGGATCTACACAAATTACCCCTTGCTGAATTCAGAATTTTGTCTACTTTTCAGAAATGTTTAGGTTTCTGGGATCCAGCATTGGTTTCATGCCCATTTCTGTCACTGACTGGAAGGAGGCTGAAAGCACAAAAAATCGTAAAAATGGGGTATGTCCCAGTAAAATGCCAAAATTGTGTTGAAAAATTGGGTTTTCTGATTCAAGTCTGCCTGTTCCTGAAAGCGGGGAAGCTGGTAATTTTAGCACCACAAACCCTTTGTTGATGCAATTTTCAGGGAAAAAACCACAAGCCTTCTTCTGCAGCCCCTTTTTCCCATTTAAAAAAAAAACAACAACATTTTCACTGTATTTTGGCTAATTTCTTGGCCTCCTTCAGGGGAACCCACAAAGTCTGGGTACCTGTAGAATCCCTAGGATGTTGGAAAAAAAGGACGCAAATTTGGCGTGGGTAGCTTATGTGGACAAAACGTTATGAGGGCCTAAACGAGAACTATTCCAAATAGGCAAAAAAAGGCCTGGCACAGGAGGAGGAAAAGGCCTGGCAGCAAAGGGGTTAAGGCCAAGAGTAAGAATCTTAGTTAAGTCAGATGCAGGAGGAAAAGTGACAGGGTTATGTAGTAATGACAAATATGCATTTAGGGCAACATTAATAAGCAATTAAAAAAGGCTTTGAAAAGATTGGGGACATTTGACATTTGTTGAAAACAGGGGAAAGAGAGAAGATAATTATTATCAAATAGTTGTGAAATCCACATACCTTTAGTCTTTCAAGAGTGTGGAAAATGTGCCTACGTTTGATTTTTATAAGTTTATTATACCATACAGACATTTAAAAAAAACACTGAAGGAGTTACTATTTTAGGTGCGAATGTGGATTTGATAAGGGAAATGGTATGTGGAAAAAGAGGAGAAATTAGAGTTGCAGAGTTGGAGGTAAAAGATAGTACTTCCTTTGGAGAGAAGGGCATTCTCTACATCTAACCATAAGGGTGAAAATGATAAAGGCGAGTCAGAAGTCCAAAATGAAGCTTGACGTAAATCAAAAGCTTTGTGGTATCTATAGAAATCAGGGAAATGTACTCCTCCTTCTAGATTTGAGTTTTTTAAAAGAGATAATGAGACTTTTATTTTCTTGCTGTTCTATAAAAATATGGTAAGTAAGGTGTTAGTTTTTGAAAAAAACCTTTTTTTGGACCATGAACAGGCATCATAGAAAGAAGATATAGGACAAGAGGAGATATTATCATTTTAAAAGAGTCTATACCCCCCCACCAAAATAAAAAGACAGGATTCCAAGAGGAAAGTACATTTTCAAATTTAGTATAGAGGATTTTGAAATTGATTTTAGTGGAATCATCTATGGATTTAGTGAACCAGACACCTGAATATTTAATTTTGGAAGATGCAGCCCATTGAAAACCAGTTTCTATAAAAGAATGTTTGATAAGAGGAAGAATCTCAGTTTTATCCTTATTGATTTATATCTTGAAACTTTAGAAAAAAGAGTTATTTGTTGAAGAGGAGCTGAAACAGACGTTTCTGGAGAAGAAATAAAGAAGTGAATATCATCTGCATAGGCTGCTAGTTCTAACTGACGATCTCCAAACTGGAAACGAGATTTAGATGGGTTTCAGTAAATGCGGGTAAGAGGTTCAACAGCTAAGACAAACAGTAAAGGGGAAAGAGGACAACCTTGTCGTACGCCATGCTGAAGAGAAACATCTGGGGCTATTTTCCCGTTTACTTGCACAGAAGCACATGGTGAATGATAAAGAAGATAGATTAATTCTGTTATTTTGAGACCAAATCCATTTTATTGGCATTCCAGAAGGTAAAATGGAATTAAATGCTAGTAACCTTACTATTTAAGGACACATTCTCACACCATGACAATATGGATCTGACTAACAGGATCCAATGAGTACATAGGGCCCACCCTAGAAGAAAACTGACTAAACAAGCAATGATGCTATCTGATCAGTTTGTCCCATTGTATCACAATAGAGGTAATCTTGCAACACAAGGCTGCATGGATACAGTCAGAAGTATTTTGTTTCTTGGTTAACCCTGCTCTTTCTCTTGCCCTGGGGCAGAGAAAATGAGAACTACTATGACAGATTCCAAATAATTGGTTCACAATCTTTCCTGCAACATTCTATGAAAATGAAGGTTGTGTGGAGGGGATAGGATACACACAACTAATACTAAGAAATAACTTGAGGCACACTAGAGAAATTGTCATATACTAAAAATCAGAAGAAAACTTAATAACTGATAGTCCTGTACATACTACACAACCATCTCAAATCTAAACAAGCAGGGATGAAAGTCGATGGTAAGGAGGTTGAAGGGGATAATTATGATTCAAAATAGTGTTAGGCTACGCAAAGCTGCTCACTTAAGAAAACTCTGTGAACGCAATACTTACTGTTTTGGAAGATACTCTTTGACATATGGGTGGAATGAAACAAATGAAATATGAGTAAATTGAACATCCCATTAAAAGACTGTTCACACCAGATATTATAAAGTTTTACACATTTAAACTTGATGACAAAGACATATACAAAGATTTAAGGAAGCTATGTAATGGGCTGAGTATTTTGACCTCATCAGAAGCAGAACCACTCTTAATGGGAATATACGTCAAATGAAAGATTCAGTGAGGAATTTTTACCTCATTGACTTTCAGCGTGAGCAGAATCACACTAAATGGGAACACACTTTCTATTTGTCTTGGTATAAATTGCATTTGTGTAAAGACTACACTTTAATCTTGTAATCTCCAAAAAACATATGACCATTTTGGATTAGTATTAGATCAATGTCTTATTGTGCTAAAGTAGGTATTAAATTAACATCCTATTTTCACATCCCAGTGTGCTAGCCCAGATATCGTCTGTCATGCATTAAAAGCCTATCTTTGAGACATTATCACTAAATTAGAGTGACAAACAAGTCTGTCAAGATAAGATCAGAAAAGTTAGAGAAAAAGTTTAAACAATCAGAGATTACCATTAACAGTTCACCCTTCTATTGAGAAATTGAAGGTACAGCTGAATGAGCTTAATCAGATGTACTGAAGGAAAGAAACCAATTTAAAGCAGAATATGAGAAGGGTAATAAGGATGGAAGAAATATGGTATTGCCAATTGGAATTACAGATTCGCCAGATTCACAAAATTGGGAATCATCAATATTTTCTCACTGTAGTGTTTAAACTCATATTCCTATAACAGCGATGCCATAATTTGGTAAACTGATAAATATTTGTTGGGGATTGCTATAATGAAAATTAGAGATGATCATCTAGAAAAACCTAGTTTATGCCATTATAACAACACAATTAAGGGAAACTATTAAGAACATTCTAACAATGAGGCACCAGGACCAAATGGCATCTGAAAGTAATTTAGTAAAATACACAAAGAAAACATATATGCAGTCCTTACCAACTCATTTAAATGCATTAGACGTGCAGACAAAACACCAGAGCCTAGGGTTTTTGCCAATATATGTTTTTCCTAAACCTGGCCAAGACAAAGAACAATATGGCTCATATTGCCCATTCTCCATCCTCAATACAAACTCTAACATGTATGCATCGATTTCTGCCAACTGTGCGAGAAGAACACTTATGGAAATCATAAACGAAGACAATCATAGCCTTATTACAGATAAAAACTCACATACTCATATAGATAATTTATTTAGCACTAGATATTGTAAAATCAAATCAACTGTAATGCTCTGCCATCCTTATCAATGCTGAGAAAGCATTCAGTAGTGTTTGCTGGAAACTCACGTGGTCAGTAAAGAGGAAATGTGCTTTCTCCTAGTGGTTATACTGACAAACCAACTGCTCTATCAGAACTCTAGAACATCTGCATAATTAACTGATGTGTATCACCATTATTTTAGATTAAGCAAGGGATGAAGCAGGGCTTCCCCTGAGTCTTTTTCTCTTTGCTATTATTATTAAATGGTTATGGTCAAAATACACACTAATTAACTCATCTGTAGACCAAACCTATATGATAAGAAACCAATTTTAGCTTTGTATGCAGGTGACCTACTAGTATATAAACATAATCCCCTGACCAAACATCTGAGCAGGTGCAATCCATAAAAACAGAGGCAGTTAATCAGCAACAGTTGATTACCAGCAAACATATTTCATATGTTAGAAAGAAGCACTAATGGATTTGAACTCTGAAATTTGACAAAAACGTCTTGCCAACTACATCCACCGTTAAACAATTCAGCAATGATACACAATCAGTATCTCACAATACACTGCTTCTATTATACTCCAGCTAGCTCACATAAAGTGAAGTATAGGCAAAGTTGTAACTCACAGGAAAGTTCTCTTGCTCATACACTTGCCAATTGTCCTTGATTGACACATTATCTAAATCCTGATGTGAAATCCTATGTAAACCAAATTCTATATTTTATTCGAAATCCACTGAAAGATAGAAGCTGATCTGTTATGTGTTTAATGATTGTGGCTTTGGAAGCTAGTATGTATTGACTTGCATGAATGGTGATCATGCATTCCAAGATCTTTGCAGCGGCAACCCTCAGTAGATTCTCAGATCAAGCAAAATGGCTTAGTTGTTGTACAAAGTACTCAGAGTAACAAAAGAGGGAGTTTATTGAAAGTAAAAGAAATCAGGCACTGTGTGATGCTTGTGCAGTGCTTCTTACGAATTAGTCACACTCTAATTAGGGATTGCACGTTTCCTATTTATTCTTCTCAAGATATTTCTACATAAACATCAGATAAAGATTAAGGCTTGCTCTTTTCTGTCTCTCTTCTATGTTTCAAGGAGGAGGTCCGTCTGCCGTTCCCTCAAGAGAAGCACAATAAGTAATAATAAATATTTGATTCTCCTTCTTAGTTTGATACCATCACCGTAAACACCATGAATGTGCACTGAAACTCAAAGGGGTGGGATGGAGGGGAGGGGATGAAAGATTTATTTCCCTTTTAGATATGGGAGGAAAAAGAAGGATATAAAGAAACACATACGTTGTCCCAATAGGGTAGTAAGGCTTATACTCAGCATCTTCCCTTACATGCAAGACAGAGCCCTCCCCCTCCACCTCGTGACTTCTCTTTGTTAGAACTACTGGGGCGGTCACATAGCCGCAAGTGTCTTTTCCAGTCCCCGCACCCGGCCACACACCTGTTGGAGCCACGCTCCTCCTGAAGCGTGGCGGGAAGATGCAGCTCTACTGCAAATGGCCTCCGGAGTTGTCTCCTGGTTTTCTTCGGGTTGCTCTTTTTTCATCATCTCCTGCTCTGGGTCACAGTGAAGGGGTGAGGTTCCCACCATCTTCTTAAACTCTATTCAATCCCGAAGATGTCCGAGCGTCTGTTCTTCTTCCGCTCGCTCAGCACTGTTCTCTCCTGGCTCCACCTCCGGTTGCCACTGCGAAGACGCCGTCTCCAAGTCTGGCCCCTCTTTTCTTCCTGACCCCAGGGTCAGTACCCAGAAATTATCCTCTAGCCACTCCTCCTCTTTGGAATGTAAACTTCCCTTAAAGGAATGGTATTCATCCTGCAGGGGAGAAGAGGGACGTATTGAGACCTCGTGCTCCCGGCGATTGGCCCGTTGCTGACACACTGGGAGCTCTAAAGAAGGCTGACTAAGGCTGAAAGTTACTTTGGTTGCCATGCCACTTATAAACTAAACTTAGATAAAATATAAATATAATATAAGGAGCATTATAAAATCAAGGAAAAATACATTAAAAGTATAATATATGATTGATAGATTAATGTACCCTGTGAATGAAAATGTTCTTGTAACACCAGGAAGAGTTACCGTCTTCACTTCTAAAGCACTGGGTGAATTCAGGACTATCACAGTACTTAGGAGGGACACCTCTAATCTGTGAGAATACCAAAAAAATGCATTCTTCGGTGCATATAATAATTGGTAGGATTTATGGTTAATTTCTGTGATGCACAAAATTAAGTGCACCAGTAGTTACAAGCTAAAGTTCCTTTTTTATTACTTTTTGATGCATGCTTTGGTTCAGGTTAAAGACCAAAAGACCCAGATAAACTTGTATATTTGCTACCTTCAGCTTGGTATTTATTCTTTGAAGATTCCTGTTCCCTTGCCTGCATCATTCTTCAGAGGTTCTTGTTCCCTTCGCCTGCATTATTCTTTGGTTACTCCTGTTTCTCCGCTGGCATCAGTCGGGCATTCCTGCAACAAACTAACAACAAGCCTTGCTGTTATAAGGGGAAACGCACTCACACCACAAATTCTATGCCTAAACCATGCACTATCCTTGACTAAAGGGTCAACGCTTAGTGCTAAATTGTTGTGAAAGCATGCTTTTGAATCCTGCATACAAATGAGAGAAAATCTTGATTTGAGGAGTTGTGTGTAATGAGTTGTGTATAACGATTGAATACGAATTCTGGTGCCTTTTTTCTTTAAATATGTGGTTGTATCAAATTCTTTCTCTGCCTCTTGACATCCCATTCCCCCTGGGTGCCTAGGCTTGGCTGAGTTTCTTCTCGTTCAGATTTCTGGTACTTGGGAGGAGTTGGGAACTAGCTTCTGGACTCGTCTCGCCACCACAGGAAATCAACTTAGTGAGATATCCCGAGTTTGACAGCAGCTGCCCAGCTGACCTGCTGTACTGGACCTACAGCTGGACCTGTCTGAGCCCTGCTGGCCTCTGCTGGGATGAGTTCCTGATCCCTAAGAAGTGACCCTCAGGCCCTGGACTCTTGGTGTGGCATCAGTTAAGCTCCTCTTAAAAGAAAAGGGGAAATCCTGAAGTTCTAGGCTCTTTGTGACTACGAATGGGCTAGTCCTTGCCAAGATCTTATTACCCGCACTGACTACCAATGCGAAGTTCATGAGAACCCTACGTGCTACACTGACTGCCAGTGTCTACCAGAAGATCTACACTTTGTGCTGCAGCATTGACAGCCCAAAATGACTGCCATCATGAAGCTCCAGCAAAAACGGTAAGTAATGCCCAACGGAGTCTTTGCGCTACTTCACTAGGTCTTAAACGACCAGGTTACTGACAGTGGCGATTTGTGCTTTTAGGTGTTATACTTCCCTTAGATCTTTGAAATTACATATTTCTGGTTCTACTGATTGGATTCTTGACATTTTGGTGTCAAATGATTTATTACAGTTTACTCCATGTTTTTAATTTGGTGTGGGAGTTTTACTGTGTAGTGTTTTCATTTTATTATTGTTCGATTATTGCATAAATACTTTACACATCGCCTCTAAGTTAAGCCTGACTGCTTTCATGCCAAGCTACCAGAGGGTTAAGCACTTTACTTTTTGTGGTTCACCATAAAGGATTGTGGCTGTTGCTTGAGAAGGGCTTACAACCCCCTCAACCAACAACACAATTTCTTACACTACAAATATGGACTTATTGGTTTTAATATTGTTTGGCTTATAGGTTGCTACCAGTTCTTTTTGTCCTGAAAAGGCTCACTCTAAGTCAGATTGTGAGTCAAAACAATAATAGCTCATTTCTTGTTCACTTATTAAAAAGTGGACAATATACCTGAGAACGTTTATATAGTCATGGTTCTAGAGACTTTTGTCCATGTGGCCATTGTACACTGTATATATTTTTAGTTCACTCATCACTTTTTTCACTACTCTCATTTACTGTGTCTGCACTATGGCTATCTGTTATCATTCTTGTCTGTCAAATTCATGCTTATTTTGTCTAAAATATATGTGTTTATGCATTTTATTAATTGTATTGTTCAGTGAAAATGTGGGGTTCATAATAGCACTCTAAGGCTCCCCAAGGCAGCAATGTCCTCTGAAATATATCTGAAAGAACATTTTTCCTTTTGACATTTACATTACCTGAGTTCCTAGGAACACTAAGGGCCTGATTCTGATTCTGGCGGGCGGCGGAGGCCGCCCGCCAGAATTCCGCCCTCCAAAATACCGCGCCGCGGTCAAAAGACCGCAGCGGGTATTTCAAGTTTTCCCCTGGGCTGGCGGGCGGCCGCCAAAAGGCCGCCCGCCAGCCCAGGGGAAAACGACCTTCCCACGAGGATGCCGGCTCGTAATCGAGCCGGCGGAGTGGGAAGGTGCGACGGGTGCATTTGCACCCGTCGCGTATTTCACTGTCTGCCAAGCAGACAGTGAAATACTTGTAGGGGCCCTCTTACGGGGGCCCCTGCAGTGCCCATGCCAGTGGCATGGGCACTGCAGGGGCCCCCAGGGGCCCCGCGACCCCCCCTACCGCCATCCGGTTCCCGGCGGGCGGACCGCCGGGAACTGGATGGCGGTAGGGGGGGTCGGAATCCCCTCGGCGGCGCAGCTAGCTGCGCCGCCTTGGAGGATTCAATAGGGCAGCGGTACACTGGCGGGAGACCGCCAGTGTTGCCGGTCTGACCGCGGCTTTACCGCCGCGGTCAGAATGCCCTGCGGGGCACCGCCGGCCTGTCGGCGGTGCTCCCGCCGACCCTGGCCCCGGCGGTCTAAGACCGCCGGGGTCAGAATCACCCCCTAAGTTTGCCGCCTGGTTTGTTCTGCCACCAGGAGAGGCAGAATGAGGCAGGGCTTGGTGGACAGCCAAAAAGTTTCCTATACAGTCTCACTGCAGCTGGTAGGTGTGATAAATCATCTTCCTCTTGTGGATGAGGTCAGAGTGGGGGGAGCCCTCATACTAGGCAGTGTTGCCAGTACTAGGTGCTATTGCGTCACAACTTGCTCATAATAAATGATTCAGCATGGGAAAGTTGGTAGTGATTTGAGGCGCACATTTTAGTTGAGACTATCGATTTCTTCTGAATGTGATCCTTATTAAATTTATGTGCTCCCAGGAAAATAGTTCATAAGAGGTAGAATTAAAATACCATGAGAAGCAACACCTTCCTTGCAGGTCTGCAACTCATTTGTCAATACATACCATAGAGGTATCATTTCAGTACAACCACATGAGTTAAAAGCGGATTCCTATGATCACATGCAGATTTCTGCAGCTCGTGCACCTAAGGTAAAGGCAGGCTACACAACACCACTGTCACCCAAACATAACTAATGTTGAAAAATGAAAGGTAATGTATACACAAGATACGCAGGATCTGCTGTTCAAACAAAAGAATGTATTTACACAATTACCCTCGCATACTAAGAGAGAAACAAGTTTGCACATGTTGAATTATGTGTGACTGTTGCTTGTTTTCAACCTGAGAAAGAAAAAAGGATTCTTTTTTCGACATTTTTGCAACGATTCGCACAACACAACAGTCTACCACTACAGCATTCTAAGACATGCCCAACTATGCAGCTCACAGTGTAGATATGAAGTTATTGTTATACATTTGTCACTCCAGGTTGAACTATGCTTCCTGTTACAAGGAGGTACAATAATATATGGAAAAAATTGTACACCACAAGAGACATGCATATTACAAAAAGTAATATTTGCTGCTTTTATGTCCATATAGCTAGATGTATAGAAGAGTTTATTCCTGCTACTAAAACTGTAAGAGATGTCATGACAAATTTGCATTCTTCACCACAAGATAGTTTACTACAAATAACTGCACATCACACCATATTAAATATTACTGTTCTGTGCACATACAGGTATGTAGATAGAGTAATTTTCTCCAACCAATACAGTCCTAACAAGTATCATGTGCATACATGTATGTATAAGTTAATTTCAGTTTTTTTATAAAAAAAATAAAAATATTTCCTCCTTTTAACTTTTGTCCCATCCCTCCTCTCTCTGACTCACCCCAAACTTTTCTGAATAGTATGAACCCACAAAAAATCCTACTTAAAATCTTCCCCGTTTTATTACCCATCACCCAACTAAAAGGCAAACACAACGTTTACTTACAAAAACAACTTACTATTTCCCCTTTCAGATCCACTCCCATTTGTCGATCCCTACTCTGAACTCTAGTTACCACACAAGAAATCAAGAACACAACCCTTACACAAGTAGTGCATAAAGGAAAAGAAAATACTAATCTACTATTTACATCTAATCTTGGGCTCCAGAGTAGTGTGCTACTCATTGGAAAGCTCTTCAACGCGTTGTCAGGGGTTGTAAGCGCTATGTAAATACAATTCCAATGATATTTTCCTACATAATTTGGATTGCTCAACTAATGTATTTTTTAAAGACTTAGGCCCTCATTTCGACTTCGGCGGTCTTTTACAAAGACCGCTGTTGAAGCTGGTGCCAAAAGGCCACCAGTTTTGGTGGTCTGAAGACCGGCGTATTGTGAGTCACCTACGGATTTCCACTGATAAACAGGCAAAAATCCAACACAGTTGGCCTAACAGATGCCGGGTGAAAGGTGGTTCCACTGCCACACTGTAAGGACTCCGTCCACCATACTATGAGCAATAATATGGCAAGGCGGTCCTTGCAGGGTGGTGCGGCATTGGCAGTGGAACCGCAGACATCCAACCCCTCCCGGACACCACCTCGACATGGGCTGCTATGCGGCCCAGACAGGTAGGTGGAGCGACCGGAAGGGAGGGGTGTGTGTGTGGTAGGTGCATGTGTGTGGTGTGTGCGCGTATGTGTGTGAGAATGTGTGTGTGTCGGAATGGGTGTGCATGCGTGTGTGTGTGTGACTGTATGCGTGTGTGGTGGTGGGGGTCTGAATGTATGCGGAGGTTGGGGTCTGTGTGTGCATGTATGTGGGGGACGGTGTGTATGTGTGTGCATGTATAATTGTGTGGTGGTGGGTGTGTGCATGTATTTGGAGGGTGGGGGTGGGGGTGTGTGTATGCATGTATGTGGAGGGTGGGGGTGTGTGTGCATGTATGCGGAGAGTGGGGCGGTGTGTGTATGAATGCAGAGGGTGGGGGTGTGTATGAGTGTGGAAGGGGGTGCTTGTATATAGGCGTGCAGAGGGGTGGGGGTGTGTGTCAGGAAGTGTGTGGGCGAGTGGGGGTGAGTGTCTGTTTCTGTGCGGTTGGGTGGGGGTGCGTGTCTAATTGTGTGCAGTTGGGTGGGGGTGTTTATATGCATGTGTGCGGTTGGGTGGGGGTGTTTGTATGTATGTATGTGTTTAGGTGGGGTGTTTGTATGTATGCATGCAGTTGGTTGGGGGTGCGTGTATGTATGCGTGGGGACGGGTGGGGGTGTGTGTCAGGAAGTGCATGGGCAAGTGAGGGTGTGTGCCTGCAAGTGTGTGGGTGAGTGGGGGTTTGTGTCAGGAAGTCTGTGGGCGAGTGGGGGTGTGTGTCTGCAAGTGTGTGAGCGAGCGGGGGGGTGTGTCTGCAAGTATGTGGACATGTGGGGATGCGTGTGCCGGCGACAAGAATGGGGATTCCTGTCACCAGGTGTGTTACCAGCCGTGAAAAGCCTGGTGGTTTCCTGCCTTGTAATACAGCCGTCAGTCTTAGGCATGCCACCGGCACAGAGGAGCTCACCACTGGCCGCGCCGTTCCGACCAAACCTGAGGGACTGGCGGAGTTGTGGCGGTTTGGCTTCGAACCAAACTGTCGAACTCGTAATGTGGTGGCCTTTACTGCCGGGACCGTGGCAGGAAGACCGCCACTCGTAATGAGGGCCTTAGTAATGCATTGACAACCATTCACTAGTGGTTGTAAGGGCAGTTTCTAGGGTACCAAAGAACAACTCGGGGTAGTAGTGTAGTTGCTCAGATTGACATGCATGGTTCGTGGCTATCCTAGGAAGGGCAGCCAGTCCAAGAATATGGTCAACCACAAACTCCTAAGTCGCATGTATTTCCTCACATAGTAACATACATAAAGATACACCTGTGAAAGTCAGAACTAAGTATATTTCTAGGCTAGGAATGGAATGGTAGCCACTGCATATGTCGTGTGGTTGTAAGGGGCATGGTTTTCACAATTAAAACATGTTTCTCATAGAGGAAATAAATTTCATTTGCAAATGTACAGTTGCATCACAATTATGTATGCAGTGTTTTCCACTTGTTGAGTTGCTGAACTTTCTCCATGCATAAATATTGTGTGCCGTATGGTACTCTAGGAACTTTATAAATTGTAGATTTCCTAGAGCAAATCCAGGAATTTCCTCACATGCAATTGCAATGAGGTCATGCCAAAGTGAATTCGAGTTATCAGATGATTTTAAAACTGGCTTTCCATGAACCTCTTTACTCAGGGTCACTGGAATTATGTGAGTTTGTGGCCCTGGCATTTTCTGCATAATTGTGGTTTGCCACATAATCCATCAGCGCTGTGTAACCTGCAAATTCTAATTTAAAAAAACTTGTTGCTAGCTCAAACAAATTAAAAGTTACTAGAAAGAAGGTGACGCGCAAAGATTAACTGGTCCTCTTTCTGTTGCTTATTGCTGTCTTTGGGTGTTTTACTGGTACTACTGAGGTGGAACCTTTGCCCCGGACAGTGTTAACTTGTGTAAAATGAAAAAATAGTGAAGTCATATTATCACAAAATGTGTCAGGTTAAGCTGCATAATTAGCTTTTTCTTGCTGCATATTTCAGTCAAACCTGCTGCATTATTTGGTCTTCCCCTGCCACGTAATTCTAGTGGCGCACGTAGTAAGTAAGGAAGCATAGTTGACTATTGTTCAATGTGCATAGGCAAATGATTGTTGGGCGAGTGGCTGAGCGAGATCCCTTTAAGCCTTTACCTTGTGAAATGATATCACATTTAAATTCTGACTCAGAAGTCTTTCTGAGATATATAGCCCCCCTGAACGTTTATAATTCCCATTGCTCTGATAGCCAAGCATATCAAACATGTGCATAACTCCCACAGGCTCAGAAAGGTATTTTGATAGGGTGCTCTGGATGTGACACTCACAGTTTCTTTGACATTGGACCAATCACATTCGTATTGGGAATACTAGAACCACAAATTATCATTCTTGCCAAAAAGCAGATTGCACAAATGGAGGCTACAGCTGCTTCTTTACTCCACACCTCTTCATTTTGAACACTGAGCATTTTGTTCAAGTGGTCAGACAAAAAATATGATTCTTGATCATTGCATAGGAAATTAAAGATTAAAGTGGTACTGCCTAGAGAGTAACCAATACTCGTCACCACACTTACTCATATAGGTAAATTGAAAAAAGAAAGGAAGCTGAATGATTTAAATAGTTAACACAAATTAAGGTCCACAAAGAGAAGATGGGGGTCATAACTTGAAAATTTAACCCACCTATTTTTCAAAAAGGGCCACACCTTTAAACACATCATAAGCAGCAATGCATATAACATGGGCACTCCCATTCTCAGAATCGTTAAAATGTGTGCAGAAATGTGTTTTCAGATGTTTTCTATGTCTGTGAACCTGACAAGTTTTTTTTTTCATTAAGGAAAACCTAACAATGAATGCAGAATAATTTGGCGTCTGCTGTGAATGATTTCATGTTCTATAACTCAGTGGTTCCCAACCTGTGGTTGGGGACCCCTGGGAGTCCACGAACCCTCCTCAGGGGGCCCGCGACTCTTTAGAAAATTAAATAATATTAACAGGTTAGGACCCCAGCTTTCACTAATGACTCAGCGGGGGCTCCCACGGATTCCAATAAAGATTCAGTGGGGGTCCCCGGGCTCCAGTAATGATAAAGTGGGGGTCCACAGAAGTCAAAATGTAGGGGAACCACTGCCTTAGCTCATGAAAAAGTTGGTGTCATTGCTAGAGTTTCATGATGCAAGATGTTATCCTTGTCATTATCACTGACTCAGTGGATACTTCATAGATAATTACAATGCGACCATTTAAAAACTCCAGTGACAAAATATATTGACAGTGAATAATATTGATGATTGTATCAGAACTATCAATTCAATAGTCACAAGGTTTTGTAAAGAAGGATGCTGAACTTTACCCTCAGTGGGGGTAGTTACATATCTGCTGTCATTACCCTAGCCTTGAAATTCTTAAATTCTGTTGTGTACTTGCTTTATACTTTGACTCTAACAAGCCATGTTGAATGGATTCTGAATTTGCTTTTTATAAATCAATAGCATGCTGCTAAAAAGGATGCTGGTCCAGCAATACATTGATTTATGACTGCATTATTTCATGAAAGTCCCATGGATGTGTATGCCTTGCACATGTGGCTGGAATTTAATATTTATAAACGTATGCTCTTCACATACCTTTTTGTCCTTACCCTAGGTACGAAGAATTTTTGCACTGCTGAAAATCTTTATATATAGAGTTAGAACATAGGTGTATTTTAATTATTTATAGTTAATGTATGTGTTTCCCATGCATACACAGCCTTAAACACTTCAGGGTGCCAGGCATTCATTGTGCTTGTTTGTAATTGTTTTGTTTTGTATGGCTCTATTGTTTATTTCAGTTTCTGAATCTCATAATTCACTGCTGTGACATGGTAACAGTTGATTACAACACTGGTTACCCACTGTTATTTTTAAAATGTGTTTATTAACACTTTGTGTTTTTTATTACAGACATCTTGCATGACGGTGGCAGAATAATATCATAGTAATGTTAAACAGATATTTGACATGCATACCATCTTAAAGCAGTAAATCACGAGTCATCAACTGTAAATAATAAGGCACATGTGATGCTGCACGAATGCAAATGCATGCCATCACCTTGTGGATCAGTACTGCAGTAGGTGTTGTCTGGCTGTTTCCACAATATGGATTCAGGGATGTTAAAATACAATCAGATTGTCAACTTTGGCAAACCTATGAACTTTGAACTATCCTGCACCCAGTCTGTGTGGTCAATGAGTATTTGTCTGGCACCTATAGCGCAATGTGACGATCAGAGTGAAGGTACATGGGAACGCCGAGTCTCAGTCAAGGGGGGCAAGCTGTGTAAACCAACGCGGGAAACAGCATGATTGCTGAATCACGTGGATCCAAGGTAGGGTGGTCAATGTGAGACATTTGGTGATAGAGCGGCTGTCTGGAAGTCTGGCAGTATAGAGTCCCAACTGTTAGCTAAGGGGTATTTACGTAACACCAGTGTGTCTTCTCTGTGCAGTGCAACACTTTCTGCCTGAGCCCAGGCAATCACCGAAAGTTCCCATGCTATGGGTGTGGGGAAACGGGTGGGAAATTTTCACTTCCGCTTGATTAGACGCTTAGTTAATAAGCTCCATAGGCCAAGAAGCCGGTCTGTGGCTATGTATCTTTTGTTATATTGGTGCAATCCCAATATGCATGGTTCCCTAGTATGAAGTACTGGGCATGCTGAACATTGTGCCCGACGGGCTGTGACCAATAGGAGTGTAAGGATGGGCAAGCCCATAGCATATGTATGATGTCAACATTGACATCAGGGACAGTCGGCATCTGTGCCTTTGAAATACTGATTAATCCTGTGTGGGGTGAGGCAAGCTCTGTGGAGAACGTAGTGTTGTCTGAGGTGGAAGCGAGCAGTGAGTGGAATGAGAGTGGGACTATACAAAGCTACATCCCATTCTTTATTTGTGCATAGGCAGCCTAAATCTGCTTCCCAGTGGCGGCGCAAGGGGAGAAGAGATAGAGTTGTGTGTGTGCGTAGGGAATCAGCAAACCAGTGGATCAGGTGTGTGCCCACTCCCATGACTTGTAAATATTGCATGGTGAGATGCATAGGGCATTCTTGTTGTATGCCCCCCCCAGCTGGTCCCCCACACTCCTATCAGTGAGTTGTAGAGATATAGAGAAGGAACTGCCCTGGAGGCAGTCTGTCATCCTCAGAGACTCTAGTGGAATGAGGGTGCCAACTCGGTATGTCTCCAAGTGTATGGATCCCTGCAGTTTGCCAAGTGGTCAGTTCAGCCTGCAATGTGATCGGTCCTATGTGTGGTGTTCTGAGTAATGGAAGCGCTGGCCCATATGGGTGGATTTGTTTAGTGATGAAAAGGCAACGTTTATAGCAACAGTAAGCAACCTGTAGAAGCATGGGGCTAGGCACCCGGGTCCGTGTGCAGGGGTGGAATAAATGAAGTAATGTTGACAGGTCCCAGGCTGGGGAGGCAGTGGTGGTGTTGGTTAGACTTACACCAGCCATCCATTAGGCTACCCACTAAAGTTGTGAGGCCTAGTAATATTGTTTGAATTTGGGAACAGCTAACTCCCCCCAATCTGTGAACAGATAGAGCTTCTACTGCACCATTCGGCAGGGTGTATATTGCCAAATCAGTGATCGCATCACTCCCTCTAGTGTGGTGAAAAAGGGCTTTGATATGTAGAGGGGAAGATTAGTAAAGTAATAGAGGAACTGAGGAAGCATAATCATTTTAATGAGGGTGATGCAGCCTGCTACCGAAAGTGGGAGGGACTGCCAAAACCCTACCTGAGTATGCACAGATATCATCTTTGGTGGGATTCCTATTGCATAGATCAGTAGGTGAGTGATAGTTGTGAATGCTCAAATATTGGGAAAGAGGGGTTGCCAAACCAAACAAATGTTGTTTAGTGTGGATGCTGGATCTGCTGTTGGGGGTGCTGAATGGGAAGAGGCAGCATTTGGTCCAGTTTACCATCAGATCTGACCGGGCCGAAAATATATTAAATATGGAGGTTACGACTTCCTGTACCACTGTGCAACCTAAAGGTATAACAGAAGGTCATCAGCATACAGAGATACTGAGTGTAGGGCCTCTCCTGGTGGGATTCCCCAAGTGTGGCTACCAACACTGGTTTGATGGCTAGTGAAATAAGAATAGATGAAAGCGGACATACCTGGCATGTCCCTCTTGCAACTGAAATGGGTTTGGAGATTATTGCACCAGTCTTTTCACTTGTCAATGTGATAGTGTAAAAAGCTTAACCAGATGAATGAATCAGCATCTAAAGCTGTAGCGCTGTAAAACTTCAAAGACGAAGGGCTATTTTAGAGAATCAAATGCCTTCTCTAGATCCAGTACCAGGCAGCTCGATTGTGTCCAGAAGTTAGGAGCATATTCCAGGATCCTGAAGAATCTGCGCAGATTGAGCAAGGTTCTATGAACTGGGACAAACCTATTTTGATCCAGATGCACCAACACCGGAACCAAAAGCACCAAACAGTCAGCGAGTATCTTGGCCAGGATCTTGTAGTCGTTGTTTAAGAGGGCTAGTGGCCAGTAGGAGCCTAGCACAGTAGGTTCTCTTTCTGGTTTGAGGACAGATATACGTAATGACTCATACAGCGAAGCCGGCAGACAAGAAACTTGGAGTGTGTTGTAATAGTCAGTAGATGGGGAGCCAGTAGGGGTGCATATGTTTAAGAGAATTTGGCTGGCAGTCAATTAGGCGCCCGGTCTTGCGAGTGGATAAGGAGCGAATGATCTCCTCAGTTTCAAAGAGGGTAAGGGGACTGTTGAGTTCTGCCCTCTGCTCTAATGTGACCTGTGGAACAGTTACACCAATTAGGAATGTGTCTGTCTCAGATGTAGTGGATGTGGAAACTGATCAATACAATGCACAGTAGTGGTCCGCCAGTTCTGCCTGAATGTTGCACTGAGCGTGGAGGAGTTCCCCTCGGGCATCACATAGTTCTGTTGTAGTTTCACTCTTGCTCTAGGCAAGACTGCTGGTTTAAGGATGACAGTACTTATGTTTGTAGGTGACTATGCCAATCCTACAACAAGTCGCAACTGTCGTCCCAACCCTCCCGGCTCACAAGCAGTACCTCACCAAAAACCCAAACAGGGTGAATCGCTCCACTCTAGTATGAGTGTCAAGCAAGTACACCAGAGTGTATTATATATGTGTAACCTAGTGGGAGCCAATGTCCAATATGCATATGGGTGAGTAACATCTTGTGGCCTATGGTCTCAAATCAGATCATCTGCTGTTTTCGGCATGACTTCTGGCAGCGCCAGTGTGCCCAGATTAGGGGGTGAAGAACTGGATGAACCATCATCACTGGAGAACCCAATCGATTCTCTGTCAACGTCAGATTGGGGTGTGTGTTCCTGGGTGCTGGCGGCTATCTGCAGTGCATGCCGTCGCTCCTGTATCACTTGCTCCAGGTTGGAAGTGGACCTAACACGAGGGGGGGGGGCGCTCCTTTTTACGGCACTTTCTGTGGCGTCAGTCTCTATGTGGGAGTCCTGGTGTCCTGTTTACAGACAGAGAGGGATGCTGCAATGCAGGTCCCTTTGTGTCTATCCAGCCCCTTGCCTCCATGGGGTCTGAGAAGAAGGAGTATTTGCCGTCATTCAGGAACCTAAATGTCGCTGGGAACAGGAGCAAGTGTTTGGGTTGGCCTGTCAGCTTGATGATGGTGGGATGTCCAAGGGCAGTGAGGGTGAGCATGCTTGCTATGTCATATGGAATGGCAACACACAGCAGCACGAGCAGCTCACCTGTGGGTCCCAGCAGCAGTATAGTCAGTTGGGGGTCACTGAATCTGCAGTTGTGGAACAAAAATGGGGCACAGAGGTGGTAGCATTAGCACTGTGTGGAATGAAATTGACCTTGGCTAGTGGCATTGTCAGCAAAGGAATAACCAGGGCCCGCTTGCACACCAGAGACTGAGCAGCATGTACAGCCCCAACTGGCCAGGTGATGTCAGAGATCGGTTCGCCCCTGCAAACTGAGTATTGAAGCAGTGGGTATCTGCTTCAGGCAGCCAGATGAGATTGTGGAAGTTTTAGGCAGCTGGTGCTTCAGGTTGTCAGTGTCCAGTTAGAAGGCACAGGATTTTTCTCTGCATGTCTCCTATGTGGGACACAGGAAGGCATGAGGAGACGATACACATGAGATAATAAGGCGACCAGATGAGTTTGCTGTATGAGGCAGTGGTATGAGCATGTTCCAGAGCAAGCATCCAGAACCTCCAGTTTGGGCATATTAGAGTAGCACCATTGTTCACATGGACAATGCGCAGCCGGGAGTGCTAACAGCTATTGGCGGGTGGGGGGCAGCATAGTGCTTGCCTTTAGGTTACCCAGTGCCACATCACTCAGCTACAGGATATGACCACAAGGTAGGCCGAGTAAAGACGATCATGCTCACTGCGTATGCCTCAGAAGTGGCTGATATGTGATCCATGTACAATTTAATAGTGTAGGTGTTCCAAAGTCTAATGCGGGGGACATTTGTCGCAACTGTCTCCTCTATCCGTGTGGTTCATGTGGCTGTTGCAGAGTAGGGAAGGTGAAGGTTACAGGGTGAGTGCCGCACTCAACCCTGGTTGTGGAGAAAATCCTTCAAAGGAATGAAATGTAGGCTCTCTGAACATTGTGTGAGGTCCATGCTACATTTAGGGTCAAAATTAGAGATAAAAAATCCTTGCAACTATCATGGATCCTTTGATATGAAAATGCCCTGAGCTCTTTATCAAACCCCCGAGGCATGCTCTCTGGTCGTGCCATCATCCAGAGAAGCCCTTTCTACCTGGTTTGTAGGATCCTGCTATTATTATGTACTGTTGCTGTTGATTGTGTTGTTGGGTTGAGGCAAGTGGGTGGGATATTATTGTCCAAGGTGGTATGTGGACAGTTGACTAATCTTCCTACGGTTATCTCATTTATTATTCTCAGGGTCCGAGGGGGGACTTCTGAGCTTAATGTGTCAAGATGTGCTTTAAAAACAGTGGCTGCAGTTACATATTCTACAGGCAAGTTGAGATGTGATTGGGAAGACGTACAGGTCTTGGGTAGAATGGCAGGGTCTAGAAATACTTCCTTTGTTATTCAGATACTGGAATAGATGATAGAGATTGAATAATGACATAGAACTAATGGGGACTAAATAACTATAAAAATACCTCAAAATGAGATAGCAGTTTCTCCGGGAGACTCATCGCAATGTTTTATTTATTGGCAAATGGCAAAAAATAGAGAGGTGAATTGTATTACTGCTGACATTCTACTTACTCCATAGGGGTTCCAATATGGATAGACAGTGAGGCCCCCTTTAAAAAGCTGTTCCAGGACCCGAAGGGCTGATTTGTACTGGTCCATGGTGTCTTGGAATGACAGGAGATATATCTTCTAAACGTACATGCTCCTAATGTGCAAATATATATTTCTTCCTGGGCTATTAGAGGTATATGCCACTTGGTTGACCTATCCATGAGGTGGGCAGGGGATTTCACCATAAAAATAGGTGGAGTACTAACAGATGTCCTCTTCCACTGGTTGACATATGTACTGCACTATCTAAAGCTGATGGAGGGTGCTTTTCTTGATATGGAGAAAGCTTTAGATACAATAGATTTGGAATTTATATTTTGAGTCTTTGAAAGGTAAAATTGTGGCTCCTCCATTCTGAGATGGATTAGGTTATAATACGCCAGACTATAAGCATAATATCAGACGAGCAGATGCTTGGACATGGAACCCATTAGGGTTGACCATAATTGCTGCTAGTGTTTCTGCTCATCATTGAGCCCCTAGGCAGCATCATGAGATACTGTATGATGCGGTGGGGAATGCAAACAAGTGAAATGACACACATTGTGTCAATGTGTGCCATTATTTTATCTTAGTGAATCCGCCAATAACTACCACGTATGTTTTAAGTCATAGGGAAAATATGGAGACCTTACTAGGCTGAAATCAAAATGGTCAAAGTCCTACTTATTCCAAAAGTGAACACTAGCTAATAGAAATCTGACAGTGATTCTAAGTCTTTTCCACAGCAGTTGGGGGATTTAAGATATGTGGAAATACAGATGGCACATGACACTGAAACCTATATCAAGGTAAATTTTTCACACATGATGTCAGGCACTCTGAACTCTATAACTTTCAAGTCAAAATTGATCGCTGTCTTGTATCAACACACTGGAATTAATAAAGATTGTAGTATTGTCCCGCTTCTTATATGGGTTTCAATGGGTGCTCTGTTTATTATCCAGAGAGCTATTTAGGGAACTAGATAGCTTATTATCTTCATAAATGTAGGTTGGTACATGTTCTAAAAAACATTGCCGTAGGAAAAGTGTGGAACAGCAGTAATAGCTCTAGAGAGTTATTATCCTGCATCCCAACTGCAACACCTCCCTTAATGATTAAATGAAACACCAGACAGAGCGCAATTTACTCTGCGAAAGCCAATGCTAATATGAATCCTATATACCAGTTTCAGGCCACATTTATAAGCTGAACGGAAATTCTGTAAATTATGTCTTGAGGTTAGACCACCTGGATGGGTGGACCATGGCTTCACTTCAATGAGTATCATTTATGACGAAGACAAGCTATGCACTTTTGACAAAGCCAGAACATGTTAAGTGGTTTGACATGGACACTTCATATTATAGGTTAGGTAGTCCAAAGCAGCCAACATCACATAGCAAGTGCTTCCTGGTAGACCCCTAAAATCTGAAACAATGAAAGAAATTGTGCCCTTGGTGCAGTTTGGGCGCCCATTGTCCTTCATGTACAAGGCACTACTCGGGATAGACCTCTTACGACTCTGATGATCAAACAAAGGCAGGAATTGTACTGTCATTTGCAAATCACTGATGCAGAGTGGGAGAGGATACTGCGATGCATCAAAAACTCTACAAGTAACACCAGACTTCTTCTCATACGTATAGCAATATAACTTACCTTACCCACCAAGATTCTTTATAAAAATATATCGATAGGTGCAAGAAGATGCCCAAGGTACAAAACAGAGGAGATGGATCTGCGCCACAAGATATAGATGTTCGCAGTAGTTGAGTAATTCCCACTAACAGTGGTGACCTACCTACAGTAAGCAGTAGGCAGTATGATAAACAGGAATCTCCAAGACTGTTTTTTTAGACCTGCCCCCAAGCCCTTTGAAACAAAATCAGGACATCATCTTGTGGCTCTGGGTTTCTCATTTGTAAAAGGATGTATCACAATATACTCTCTGTAGGGGAAGGGCCCTGCATTGGAAGGGTGGCGTAAAGGCTTAAATACATGTTTGCTGGCCGAGGAGCTCCGCATGTCCGCGGTAAGGGCTTAGCAGAAGATAATGGAAGATATAAATCACTGCAGACTGTGTGATGTACTGAAAGACCCACCTGAGGAGTCCAACAATATTTATTACTATTTTGCCACCAAAGTAAGCTACGCTTCAATTTCAGAATTACACGAGGCTTGGTTCATCTGCCTTTCCTGCCTGCGTGACCCCTAAGCTTGTTGTCTTGTTAGTGGATAGACTGCAACCTTAATACTGCTTATGATAATTTAAAGCTTTTGCATTTTTTGTGCTTATAAAAGTAATAAAATATTTTAAAATAAAAAATGAATTTTTCTTAGCTCTTACATATTAAATATGGCTGACGTGCTTCTCTCATTTTGCCACAAAGCTTTTTCATGGTTTATATAAAGTATCTCGCCATCAAAATTCGCTTTTTGTTATATGCAGCCATACATGTATTGGTTATTTATGTAATTTTGTTCTGTATGTCTGTACCTATACACCGAAATCTTGATCAAGTGGCTCACAATATTTTTGCCAGGTTTCCTGTAGAACTAGTATTGTCACAGCAAGAATTCTCAGTATATTATTGGCCGGCTACCACCCTGTGCCCAAGAGCACCAGGCGTGGCAGTGACAGCTAATTGTTCTCCCTTGTTTTCTCTAAGACAGGAAAGCATGTTGGCTACTGAGGAATATAACACATTTTTGAAGAATATAAAATAAATATAAATAATTATTCAAGGGTGTATAAAAGGATTAAAAACGTACACAATTGTTGGACATAAATGTTGTAGAAAGGCCATAACTACTGCACATATTCAAGCATCTGTACTAAATGCAGAAACAAAAATGACATAGGCCCTCATTCTGACCGTGGCGGTCGGCGGAGAGGCGGCGGTCGGACCGCGAACAGACCGGCGGTCAGAAAAATGGCATTCTGACCGCGGCGGTCACCGCCGCGATCGACCGCCACTTCCCCACTCCGACCGCCACGGCGGTCATGACCGCCGGGCTGGAGTTTGCGCACTCCGGCCCGGCGGTCGTCCCAAGACCGCCAACGGTATCATGACCCTGCCTACCGCCGCGGTTGCTGGCGGTCGGGAACCGCCATGCGAACCATGGCGGTAAGCACTATCGGGGCCAGGGAATTCCTTCCCTGGCACTGATAGGGGTCTCCCCCACCCCCCACTACCCACCCGAGTCCTCCCCCCACACCCTCCACCCCCCTGCCACCCCCCAGAGGTGGTACGAAACCCCTCCCCACCCCGACCCCGACAAGCACATACATGCACCCCGACATGTACACACCCCCAACATGCACATATACACACCCCCTACACACACATACACAACGGGGACACATACCCGCACACATACATGCAGACATGCGCACCTGCCGAACAGCACACATTACCCATAGACACAGCAGCACCCCCGCCCGCATACACGCACTCACACACCCCCTCTACACACTCACACCCCCATGCACGCCCACATCACACAACACCCCCCCTCCCCCTCCCCTCACGGACGGTCAACTTACCTTGAGCGTTGGTCCTCCGGGAGGCGACGGGAGCCATGGGGAGGTGACCGCCAACAGAACACCGCCAACAGAAGACCGCCACACAGATATGTGGGTCGTAATTCTGTGGGCGGTGTTCTGCTGGCGTGGCGGTGGAGGTTGACCAGTCTCCACTTTTCCGCCGACCGCCAGTGTGGCTGCTGGCGGTTTCCCGGCGGAACGCTCCCAGCGGTCGGAATGCGCACAGCGGCATACCGCCGCGGTCGGCAGTCTTCACCGCGGCGGTAACTCGGCGGTCTCGCGAAAAGACCGCCAAGGTCAGAATGAGGGCCATAGTACTGGAAAAACACATCCTAACCAATTTACAGCGTATCGAACATCTGGACGGGAGGGTGATTCCAGGGGAATGCCTTCAAATGACCACCTGCAAATGAGGGAGCATTACGATGCTATAGAAATATTGGTACCAAAGAACTATAGTATATGTTGAGGCAATACCATAAACTATTGTCAGTAGTTGGGATACAGGGTAGCTTAGAGTGGAGTCAACAACACTGGTCTCTAGGCACTAGTATTTGCTTCTTTCTGGGTTCTTCACAAAACTGTGTCTTGGGGTTATGACAAAACTGTTGTATTTTTAATTGTTTCTCAAGAAACAGGATATTTCAGTTGGAGTATCATGACTGGTAGAAGAAAATCCCAAAGCTTTGGATCCAGTGCTCTGAGGACACTGTCCTTTTGCTTTAGTCTTTGAAACTTTGGTTGGCCTAAATGAAGAGACCCATGATATGTCACATTTGCATGTATCTCACTCCCTTGATCGAGAAAGTTTTGTTGATGGTGCACAGAAATTTGAGCCAGTGGCATGCCTGTAGCATAGGTTTGATTTCATGTATGTGGTAGCTTGTCAATGAATTTCTTGAGCAAGCTCAGGTAGACTAAATTGCAAAAGTTCAATCTAGCTATGTCTAATCGTCTCCACCCAATGCACCATTAAATGAGCAATACAACCTCTGGAGCAGTGGCAGTTGGAAGTTGGGTCCCTGTACATACATGTATTTGTGGGCTGAAAAAATACCCTAGCCAATAATAACTTAGAGTGTCCTGATGGTTCAATGCTGTGGCTCCAGAAATGATACTGTAAGACGATCCAGAGATCACAGAAAAACTCCAAGGGAATTGTTCGGCAGACATGTAAATGTGAAAATGTTGTTCAGTGGCAGCTGGTTTACCATGCAGTCCTTTCTATTAGCAATGTTTTCAGAGAGATTACAAATTCTAAATGAATGGACCATTGTGAAACTCTTCCTTACCACAAATTTGTGGGAAAGACAAGGGAATATTTTATTAAGCATGTGGACAGCCTTCTTCATTTCATGCATCAGCAAGAAACCCCTTTTGAAGTGACTGAGCCTGTGCAACTACACAACTTTGTCACCAAACAATATGTGGATAACAATATAAAGACATGTCTACAAGATATCCTGGAACATGGATCGAAACTATACGCAGAACTGAAGCAGGAGAGATTTGTATTGAAAGAGAGAAAGCTGTTTGACATAATCATGAAAGCCAAACTTCCATGCTTAAATTGCCATAGTGAGAGTTTCGTCCAACTAGGCACTACAAAACAGGTTTCAAAAAACAACTTTCGCAAGCACGTAGGGAGATGGATGTAGCAAAAGAAAGGTGTGAATTCATCAAGGACATTTTGTCGCATGATCTTCTTCCAACAAACACATTATTTGATGGAGGTGCTGTAACCAAACCAGTAAAGCACAAACTTGTTCAAGAGCTAAAAAAAAAAATTCATCTGAAGAATTTCAATTCAAAAAGGTGTCCTCATTGAAAACTGCTGTTATTGTGGGGTATATGTCATAATTGCGAATGGTCAAGATTACATCCATGCAAAACTTGGGAGGGGCTGTTCACACTGTTTTACAGATATCAAAGTCAGTGTGCATCTTCCAAGAACTGCACATTGTCTTTGACAGTTATCTTGGACTATCTGTCAAGGAATGTGAGAGAATCAGACTAATGTCTACAAGTGGAAAAATTGACCTTGCCTGCATCACAAATTTGACACCTATCCCTCCTTTAACTTGATAAATTCTGATCATGAGCATCGAACAAGATGGACTTGGAGATGTTAACTCACCAAAACATTGCTAATGCTTCAGTGAACACTGAACTTCCAATTATTGCAAGTGGAATGATGGTCAACTAGGAGTTGTGCCTGCAGAGATATATTCAAAAGGTAGGGGCCATATTGTTCAAGAATTTAACAGCAAGTTCGAGGAAGCTGACCTTTGTGTTGTGCCACATGTTGAGTGGGCTGTTTGAAATGGTTCCAATTGAGTCATTGGCTTGTCAAATGATACAGATGTTATTATTGTGGTACTTAGATTTGTTGCAATGTTCATAAGCCAAGGATTGTCAGGGTTATGGATAAGTTATGGAACAGGTGAGAAAAACACTTGATCCTGCTAAATTACTTCTCTAATGATCAAAAAATACAAATCAAAAATGAAAATCTCTGGACAGGAATCTTTCAACGGAGATATATCAAGAGGCCAGAACTAAGTGGGTCGATAAACTTGAAAACAATATTTAGTTATGTCAGACAGTGTGTTGACTACCAATGTCTGCTTTCATACTTCTGTAATAGTGACCTCACATTTTCTACTCAAATTAATTGGGACATAGTGCTTAATTGGGCAGCCAGTGCTATCAAAGGTTGGGGTGCCTAATACCAAGGCTGTGTGGTCTTGATTCCACCTCATGCCTCTTTCATCTATTAGCTGTCACTCCCTGTCCCTTTATCTCACTCTTTCAAATTTCTTGATATCACTGTTTTCTTTTTGTCATTGGTTTATCATATTTCTCTTTCTCATTTTTCCTCCTTTTGTGTTTTCCCTTTCTTGCTCTGAGTTAAAGTATGGTGAGGAAAAAATCCCCAAAATGAGTGCTTGCAACCACATGCTCTAATAAAGTATTGGGGGGCCTTAAGCTTAAATGAGCAAGCAGAAATCTCTTTGGAAGTTCCTTCATATTCTTCTTTATACAAACAATAATTTTTGCTAAGTCTGCAGTCTGGGCCCATGTGAGATACTAACTAGGGTAACAAGTCAGCTTTCCCAAAATGCCATTAACCATCTTGAAATGTTCCAGGCCTACAGAGTCTAGACGGTCTTCAATCAACAGGGGGTTGCTCATTTCTGACCTGCACTTAAATTCACCACTTGATCCTCCTTGGAGGATGATCTCCTCAGTCTTTGTTATACATTACCCCATGGCTATGGACTTCCCTATTTACAGAAAGGTATATTCCACTTACCCTTACTCCTCTTCATTGACTATCATCATAGTCACTTGGAAACCTACTTTGCTACTGTCTTGAAAACACCTCTTGGACTCCATAGCTCAAAATCTACTATCCACAATAGACCTCCTTGACCACAAGAAGTGTACAATATTATAATACTGCCTGTTTGTGAAGGTAACATTGGATGTGTGTCTATCGAGCTCTCTCAGCTTGCATTTTCAATAATTCAAAGAGATATTCTAGCGGAATTACTTAAATGGGTTTAGAGCACATCTCTTCTACAAACAGTTACTCGGATTTATATACCACAAGGTGAGATTTTCTAATTCTGATATGCTTTCCAATGTCATTAGCGCTACTGAGGGCAGTGTTATATTCATTGATGTATTGATTATATTTTTGAGTGGACATTTCTACCATTTCATTTCCACCCTTTTTCTCTCCCTTTCTTTCCCTTTCCTTTGTTTTCTTCTCTTACTACTATTGGACCAAGGGTGCGAGCCCAGAATGTTGATGTTGAACGTTCAATGGCAGATATTGTACCAACAAGGATGAACATTGGAAGGCAGATATTGTACCAACTAGGTTATGTTGAGAGACAAATAAATGCGCTCCTGTGAACTACATTTACTTTGCTTCCAGACTTCATACCTGCAATGCTACACCTTTCTTTTGGCGACAAGGAGAAGAGTTAATGTGACGATCCGTGATATTGTTGCACCACCGGGTGACCACTTTCGAGTGCTATCCCCGTCATTTTCTTGCCTGATGGGGCTTGCACAGTGAGTTTACTATGTGCGGAGTGCCTCTCCCTCCTACAGCTGGTGGGCCTTCTGGCCTTGAAGAGAGTTCCTTGTTTTATTTGGGCACACCTTTAGGGAGGAATCTGGGAAGTTGTTTTTCCCCATTCTCCACATGAAGCAGTGAAATACCCAGTGTTTCATGCCTCGTCTCTATTCCTGGGCCACCATTTTGTTTTTGATTATTATCTATCGGGAGATAGCGTTCCATCTAAACAGTGGCCATCTTAAGTAGCATACATAGTGGTTAAGTATCTGAGGAACCTGGCATTTACATGTGCTTATATCAGCAATATTTGGATATATTAGCACTATTTATAACATAAGCTGTGTGGAGAGATAGAAGAAAAAAATAAAAGCATCTCTTTTACTCCAATTCCAAGTACTGTGTAAAAAAAAACATACTGTGACAAACATGCAGCTAGACCCTGTGAAAGTTTTACAAACAAAAGAAGAATCACGAAAACCATTGAAGAGATGAAGAGAAGAATTTCAACATTGTTTGATGGCAGTTGATGGTAATAGAATGCGAGGGCAAAATAAAAAAAGTATTCTGTTGCATTCTTTAGGCTTAGAGAGGCAGGAGGCTTTAAATCTCTTGCCAATATTAAAACTGCTGAGGATGAAGATGAAATTGTTGTTTTTGATGAGGCTATGTTGACACTACATGCTCGTTTTCGGCCTACCATAAGCACTACATTTGAGAGATATCCTTTTTACTCAAGATAACAGAAAGATGGAGAGTCTTTTGATGGGTTTTTAATTGCTTTGAGATGCTTATCTAAGACATGCAAATTTGGGATCACAACCAATGAAATGATACGCGCTCAGATCATGGTCAATACAAATAATAAAAGGATCCAAGAACGGTTATGGATAATGGGGGATCCCACTATGGAGAAACTGGTGGCTTCAGCAAAAGCCATAGGACAATCCATGAACTTGGTCAAGGAAGTGAATGAAACTCAGCATGGTAAAAAAGGGAGTTAGGTTTGTGTCATTGCTGTGAACCATGTAAAGAATGAGATGTATAAAAATGGATGTAAGGAAAATAAAAAGTAGAGTTTGAGATGTGGTGGTCTTAGCCATTTTGCATCTTCAAGAACCTGTCCAGCACTTAACAAAGAGTGTAAAAATTTTAGAAAAAAAGGTCATTTTTCTATACTGTGCAGATAGGTAAAGAAACAAATTAAACATCAGATTGCATAAGTGTTTGGAAGCACATGTTACAAAGAAATCAATTTTGAAGATGGCACAGTAATGGGGAATAACATTTTGTTAATGGTGCGACTAGATAATATGGATGGAGATGATGAACTTATTAATCCACCAAAGGGTAACATGCAAGTGTTTGACACAGAGTTGCCGGGGAAGGCTGATTTAGGCTTTCGTTTCACAATTATTTTGAAACAAAGTTGGGAGAAAAGATGCCACATCTGTTACCAACTGATGCGAGAGCTTTCACTTTTGACGGACGATGAATTGATTTTGTGGAACATTTTGTGGCCATAACAAGTTTAGAGAGAAGAATGCCTCAATTGAAAATTTATGTAGCGAAACAAGGAGCAAATGTTTTAGGTTGGAAAGACCAAAGAAGACTGAACATTCAGCTTGATTCCAATCCAGAGGATCCAGTATTAGTTGTACAAGAAATGCAAGCAAAAGAAAGGAAAATAGCATCTTTCCTCGAAGTCTTCAGTCAGCAATTTGGGAAGTTATAAGGATACAAACATGAAATAAGACTTAAGCATGGAGCAGAACCAAACAAAAAATGAGAATGGTACTGTTTAGCGTGAGAGAAAGAATTCCAAGATTCTTTTAGATCAAATGTTAATGAAGAAATAGAAACATCAGAGTGGATATCTCCAGTGATTCTAGCTAAAAAATGGCAAACTCAGACTTTGCATAGATTTAAGAGCACTTAATGAAAATCTAATTGTAGACAGACATTCTTTACCAAAAATAAATAATCATCTCTCGATGTTTAACTGAGACACCGTATTTTCACTCTAGACCTACAAAGTGATTATCATCAAATAAACTTGGCAAAAAAGTTGAGACACTTGACCGCCTTTATCACACCATGTGATGTGTATCAATTCAAAAGGATGCTCTTCGAGCTGGCATCAGCGCCTTCAGTTTTTCAAAGGGCTATGCTCCACATGTTCAAGGACATGAACAGCCAAGTTAGGTGTTTTCAGGATGATATCCTTGTATTTACCAAATCAGAAAACGAACATTATGAAGTTCTCAAGGAAGTATTTAAAAGTCTATCTGAAAAGGGTTTGTTTTATCTGCAGAAAAATGTAAATTATTCGAGTCCTTAGTAGACTATCTGGGACACACAATATCTGCCAAAGGGGCAGTCCCTAAGGAGAATATTGTGGATGCCATTAAGAAAGTGACTGCACCAGATGCTGGGGAGGAATTAACGTCTTTCATATGTTTATGTGAATACTATGGAAGATTTGCGAAATATTTTGCCACTGTGATGGAGCCTTTTAGTAAATTGTTATGCAAAGATTGTGAGTTTGTGTGCAAATCAGAGTGGCAAAATGTCTTTGAATAAATAAAGTCACAGTTTGTGAATGCACCTGCTCTTCATCCTTTTGCTTAAGAACAAATGTGTAGATGTAAGTGCCTGTGGATTAGTTACTGTATTACCACAAAAATCTGGCGGTTCTGAATGGGTGGTGGCATATGCTTCTAAAACACTAAATGAGTCGGAACGCAAGTATCCAGAGATTGAACATGAACTCTTAGCTTGCATATGGGCCATAACTCAGTTTAGGCAGTTTATTTGGGCAAATCATCTCACTATCCAAACTGATCATAAGTTCCTTATATCCATTTGGCACCCGAAGGGGGTAGGAATTCAACAGCATGCATTGCCAGGTCATGCTCTAAGCTACAAGAGTATAAATTTATATTGTTTTTGTTCCTGGCCAAAAAAATCAAACAGCAGACTTCCTATCTAGGTTACCTCTTTAAGAGGAAACGGAGAAAATGAGTGAAGATGAGCATTTTTATATACTAGCCAGTGTGAGTGATGTATGTGGAAAGTGGAAAAAATGAAGATGTGACTGATGAAACACTATGGATTGATGAATATATTAAGGATGAGGAGTTGAACCAAGTAAAAGAAATACTTAGTGGAAGGCTAGCCTAAAGTCTAAAGTCTTTTGTTTGTTTCTTACAATCATTTTGTGCAGGAAGCATCTGAGTTGTCTACTAATGTGGAATTCCTATTTCGCAATGATATGTGTATTCCTCCCATCAGTTTATGTGACTGAATTCTTGAATTGTGCCACAAAGGACGTATGAGAATGTCTGCATTGAAAAATCAAATAGGGATCATTACTGGTGGAGAGGAATGGATGCAGAAGTTGACTGCATGGTTCAACAGTGTGATGTGTATATGACCGCTGACAAAAATTGCAGAACCCAACTATTTCCTATGAAAGTAACACCATGGCCAGTATTTGCTTGGCAAAAGGTGGGTCTTGATATTGCAGGACCCTTTAGAGATTTGCCAGGTAAATTAAGGTTTGCGATTGTACTGATTGACTGCCACTTTAAGTGGCCTGAGGTGAAGTTTGTCAAGTTTGGAAACACAAACATTGTTCTTGAATTTCTCATGGAAGTACTTAGCAGCGAAGGCTTTCCTATTAAGATGATCACAGACAATGGAATGCAGATCACTTCAATTGAGATGGTACAATTCTTGCATACATATAAAATAAGGTAAATAAGGACTCCGCTATGAGATCCACAGTGTAGCGGTTTGGTGGAACGATTCAACCGTTATTTGAAGGAAAGTATTCACTTCGCTGTGGTTGGGAATATTTCATTTTTTTAGCTATTCATGAAAGGTTACGGGCATATAGAATCACACTACCCACTATACCAGGGGTAGCACCTTTTTTGTTAATGAAAAGGAGACAATCTACCTCTTTAATCTGTCCATAGTGGTTCAAGACCAAGTATTTAAAGAACAATATAATATGTGAGCATCTTCTTAATGATATCAAAAGAATTGTCAATAATAAACATTGTAATTCAAAAACAAATATGGCATGCAACACAAAAGTACTCCCTGTAATGTGTCAGTGGGACATTTAGTTAGAATACATTGAGTAGGCACATGAGAACATGTGGAGGCAAATTCTCAAAGCCACGCAAGGTGATCAAAATCAATAAAGGAAACATTACCACCCAAGATGGCAAATGTTGGAACTTAAGGAGACTGTCTAAGTGTGCTAATGCATTTGTTAACAATCTTCCTCAAATGTGTAGCAGTGATGCACGTCATACTCAGATTGATGAGCAGAATGAAGATGATAATGAGGTAGTTATTAAGGAAAGTACAAGAGTAAACAATGGTTATCCTAAAAGGCAATTGAATGTTATAATATGCAAGAGATGGATGGATATCCTGTAGGCACAAATTGCTCAGCCAGAGGTGATAATTAATCTATTACTGGCAGGGTGAGATTTTCTCCTAGGTCAAGAATTCCTTACAGGAAAGTATAATTTGATGATTAAATTGTTACTTCATGTATTCAATTTTTGTTTTAGAAGGAAGATGTGTTATATTCATTATTGTATTGATTATACTTTTGTGTGGATATTTCTACCATTTATTTCCACCCTTTTCCCTTCTCCCCTCCCTTTCTTTCCCTTTCCTTTGTTTCTCACACTTACACCTATTGGACCAAAGGCGCAAGCCCAGAATGTTGATGCTGAACCTTCAATGGTTTGACGGTTGGGGCAGATATTGTACCAACGAGGTTATGATGAGAGGCAAATAAATGCACTCCTGTGAGTTACATTTACTTGGTTTCAGACTTTAATTTCATATCTTTTAATGTCATATCTGCAAAGCTATAGACAGCCAAGTCTCATCACATCAATACACGAAACAGGTTCAGATTAGAAGGTGCTGCATCACATGATTCTGCAGGTAGTACTTATTGATTTATTTTGTAATTTTCTTAGGTATACGTTGAAAGCTGTTATGTCGGGAGACAAGAGGTGTGAGGAGGAATACAAAATGATTGAGTGGAAAATCATTATTACACATCTCAAATGTCTTTTCCTGTGTAACGAAGCTTGATGGAAAAGTCTGTTTTCCAAGGTAGTCCTGCTTCAGGCCTGAGTTCAGATTGCTGCATATTTGGTCCAAGTCAACTGTGGGGTTTTCCTTTGCAATGCTTTAACAGAAACTTAATATGGTTTGCTGTAGATTTTAGATTTTATGGAGGTCTGTATTGTTTTGTCAATTTGCTAAGGAATTTTGGGCCTTTGAACGAATAGTCCATCTGAAGATGGGAATTTTGTACTTACCTGTAGATCAAAAGATAATTATTTGACAAATAACATCCATGGGTTATGACATTGTTTTTACAGATGTGGAGTGATTTCGCAGGGTTAAATGCTGATGGAATGGTGCATGGAAAGGTTCAACCTTCTGAGCAACCTAATTTCAATTTTGAAGTATTGTACATACTCCTTTGGCACCAGATGACCAACTCCTCACTGCTCTTTGTGGCCATATTTCATCAGGCATCCTCCGCGCTCATATAAATATAAATTTCACTCAACTCAATCAGCAAACTGCTTTCACTATGCAGGGAAGCAAAAAAGGATTGACCCATGGATCCCCATGATGCTATATAGTTATATACTTCCTTAGATAACTGATATGACCCACAATTATACTAAAACTGTAATACACAGCGGTCAACAAAAATTGTAACTTAGACCTAGTAAATTAAACATCATACATACCTGCTAATGGGTTGTCCATTACAAACACTGTAGATACAGAAAGAAAAAAAAATCACCAAATGAACAGGCATGGAATAACTCAAGAGATTTGTCACCTATTACTCAACAGTTTTGATGGACTTAACATATAGCCCATTCACTGCAGTTTCCAAATATCTAAACAATCTGACCACTTCTTTACATCTCACATAGACACTCAGAAACAGGATAGCAATAAAAATGTCCATCTCAACAGATCTCCTCACTTCTCTCTCTCCCTCCAACCATGCCAGATCAAGATCACAACTATACACATCATCTTAAATTGGATAGCCCAGTGCAGTAATCAGATAAGCAGATTATATTATATGAAATACCATAAAGGGACCTGCAGAGCTGTTCAAAGCTAACAGGATACTGAAAACCATAAATCTATACATCTGTCTCTTACACTTCATCATCCAACACTCAGCTAAGCACTGCACATCATAACACGATAACACACTTCGGTGGTCATCACACACAACATGGAAACCCTTCCCACATAGGATCAAAACAAAAACAACATCCTTCCAACCACACACCCTACATGGTGTAGCATGCTACACATGTAGGCAAGTGATTCCGCGCTCCACATAGGGATAGTAAGTGTTATATAAATGTTGCAATACAATGCAATATATTGCTTTCAGAAAATAGCAGTAATCTCTCCCTTGTGCCTGGTAAACATCCTTTTTTATGACTTTTTTATTACGAAAGTCGTGGTTAACGAAAGCGTAACAATGCTTTTTTTTAACCACAACTTCGTATTTTTGTGCCTTAACTACGTATGTTCTGAACAACAAACATGCATGGTTAAGGTACAAAGAAGGGAGTTGGCGAAGGTAAGTGGTGGGTTTAGGTTTTGGGGTGGGGTTGGGGGGTCAGGGGGTTTTAGGTTTTAGGGTGGGGTTAGGGGGTGGGGCGTTTTTGGTTTTGGGGAGTGGGTGGGGGGTCAGGGAGTTTTAGGTTTTGGGGTGGGGTTGGGGGGGTGGGGCGTTTTTGGTTTTGGGGAGTGGGTGGGGGGTCAGGGGGTTTTAGGTTTTGGGGTGGGGTTGGGGGGGTGGGGCGTTTTTGGTTTTGGGGAGTGGGTGGGGGTCAGGGGGTTTTAGGTTTTAGGGTGGGGTTGGGGGGTGGGGCGTTTTTGTTTTTGGGTAGTGGGTGGGGGGTCAGGGGGTTTTAGGTTTTGGGGTGGGGTTGGGGGGGTGGGGCGTTTTTGGTTTTGGGGAGTGGGTGGGGGGGTGGGGCGTTTTTGGTTTTGGGGAGTGGGTGGGGGTCAGGGGGTTTTAGGTTTTAGGGTGGGGTTGGGGGGTGGGGCGTTTTTGGTTTTGGGGAGTGGGTGGGGGGTCAGGGGGTTTTAGGTTTTGGGGTGGGGTTGGGGGGGTGGGGCGTTTTTGGTTTTGGGGAGTGGGTGGGGGGTCAGGGGGTTTTAGGTTTTGGGGTGGGGTTGGGGGGGTGGGGCGTTTTTGGTTTTGGGGAGTGGGTGGGGGGTCAGGGGGTTTTAGGTTTTGGGGTAGGGTTGGGGGTGTGGGGTGAGGGATGTAGGGTGAATGGTGCCTATTGCTAATGATTTTATCAGGAATGCCTTTACAACGAAATATCGTTGTTAAGACATTCGTGGTAAAATCATTAGTAGTAAGGACGAGGTCGGTGTTCCGACCTCGTTGTTAAGGTTAGTAGTTGTTTTTAATTCAGTGTTCCATCATATAATCATTGTGCCTTGCTTTATGTGGCTCTTGTGCACCACCCGTCCAAAGTACATGAAATAGCTCCTTAACCCAAGTGTATTCCTAAGGTAGTACCAGTACAGGCTTCCGTGCTGTATGATTATAATAGTAGGGCTGTCAGCAATGAAACACTGAGGGCCTTGTTTAGAGTTTGGCAGATAGGATCACAGCATCACAAAGGTGACAGATATCTCATTCATCTTATTACAAGTGTATTATATCATATGGCACTGGTGATAAGGTGGATGTGATTGCAATCATATTTGTATTGGAATAACTCATCAACCAAACTAAATCAGGTCCTTCTTTGACACCACACATTTAATTGTTACTTGGATTCAATCTTGTATTTCCTATGGTTGCACTAATGTCTTTCTCCATTTCCCATGATTGCCCTTTTGCGAGATCTGATTTTGCTGTCACTTTCTATTCTATCATGTATCTCAGTGTCCGCAGAACTCTTCCAATGGTCCTCATAGGTTATAATCTTTGTATGAGTAATTGCTTGACTCGTATCCATACCTCCAATCTACTGTGTTGTGCTGTCAGGAGGGTCAGACTTGCTTATAGGACAATCAAGCCATGCCTGTTAGGCTGGTCTGAAATGTCAGTGATTGGCACTTTTTTGACTATTTGTGGGCCTGTTTTTTATTTTGCTGGGCCAGGTTTTATTGTTGATTTCCCTCGTTTTAAAACTCAACATTGCCTGCAGCAAGCTCAAATCCATGCAGTCTTCCATACCATGCAAAATACTTGTACATCATGTCTTTAAAAGTGTAAAACTGCCACAATTCATGAACACAGGCCACTTTTTTTTTAGGTATCTACTTCACTAATGGGGGCCACTTTTATTTTGGTGGCCAGGACTATTTTCTCTCCCAGTACAATACTGGTGGTCAGTGACATATTTGGACAGTTGCAATTCCAGAATAATATAAGAAAAACTCCAAAACATAGGAGCCAATAAGAGAGATATTTCCACAGCTTTGAATTCAAAATCTGACTTCCAAATTTTGGACTTGTTGTCCACTATTTGCTTCCATTCGATTTCACCCTGATTCCCACCGTTCACACCTTGCTCACAGAGTGATGCTCTTACAAATCACGTTGACTGCCATGCCTTCTGCTTTGCAATCACAATAAATAAATGTTGATAGAAAGATGTGGCATTGTGCCTCCATTTTTGTTTTGCTGTGGAAGTCACTTAGGGCCAGATGTAGCAAACACTTTGAGACTCGCAAACGGCGAAAATCGCCGTTTGCGACTCGCAAATGCGTGTTTGCTATGTAGAAATGCATTTTGCGAGTCGGAACCGACTCGCAAAAAGCATTTCCGAGTCGCAAATAGGAAGGGGTGTTCCCTTGCTATTTGCGAGTCGCAGTGGTATGCAATTCCATTTGCGACCGCGTACGTGGTCGCAAATGGAGGCGCAGTTACCATCCACTTGAAGTGGATGGTAACCCACTCGCAAACGGGAAGGGGTCCCCATGGGACCCCTTCCCCTTTGTGACTGGACCCAAAAATCCGAAACAAAAGGTTTCGTTTTTTTTTTCTAAGTGCAGCTCATTTTCCTTTAAGGAAAACGGGCTACACTTGGAAAAAAAAAGAACTGCTTTATTGAAAAGCAGTCACGGACATGGAGGTCTGCTGTTCCCAGCAGGCCTCCATCCCCGTGAGTGCCCAGAGTCGCTATGGGGGCGCAAATTGCGACCCACCTCATGAATATTAATGAGGTGGGTCTTTGCGACCCCATAGCGACTCGCAGAAGGTGTCTGAGACACCTTTCTGCATACCAAATTGCGACTTGCAATTTGCGAGTCGCAGGGACTCGCAAATTGCAAGTTGCAAATTGGTATTTTGCTACATCTGGCCCTTACTCCCATAATTGTAAGCATAGCAGTGTTTAGACTTTTAGAAAAATGGAACGACTTCCAAAATTGTAGGCATGGAATTTTATGGATTATTCATCCAAAACATTAGCTTAAGCTTTGCTTGCACACAAAGGTCCCAATACACAAAAAGTAGTACATCTGCACCCACCGATGGAGTCCTATGTAGGGGTGCAGATTTACTACTTTTTGTACACTAAAAGATAGGTACGAGCATACCTGAAAGGTGTACTACCAGCAATTAATTTCTTGTGAGATTTTGGACCTTGCTCCTTCGCCAATGTGGATTTGTACACAATGTAAAATTCTGCATTGGAGAAAGGAAGCTCCTCTGCACAACTACATATTTTTTATATTTTTCTCCATGGGTCAAACATTATTCTGCATATAAAAGTCCCTTTACCTACATCCTTTAAGTCTTAGGGGTGTTTGTACCCTTCCCGACCTACAAGGGGATGTACTTCTGCCCTTTGCAGAAGCAAAGTCCTGGCCATTTCCAGGATGGGAAAGAGCCAGACAGAAGCTTGTGAGTGATCACAATGCCACACAGACCTTCCAACTTCAACAACAATATCACAGTGTGAGGAGGGAACGGGGCATTGGAGGGAGCGTGGCCTGGTGCTGAGATGCACCTCAGAGGCACTTGTGCCCCAATCTCGGCCCTAAACCCCTCCTCTGAAAATGAAAAGCTTGCTGAGGCTTTTGCGATATCCTGGGGTGTTTTCACATCGGTATTTAAAAGCCTCCGATAACGAGTTGAAAACCACTGTTTAGAGTGGTTTTCAGCTCATCTTCCCTGACAACTGTGTGATATTGACACCTCACCGGGTGACCGTGTAATGGGAGCCAATATTGTGTGTCGCACGACCGTGTGAGTTGGCAGTTCTGGTCACAGGTTTCTGGACTTTCACAAATTCTCAAGGCAATCCCATCTTTAATCCACCCACTCCTCAGCCTCTGTATTGAGAGTACTGCCATGGAATTATGTACAGTTGTGGCATACAATTATGCTGTAGTAAATGCATTTACGCATGCTAGGTGTACGTGACTGGTGTAAATTGACCCATTTTGGATGATAAAAGAATGTTTTTTTGCCAAAAATGCCTTTCTAAATCCAGCCCAGATTCTTTACCAGTTGTGCTCCTATGTGTTTAGGGCTTTTGTGTTTTTCCTTGCCTGGTTGATATCAGAGAAGCGAAATAGGGGTGGTCTTCATTGACTAGGATGACCATCATTTCTTATGTGAAGTTTAGAAAGTTTCCATCTCTCTCTTGCCTATTGCTTCATTAATTTGTTGCCACTAAATGTCCTGTAGATGGTGATTATGAGTATTGCTGAGTTCAAGATTTCGTTAGCGCTTCTCTTTCTTGTCTAACGCAAGGTTAGCACCCTGAGTACCTTGAATGGTGTAGCCTCTACAGAGCTTGTACCTACTGAGAGAGGTGCATAGTTAGCATCCTGTCTGCTGACTGCATGGGCTTCCTCATTAGTGACGACTGAATTTGGGCTTGATATGGTGTTCAGTGTCGGACATCACATGCTCCCATGTTGTTGTTCCAGGTATGGTGACAGGTGTTCCACCACAGTCCTGCCTAATGTGTTTTTTTTTTATTACTTAGTTACCAGAATGAGATTGGGCCTGAACGTTCTTGGTATAATTTGTGAATTTGAGTATAATGTGGGGGAGCATTAGTGCAGGCTGTTTGGGGATAGTGTTGTGCCCATTTGCTGTGCCTGGTGAATGCCTCTTTTCACAACTCCTACCGTACACTGGTGCACTTGTACCCCCATCACCTTCCTATTTTTAACATAGGTTCAGTTTCCTGTGTGATAGTATCTTTTCAGTTTTAATTCAGATTGGTGAATTAAATGAATTTATGAGAGTTTTACTTTCACTTAACACTGGGGATAAAAATCCACATCAAAATAAGGCACTGGTTCCTCAAGTAATTCTTCATTTCTTAGTGGCCCTCCAGGGTCAAACCTGCAATGGTTTGGGTTTTCTCCAGCCTAGACCTGCTGGTACTCCTGGTACCAGTAACTTCAGAGGTTTGGGAATAGCAGCACATGTACAGGTGTAGAAGCAGAATATTGGGGGTCATTCTAAGTCTGGCGGGCGGCGGAGGCCGCCCGCCAGACTTCCCCCCTCCAAAATACCGCTCCGCGGTCGCAAGACCGCTGAGGGTATTTTAGCTTTTGCACTGGGCTGGCGGGCGACCGCCAAAAGGCCGCCCGCCAGCCCAGTGCAAAAACCCTTCCCACGAGGACGCCGGCTCAGAATTGAGCCGGCGGAGTGGGAAGGTGCGACGGGTGCAGTTGCACCCGTCGCGAATTTCACTGTCTGCAATGCAGACAGTGAAATTCAAAGTGGGGCCCGCTTACGGGGGCCCCTGCAGTGCCCATGCCATTGGCATGGGCACTGCAGGGGCCCCCAGGGGCCCCACGACACCCCATACCGCCATCCTGTTCCTGGCGGGCAAACCGCCAGGAACAGGATGGCGGTATGGGGTGTCTGAATCCCCATGGCGGCGCAGCGAGCTGCGCTGCCATGGAGGATTCAGAAGGGCAGCGGAAAACCGGCGGGAGACCGCCGGTTTTCCTCTTCTGACCGCGGCTGAACCGCCGCGGTCAGAATGCCCTGCGGGGCACCGCCAGCCTGTTGGCGGTGCTCCCGCCGACCCTGGCCCCGGCGGTCTAGTACCGCCGGGGTCAGAATCACCCCCTTTGTGTCCAAAATATTGTCTAAAAAAATATTGCCTCACTAGAGGTAATACAAAAATAAGGGTAAATTATATTGAAGACAAAATATATATATCAGATGATATTTCTGTATATGATGTTTTAAAATACTGTTCTTTTTTACCACTCATATTTATGGCCATAGTGTTTTGTTGACTTCTCTGGCGTTCTGTGCCATGAATGTGGTGGGATATCACCAGTGCTGTTTGGCTCTGCGGTTGCAATTGATGGCATGGCCAATTGCCCGTTTTGCCTCTGACCAGTTGGGCATTAAGGGGATTAATTTGTGCCACTGTAAACCAATGTGCAAACACCTCAACAAAGTGCTCTTTATTGTGTGCATATACTTGTGCATTGTGGTTTGGACATGGTAGTTCCTCTGTTTTGTAGCCCTTTTCCAGTCGGACATTATCATCGTGGAGTAATCAGGCTCATATTTGGTTATGTATTAAATGATGTCTATCATTTTTGTGCATCAATGGATGCAGGATTGGGGCCTTAACCACTGATACATTAGCACAATTACTCCACTGTGCCACGCCTCATTGATCTTGTGCCTTTTCCATTTATTTAATTTCATTTTGTGGACCTGTAGACATTTAAAGTTTTGGCAATGATCATTTTTGAGATAATGCGTTCTCTTTAGACTTGATTGTACAATTTACTTGGTCATAATGTAGCTGGATTGGGTTTCACCTTATTGTGGAGCAGGTGGTGTTGTTTTATTTGTCTTTTGTGAGTTGTTAATCTTTAGTGCTACAAAGGACCGGTCACCTTTGCTTTCAAGGCGAGCCTCGTCTGCTTAATGTCAATATAACGGAGCTTAGTTTGTCGCATTGATGTCTGCAGTCACTGAAATACTTTCAGGCAATTTACCTTGTCCTGATTTACCGCACAGTGTGTACACTTTCGTTGTTATGCCCCCATGCTGTACCACTGGCACACCCTTTTCTATATTGTGTTATCTCGCTGGTATTTATAATAAATTCATTTTAGTACAACTGCAAAGTCGATTTTGGATATATTCCAAGCCAAATTTCAATCGGTGGTCACGTATGGATGATCAATTAAGACTTGAATTTGGACTCTTAAATTTCGGCCTGATCTTAGATTTAAAGTTTATCAAATGCTATTTTTGTCTAAACAATTTAGAAGAAGCATCATCTGGGAGGAATTATGCAATTTTCCTGAATCTACTTCTCCAATGGCCTTATAATCTTAATGGAATCCCGGAATAGAAGAGGCGTCTCTTCTTCTTTGTTAAAAACATTGTTGAGCTTTCAATGCTCAAAAGGGGGAAAATCCTACTTGCTTCTTTTCCTGCCTGAGCACTCAGGGTAATTTAAAAACCTGGCTACAACCACCTAGTAGGATACAATTCACGAAAATTAGATTCATATGGGCAGGTTGGACAATCTCCAACAGTGCTTTATGCAGCTGTTGCAAAGTTTATGGCTAGAGTGCGAATCCCTAACACCTATAATCTATTCCTGTCCCAATTTGATAATACATTTTAGAAACATTGTCACAACCCCGTTCAGAGGGCCACTGGATAAGCAGGAGCTACTTGGCCCAATTGGACCAACTAGCCTCTCAGCACTTGACTCTGAGATGTAGAATGGAGTTGAGATTTCCAAGGCTTCTTGGATGGGAGGGAGACACAGAGGGGGTGAACGCAGGCTCATAATTGAAAATATGCTCAAAGGCAGCAATACATGATTGTCAGTCCAATACTTTATTTAATTATTTTTATGATTGTCATTCAAATACTTTCTTTTATGATTAAGTAGCACTTTTATAAGAACACAAAGTGAAATACAGCATTCGCAAACAATACACACAGTCCCCAGAGGTCATGGCTCTAGCATTTCAATAGGTGGTTACTGAGTCCCACTCCCTCTCTCTATAATGGTATTGGTTATTCCTCATTCACTATAGGTGACTATCAGATTAAGGCCCGCTAGTAGTCTGAGTCTCAGGAGTCCCACTCCGACTCTAGTTAAAGTCAAGTGTTCCAGCGCTGAAGCCCTATAATGCAGGGAAGTTGTAGCCCGTTAATCAATCTTACTTGCACCAGCAGGACCTGCACAACCACAGTTTCTGAGTGTGACCCATTCGCAGATGCTGAAAACAGCAGCAACTTTCTCTGTGAGTATTTCACGCACAGCCCTGCAAGGCCAGCAGTCAGGGTGTCCTCGAGTTCCTCATATGTAGCCCAGCGGAAGCAGCAGCCAAATGCCATTGGCACTCCTCAGATGCTGGTATGTTTCCTTGGGCCCTCCTCACAGGCGAGGAGGGGAATTCAATGCTCCTGGTGAAGATCCTAAGTCGAGGCTTGGGCTAACATAGGTTATCACAGGGGCCTCTGCCTTTCAATGACGGTCTGGACAAGATCACACGCCTTGCCCTTTTTTCTCCAGTGGCCCCACCTGACAGGGGTCACTGTCTTCACTTCAACCTATAGGCCACGGCCCAATTGGCAGGGCAGCAATCTTCACGGCAGCCCAACCTGGCATTCGAGCTTGCCAACTTTACTCTGCACACATGCAACAACTTGGTCAGTGCACACAACGTCTCCTCCTACTGTACTTCAAAGATCCAGTTGCAAGGATAACCCACTGGACCTCGATCCCTCCAAAGCTCTCCTCTTCCTCATGTGACACAATGGTCTTGGCAAGCAGGTAGGCACTGGTGCTCCAGGGGCATATGGTATTCAATTCCCTGCATGATGTCCCCTCACCCAACTAGAACACTGGCAGGCCTCAGCTTCCAGTCCTGATTACAGGCAGAAGTCCTGCAGAGCTTCTTATCCTTTCACAGGCCAACAGGTTGGTTGACAGTTGATAATGTTGGGGGCCTTGAGCTTCCCATCTTATTGTCCATTTCTAGACACCAAATGCGATGGAGGGTTTGAGTGTTTGAAGCTTGTGTTGGGGGGTCTGCTTCCTTTTGAAGTGCCCTTTCCACTGCCCTGCCCTTCCTCCGGACAGCTATCTGTTACAGGAGGAGTGGAGCAGTGACTCCAAATCTGATAGCCCCACAACACATGCCATGAGAGTGACTAAAAGTTCACACCTTGATGTCAGCCACAGTGATACGTATATCCAAAGGTTACACCAGGGCCTCAGCCCTACTCTTTACGATTCACTTATCAGCTCCATCTCCTTCCTCCGAGCTGCCCAGTCCACTTTGAGTGATCGCTCTCTGAATGCAAGAGCACCCTTTGTAGTGTACTGAAGAGCCTGGCCCTCCCTTCGTCTAATGTGTTTCACCCAACCCAAAGCAATGTGACAATTCACAATTCTGTCTGTGGGGGATTCCTCTGCCTCCTCATGCTCCTCCACTTTGCTCTGGGTCTCCCAAAATGGAACCCAGAATCGTTTATATATTGTACCATTCACAGATACACATACACCCAGCGCATGCATATAACGCACACACAGCTCCCAGCACTGCATCATTCAGGTGTTGTGCCCTTCACAGGCACACATACACCTACCCCATGTATATAAAACACATGCACTCCTCAACACTACATACCAATTTGATGTAGGCCAAGGACACAGCAGCAAAATGTTAAATAAGTAAGCTTGTAGGCCTCAAATGACACAGGTGAAAAGGCCTGTTCATTTCTACTGATAACTACACAGTATCCTACCACCACAGTGCTTTTGCTGTTTAACATCTGGTAAAGGCAGTAGATTTTCACCAGTATAAGGGTAGGACGTTGTGCGCCTCTCCTGATCCAAACAGACCACGATCAGTGAGACAGGCCTGTGTCATGGTGGATACACATTATCTATGTCCTCTCATGACAACAAAAATCTACACCAGAGCTCCAGACATCGTTGCAGTTGGTGACACTCAGGGCAGGGGTACACATCTATCACCATGAAAGGGTCTTTTCTGTCCCAGCAAGCATCCTACGTCCATGTTTTCGGAATTTGAACTATTAATGAAACTATTCACAAATGCTTTTTCGGTGATAATATTCAGATGATTGCTAGACTAGTGAAATTCTTACATTTGGCGGCATTTGAACTGGAAAAGTGTAAAGTTACCTTTGAATGTGATTGAATGTCAACTTACTAAAAATACAAAGTCAGACATTCATGTTTAATTTGACAGAAAGATCACAGGGGTCATTTGCTTTTTATTGTAATATATATTTGAATCTATTTATTAATAATGATTGTTTAAAATATTCAGATAAGGATTTTTTTTAATGTTATGATAATAACAACAACAATAATAATAACAGTAAATAATAATAACAATAATAATAATATGAACTGTATATGTATCATTGGCATGGCCCCATAATGCTTGTGGGCTGTTCAAGTTGTATGTAGCAGAACTGTGCTTTCCCTCTCAGGATATGCATGGGCACATGATCTGGGATAGTAGAGGATGAATTGCTGCACTAGTACAGTAGACTCATAGATTCAGCGTTGCGTAGCCTGGCAGGCTAGGATAAGTGCAGACGAGCATGCTTATCCTTATGTTCAATGTTGGGCATTTTGGCATACTGACTTTAGTATTGAAAGGCAGAAAGGGACATGCCAGGGCTGCAAGAATGAAGAGGTGGATCATTGAGAGTAGTGGGAGTATGTAATTGCAGCAAACCTGAACAGCGAAATAGATTTACAGTGAAAACAATAAAGTTAACGATGTCACAGAGAAATACATTCATGGAGAAATATTGAGAAAGAAAAAGTTATTAGCAAGACAAATCATTTTAGGCTCCTACAAAAAAATTAAAATAAACCATGTAAAAAGTATTTGAAATTATTTACAAAATGTACAAATAAAGAGTTTTAAGATGATAAAAAGACATAGGATAAGGTCTGGTGCAAGGGATATGGGTGAAGTTATGATTAAGGGCAATGATCAGAGTAGGATTTAGATTTAAAGACTGTTTAATGGCCCGGTTTCCAGTAGACTTCAGTGCTCCAAATTCTAGATTTTCCTGCCGAATTCCCTATAACTTGAATACTCTGTCAATGTGCAAACCTGTTCTAAATGAACATACTAAAAAGGGCACCAACGATTAGGACCGGGAGCAGTGTACACCCGATACTGAATTTGGTGCTCCTCAATTGGACCAGTTGTTGCTATAATTAGGATCAAGTTCAATAATCAATGCTGAAACATTCCCATTAGAATGACATACAGAGGTTGTGGCTTGAAATTTTATGTGAAGGATTAATAGGAAATTACATGAAATATGTCATCAGCAAGTTTAGCAGCAAAAGCGTCCTGCATAGACTCACCTTCTAAAGCTGGGGAATAAGGTGCTCCTTCTGTACAGAAAGTCATCCATCCTTTTATAGAACTGTAGACAGACTTTCGTACATTGTACATGGGGACATGGTTCTCAGGATATGCACGAATAGGGTACAAGCAAGGAGAAACATTTTATTACAAAATACATTCTAAGACTCTTACATGATAGTATTACATCAGATTTCAGTCATTCTCACAGTTTATTCGAGCATAATTAATACATTGTACAGCAGTAGTCTGGGACAGTTGGAGGGTCCTTGGTTAGGTACGATGAGGGAAAGTTTCTGAGAACACTCTCTGTTTCTTAATGCAAATCCTGCAATTTTTTATTTAGAACAGGAAAAAAACAGCAAGCGTTGCGTGATGTATTAAGACATCGATGCAAGATGGAGGGCAGTTTAAATACAGTTTAGGTTGGCATAAGCTCATTTCATAATGCAGTGGATTTGAGAAGGAAAATCTGTTCCAACACCTACCTCAGAACTACAGCCAGATTTTATCTACCAACCAATCTGTTTCCCTAAATCTAGAAATTCTCAGATGGTGTCTAACTCACGCCACACTCTCACAGCTAGCACCCAAAAGTTGGAAGGAAAAATAATATGTTTTTCATATTATCATGCATACAAGGCCTAACTTTTAATTTGGAGAAAAAGACTGCTGAGTTGGTACAAACTGCATATGGTTCTGAGACACGGCTCACGTTGTAATGACTAAGACGAGGAGGACATAATGGTTAGTGCTAGGATTCTGAGTGTTTAGGTGCACGCACATAGCTGCCAAAATTCCCAAGTCCATGCTTAATGTGCTGCTCTCATCCAATTTTTGTCTTTGAATTCTGGGGCTTGTAGTCCTGTTTTCTAGTGTAATATACACGACTTCAAGTACAAGAATTCTAAGAAAAAATTCTGGACTGTAGCAACACATCATGAATTGACAAGGGAACTTGGCAGGGCTGTTTGCATGTCTGCAGGTATGTGTGTTGCGGGTTTTTGTGTTTTGTGTACATGTAATAAGAAAATGCTAAATCTAGTGGTTTGATAGTGCTTCCTTTTCACAGAAAAAATGAATGAAAACGAATATATGATGAATATATATATTTGGGCTGTGGGATAACAAATTGTTGTCTGCCCTACTGCAAGCACATAAAGTGGACCCTCCTTTGGGGAGTAAAATGATACATAAGTGAGCTCCAGAGTGCCCTGTTGCCAGCCCTGGCCCACTGTACCTGCTGCCCCATGGACTGCTTCTACCCCGTACTTGAACAGAAAACTCGAAAAATTATCAAAATACTAAAAAAAGCTAAAGGGATCTGGAGTGATTACATGTTGGATAAGTTAGCTGTGCATGATAGGATGCGTAAAAGCCACTACCACACATATGCCTTTCCCACACACGCCTTTACCATGCATGTCTTTACAATGAATTTTGCTCTAAAGGCATGAATGTTAAAGGCATATGCGTGGTAAAGGTTTTAAAGGTAAGCATTATTTTTTTATTTGGTAAAGGCATGAATGGTAAAGGTTTATGCTTGGTAAAGGTTTTACAGGTAAGTACAGGTAAGAGTTTTATATCTATATCTATCTATCTATGTATCTATATATATATATATATATATATATATATATATATATATATATATATATATATATATATATATATTTATATTTATATGTAGATATATTTATACATATATACATTCAGCTTACTGCCTGTGTGCTTCCTAAGCACCAGTGGTGGCAAGGAGCAGTGTTCCACCATACGCCACTTTACCTGTGAACAAGTCAGCCTCCCGATATGGGTGAAAGAAGTCACAGCACTCCATTGAGTAAAAATGCAGGAAGATTTATTTAAAGAATGGCGGTCTCGTCAAGGCATTTCTGCACAAGCTCTGCCTTTGTACCGACATTGGTTGAGATGCACTCGGAACAATATAAACAAAACCAGTGACAAAAGCAAAAAAGGACAAAACAAACATACAACAGGGTCCTCCAATCTTGGAACAGAGTATCATATATCCAACTTAATACTGTTATACGGAATAAACACTCATAATACTACCCCAATCATGAGACTTGGTCGCAAGAAAATAACAAGAAGTTTTACATTTGAAATTATGCATAATTGCATGATAATCAGTTTGGACACAACATAACGATTATGCAGTCCTTCCATGAAGGCCAAGTGGGCATGCCAACTAGACCTGTCAAGACATTAAATGTATCAACGCTTAATCCATATTCAATAATAATGTATCCAGTCATTTTTGTCCCTGAAAAAGCATTAAAACAGTTTACAATTATAAAATAAAACATGAACATGTTTGAAAAACAATCCCTTACTCAACCTAGAGATTACAGCTAGACCACCAAACTTCAAAGATGAACATACAACTCCTCATCTGTGTTTAACCAAAGGCTCTTTACTGTCTAATGCCAGGATGAGTTTGGACTCCATCCTACATAGTTCACGCTACCCATCTCAGTTTTGCGGACGTGCTCAATAGCACTGTATGATAATTGTGTATGGTCTCCAGTATGAACCTTGTGGAAGTGGTGAGCAACCGATTAACTATGATCATTGTTCTTGATTGCCTGCAAATGCTGTAGTACATGCTTATGAACTAGTGTTGCGTAGGCTCTCATTATTCTAATGATACTACTGGATTTAAGCGGCAGAATCTCCTGTGGTGTGGGAGACTGAGTCTTAATCCACTACAGGTGACACCTGTCTCCCCTATCCGGGTTTTGCTCTGGCTTACTAGCAGTGCCTCATCTCTACCCAAGAGCAGGGATGATTGGGCAGCCGAGCGCATGACACAATTGACTCCTCAGGGAAATCGTGATCACTCAGATCTCATCCGTTTCTCTCAGTTACATTAGTCTCACATATACAAGGACAAGCAGAGGCAGTATATGTTTCAAGAAGGTTTTAATAAAGCAACTGCATCTTAGATAATGAAGCATGTACTGCAATAACCAGGACGATAAAGCATGACAGGATTAAAATTGTGACAAGTAGAGTGAAGCATGGAAAGGACGCTATCATATTGTCACTAGAGTCAATAGACTAATTCCTACCTAGGCTATATTAGAGCACGGCATGTTACGCTCTAGTTCTGCCCTTCAGTTTCCCCTGAGAAGACATCATCTCCCATACCTGAGCAAAGGCCTGAAGTTTGCATAAGCAGCTGTAGCGAAGCGTTTAGCAATCAGCATACAGTGGTGGTCATCTGGCTGGAATCTTCCTCTAACGTGTATGGGGCAGGGAAGTGTTTTTATAATAAAACAACTGATTTTCTGAGAAAATGTCCTTATGTAAGGATGTGTATGTTTCTATGAAAACCAGTGACAAAATGTTACCACGTTTACCGGCAACCTATCTTACTGCAGCCTTGAGAGAAACACAGAGTGAAAGAAATGTATTTTTCAAGAACCCAGTACTAGCCTAGGCAAAGAACAGCTAGAGAGAGAAAAATAAACAAGACCACAAATGTGGCTAATGCTAAAATAATAAACAAAGCTGAATAAAATATATCTAGGTTAAAGTGCACAGCGGCAGGCCTAGTGTGCTAAAATAACGTGCATGGAGCCATAAGTAAAATGGCTACACAACACTAGGAGAACTGTACTCCCAGTGTACGACTTAGGACAGGGGCAAAAAAGGGAATCAACACCATATTTATTTCTACAATTTAAGGATTTCTTAATCCTGATGACTCTATTGAAAGGAGTTCATAGTTCTGTAATATCTTTGCCGTTCTCGCATGCCTTACAATTATGGCATTTGTGGAAACCAACTTCAGGCTTGAACCACTGTTGTTTAGTGGCCGTTACCTCACTCCTCACAAGAAAGTCCTTTATGGAGCAGGCTCTTCTGTATGTGATCTGAGGTTTAGTGGGAACACTGTTACCAATAACAGGATCATTCTTGATGAGATGCCAATGCCTATTAAGGACTTTCTTCAATTTTGAATGTTTGTCATTTATGTTATTATAAACTTGGTTGTAGCGTTACTCTCAGTGTTGATTTTCTTCTCCCTAGGCTTTAGTTTGGAAACTCTATTTATAGCTGCATCCAAGGTGTTGTTAGAGTAACCCCTTTGTTTAAGTCTAGAAATCATCTATTTTTCGTGGCGTCAAACTGTTTAAAGGTACTGCAAATGTACCTGGCCCTTAACAGTTCTCCCTAAGGGATATTCTGTTTCAGAGCTATGGGTTGAAAACTTTGGGTATGTAAAGTACAATTTCCCACTGTGGGCTTTCTAAATGGAGCGGTAATCAACTAGTATTCCTGCACCAATAGTCTAAAATCAAGGAAGTACAATTGTGTCCTCCTCTTCTGACAAATGATGTGCAGATTCAAATCATTATTATTGATGATCTCCACAAATTTGATAGGAGATTCTTTCCATCCTTTCCACAAAACAAAAAGGTCATCAATATACCTTATCCATAAAATTATTCTGTCAGTCCATTCTTTAATTTCTGCGCTATGTAGTAAATTTGCATAGCTGGGGATGAAGCAGGTCCCCATCACAGTTCCCCTATCCTGTTGCAACAGTTCACCATTGAAAAGAAAAATATTACAAGTCAGACATCACTCAATCATATCAAGACACATTGTGTTGTGTGTCAAACATTTCAAAGATCTTGCTCTTAAAAAACATTGTACTGTCCTGAAACCATCAGTATGGTCTATGCTCGTATAGAGTGAAGACTATATTTTGCTGGTAATTTAAATTTTTCAAAGTCCTAGTATTTTGCAGAATATGATGTGAACTGGAAATAGCAATCGCGACGTGGTCATTACCACGCATGGCCATTACCACAAAGCCATTACTACGCATATGCCTTTACCACGCTTGCCTTAACTACCAATATACCTTTACCATGCATGTCTTTACAACAAATTTCACCCTAAAGGCATGAATGGTAAAGGCTTATGCGTGGTAAAGGTTTTAAAGGTAAGTATTATTTTTTAATTTAGTAAGGAATGAATGGCAAAGGTATATGCTTAGTAAAGGTTTTACAGGTCAGTACAGGTAAGTATTAAGTGTTTTAAGAGTTTTATATATATATATCTATATATATATATCTATATATATATATATATATATATAGATATATATATATATATACATATATATATATATTCATACATAGGGCTTTTAGGGGTTAGGGTGGGAACTGTTTTTTAGGTGATAAGGGCATTTTTAGGTTTTAGGGTGGGTATGGGTTTGGATGGTAAGGGGTGTTTAGGGTTGGTATGGGTGTTTGGGTGGTAAGGGCATTTTTAGGTTTTTAAGGTGGGTATGGGTTTTTGGGTGGTAAGGAGTGTATAGAGTGTGCATGGGTTTTAGGGTGGTAAGGACATTGTTAGGGTTTAGGGTGGGTAGGGGTTTTGTATATATATATATATATATATATATATATATATATATATATAGATATATATTTGTATTTATTACAAACACGTTTTCCCTCCTGGAAAGAATCACTCAAATCTCCTGTAAGTGCAAAGATGATTTTAATGAGACCTCTCCTAATGCTTTTAGGTCCCAGCGGACCTTTATCACGGTATATATATATATAAATATATATATATATATACACATTAGCTACTGGCGGTCACCAGCAGGTAATTATAGGAAGGATAATTTTTTCCATATAGGGAGCATTTTTTGTTTTGCCAATAACTTTGCCGCTGTTTGACAAATCTTCAGGAAGTTTTCCAAGTGTATACTTTGGTCAGTTCAGCTGCCGTGTTGAAAGTTTCGTGGTTATCCGTCCAGGTAGGCCAGGTCCTGAGGGCATTGGAGTCTTTAAAAAAGAGGGGGCACGTGGGGCCCCCATCTAGGGCTTCTATTAGCCCCGGGGACCACAACCCCACCATGGCAAAACAATGATTTAATGTGTGGGAGGCCCTACAGCCTTCCCCAGAGCCCCGGGGACTGCCACCTCCCCAGGGCAAATATTCAATTGCATGCAGGGGGTGCACTGCCCCCGATAGCCCTGGGGACCTCCATATCCCCGGGGCAAATATTTCATTGCAGGTGGGGGGGGCACGTGCTCCCCTATAGCACAGGAGCCTGCCACCTCCCCAGAGCAAATATTGAATTGCAAGTGGAGGCTGCACAGCCCCCCATAGCCCAGGGACTGCCATCTCTCTGCGGCAAAGACTCAGTTGCATGAGAGGGTTTGCACAGCCCCCCGCAGCCCCAGGGACTGCCATCTCCTGGAGCAAAGATCCATTTGCATGCGGGGGCCCCATTCCCCCTCGCAGCCCAGGAGACCTCCACCTGCCAGGGGCAAAGATTTAATTGCCCACCGCAGCCGGAGGTCCACCACCTCTCCAAGACAAAGATGCAGTTGCATACGGGGCTGCACGGCCGCCCTGCAGCCCAGGGGACCACCACTTCACCCGGGAAAAGATTCAATTTCCTGTAGGGGGATTCATGGCCCCCCAACAGCCCAAGGGACCACCACCTCCCTGGGGCTACAATCAAAGAACGAAGAGGGTCCGTTGTGAACCCCGAGCCCCGGGGACCACCAGCTCCCTGGGGAAAATGCTGCAACATTATATGGGGCCCATCATGGAGCCAGACATGGGCCTGGGGTCTGCCACCCCCAGAGCTGGCTCTTGCAGTGCCCCAGAGTCCCCACCCCTGGGTCATAGCTGTTTGCTTTTGCTTGGGGGAAGCTAAGAGCTACTACCAAGCAAAAGCAAACATAACTCTGATTTCTGCAAGCAGGAGCTTTCAAACAGCTCTCACCTGCAGAAAGCAGAGTTTTTATCTGTTTCCCAGCAAACAAATATGCATGCATGGAAACAGATGAAAACATTGCTGCTGCAAACAGGGAGCTGCAATTTAAAGCAGCTCATTGCTTGCGGGAGCAATGCCGGCTCCCATAGGACCAGGGAAGCCGGCTAGGACCGCGGGGGCCTTAAGGCTCCCCCCATGGTCCTTTCACAATCTCTCTCTCTTCCAACCCATAACAGGATGGAAGAGAGAGAGAGAGAGAGAGAGAGAGAGAGAGAGAGGTTGTTATTGCAATGGCCTCTCAAAACAATTACTTCAAGGAGTCAGACTACCAAGATGTTTGGTACGAGTTAAGTTTAAACACAGAGAAGAAGAGAGGCATTTTTGGCCTTACAGTCAAGGTCTTCTGCTGTCACTCAGTAGACTGAAGGTTCAAATCCTAGTATTGCTTGGCAGTGTGTTTTGACTATTAAATCTCCCTAGTGATGGAACATTCATGTTTCTTTCTAATCACATGTGTGGGTTGACTGTCATAGGTTTGTCTGGAAGCATCACCATAAAGAATCACCCATGGCCTAAAGGTTAAGGTCACAGACTCTCACATTGAAAGTTGAGGGTTCTACTCCACATATGTCGGTGGTCATTTTCCTGCTTTAATTTCTTTTAAACTTAAAAAGTTTAAGGTTTATACTGAAAAGTGATCTCACTCGTTTTAAATACACTTTTCTTTTAATATGTCCTAAAATATCTCATTCTGTGTATATCATTCATCAAAGTCTAAAAATTGCTCTCCATCTCTCTGCCGCTCTCACTCTCTTTCAAGTGCTTTCTGTCAATCTCTTTCGCTTAATGTCTCTCCCTCTCTCTCAGTCTCTCACTTTCTGTATGTGTCTCTCTCAATCTCTCTTCCATCCTGTAATGGGATGAAAGAGTGAGAGAAAGAGAGAGAGAGAGAGAGAGAGAGAGAGAGAGAAAGAAAGAGAGAGATAGTTATTGCAATGGGTTCTCCATACAATGACTCCAAAGTGTCAAACCAGCAAGATGATGTTTGGTTTGAATGTTATAGCCATTTTGTAATATACAACAGAACAGGGTGCTTGCTGGCCTACTGGTGAAGCTCTTAGAGTGTTACTTGTTAGGTTGAAAGTTCAAATCCTTGTTTCTCATGGTAATGTGACTGTTTATCTAGTCATTTTTGTTTATATTAGGCATTCAAAGTGATGGAACATTTATGTATTTTCCCCATAAAAGTCTATGGTTTGAATGTCATAGCTTTGTCTTCACACTGCAAGGTAGGGTTTCAAATGTAGCCTAGTGTTCTAGCTGTCGGCCCTTCACATTGAAGGCTGAGGGTTCAAGTCTAGGTGTGTCACTTGTCATTTCCTTGTTTTCATTTCTTTTCAACTTCAAATATTTGAGGTACATACCGAAAGGTGATCTCACTCTTTTTATTTGACAATTACATTTTTATTTTCAATTTATCCTCAAATATATCATTCTAACTATATAATTTATTAAAGTTTAGAAAACTCTCTGGGTGGATACAGGGAGCAGGGTGCAAGTCCAGACCACAGACCAGGCCCTGCGGCTAACCCCTGCTGTGCATGGCCGACGTCTTGTGCCCTCACCATGCACTTCTAATTAATTACCCTACAAGTTACAGCACTAGTCACATCTTTGATAATATCATTAATAATGTCACTGTAGCATCTGCAGTAAAGTTATTGACCAGTTATAGTTACCTTAGGTTATTGTTACTTGAAATAAGTCCAACTGTCTGCTGAATTTCTCTGTTTTTGTGCGAGTAAAATCACAAAAAAACTGTAACATCCCTGTAACCTCTACTTGTTTCAGTGAATTTCTATGGTTGTTTTAATGTTAAGTATTTTTTTTTTTAATTCTATTTTCTAACTATAATGTCCCTGTAACATTTGTGTTTTTCAGTGACCATATCTATCTATCTATCTATCTATCTATCTATCTATCTATCTATCTATCTATCTATCTATCTATCTATCTATCTATCTATATGTTATACTTACCACTTTATTTTTTTACCACGCATATGCCTTTGCCATCCAAGGCCTCATAACGAAATTTTCATGGTAAAGACATATGCATGGTAAAAACTTTCATTTTAAACGCATACGTGGTAATGACGCACGCGTTGTGTGGTAATGACGGATGCGTTGTAGTGACCGCGTTGTAAACACATGCATGGTGATAGCTTTGGTGGGTCCGTCATACAACCGATGTGGACTTGCCTCTAAAATTAAATGAAGAATAAATAAAGCAGATTTGTTGCACCTCATTTTTATTTTAATGTAACCAGGAAAGAACCATATTTATACTTTCCTTAGCGCCACATTTGCGCCGCTTTTTGACGCAAAAACGGCGCAGACTTACAAAATACAATTGTATTTTGTAAGTTTGCACCGTTTTTGCGTCAAAAAGCGGTGCAAACACAGCGCTAAAAAAGTATAAATAAGGGCCGCAGTGCATGTTTAATGTAAAAGTATATGAGATAATTGAACCAGGCAATGGTCGGAAATTCCTAAGGCAAGGTGTGGAATCATTCACTTTAATTTTTTATTAACCGCGTCGATATAGTATTAGCTTTTCTAGTTATCAGTTTGCTGAAAGCTATCGATTTTAAGCATCTGAGATGACCCCGTTGTGTTTTTTTAATCCTCTGGCTACTGCTTGGCTGTGACATCTGGAGATGCCACTGCAGCAAGCGGACACACTGAAGCTGCAATAGCCACCTTCCGTGAGCTGCACGCACGACAATCAAACCACGAGATGCAGACACTAATTCTGAGCTCTAACATGCCAGGCGAATAAGTAGCGAATTTAAGTACTTTTTGGTGTTGGCTACAGCCCCAAATATCCTCCCAGAAAGCTCTAATCTTTAATAGTCTGGTTATAGTATGGGGCAATAAAGCTTAAAGACCATCCACTAAAGTAATTGGACATAATTGTTAGCATTAGGGCACAGAACAAGTGTGGTGTTGGGCTCAAGATGGTATGGAATGACTGATATTTAATCAAACTGACAGTTTCACTGGAACAGTCATTTTTCAGTAAAAGCAGTAAAAACAATAAGTTATAGTAAGAGGAAATAATATATCTCGGGAGCACAGATACATGTAAACTTCAGCTGGACTGCTGTTAAAGCAGAAGCGAAAGTCGACGGCATAGAGAAATTATCATTTGATATTCACTGCAGCCATCCAATCAAGAATTCACTCAGATAACCATCAGTGTAAGGGTCTTGCTGTGCTATGCACACACAAGGCCGCTTCACGGAGCTGGTCTATGAATACTTGCTTCTTAATTCCACTCAGATGCCTGTAACACCTGCTTATGCTGGCCTGATTCACAAAACAATTTTGTGAGTAGTTTTCTAGGAGTAAGACAGACCTACTCGCAGAAGTCGTGCATAAGCAACAGTTGTCACTGGCACTTGCTGAGTAATTAACACCTAACCCTGGAGGATAATTCAGACCCAGGCAAAACGCAGAAGAAGAGGTGGGAAAGGGAGAAGCAGTGCAAAACACCGGAGGCAACGCTACCATCCAATAGAAAACTTCAACCATGGATGTGATTAATATCACTTTTAGATGGTCTGAATACATGTAGAGGCATTTAACAGTTGACACACAATTACACTCACCAATGAAGTTTGCAGGGATTCCTGGCCCACAGTGTGAGCTAGACTGGACTCCAGGCGGTACTATTGAGCAGGTGAAGAGGTACAAGAAACAGCAATGTCTTCACATAGGTAGCACCAATTGAGGATAAGCAGTAACAAACCCAAAGAGGAAGGACAAAATAACAAAGTTTGCTCTCTGAAGGAATGCCGGATGATCTAGAACAACAAACGTTCGTGACCCACCGAGCTCTAGTGGGCGTGAGGCGGCATTTTTAAAAAAATGTATCTGAAGCATTGTGTAGTAGTGCAATGTCATTTACAGACAGCACATTTTCCATTGACATTGTCTCTAAATTTTCACAGACATCCAGTTTTACTGATAAAACTATACTACACACAAATGATAATGTGTGGAAAACAAGATTCAGTGAATATTTATCATTTACCAAGTAAAGTGTCTTGATTCATTTTGACCCTATTAAAATCTTTGTTTCCATCACACTTCAGAATTACAAAAAAATTGCTTCGTTTATGCTTTCCAAACTGCTGAACGTGTACAGTTCATTTACAGGTATTTACATTTTGCAGGGTGTTCCAAAAAATCAAATCCTGCCATTTTTTATTCTCACTACCTGGACTCCAGCAACATTGGCACATAATTCACTTTACTTTTCTTTCTCTGACTGCAGAGTGAGAGCATTTAGTAAATGCCAATCCCCATGTTAAAAAAGTCAGCAGCATTTTGTCAGAAGACATAGCCTGACATTTGACCTCTGTCTGTGTATTATACCAAATGTGGCAATGTAAATACAGAATTCAAAGGCATCGTTATTTATTTCTTGGACTTTTGTGACCCACCAAAATTCGGCTTGCGACCCACTAGTGGTTCACGACCCACAGTTTGGAACATACTGCTTTGGAGAACAATTTTAAAAAGTGTTTCTTTCTACAGGTTTACATCCACAGGATGCATGCTATTGCAAGCAATCTCCACCTGCTATATTCCAAAATCCCTGCAAGAAAAATTGACATTGACATAAACTTTTTATTTTTCCCCCTCATATTTTTGTGAATGCCCATCTCTTCCATTCTACCTTCTGCTTGTCTCTTGCATATATGTACTACTCTAAATTGAATGCCTATCTTAATCACTTTCTTTGAAACATTGTCCCTGCAACCTAACGATATCTAGTCATCCCATCAACCATTTGTTTCTCATATAACTCCCTCTAATGATCACATCAAAGTCATTGATGTCCTTCATGTGAATGGTGTTTCCTGCTTCTTCCCTGTGCATGGCTTGTTTTTGTCATTGTAGTGCTTGATCTTGCCTTTGGTCATTGTGGAAAGAGAAACATGATATTTTGCACTACTGACACATCAGACACAGAGAGTATGTAATACATCTGTGATTCGTCATGTGTTTGTATTTATTTATTTATGTTTATTTGTAAAGAGCAGTATTATCACAATCCTAGCATCAGAACATGAATACGTCATTCATTTGTTTGTAAAAATCTAGGTTTTCTGTAACTTCCCAAATCATAGGTGGTCTTCCATAAGGTGCATTGAAGGAGGTAGAGAGTTTTATAGCACTGCTACTCATACAAAAAGGCTCAGGCCCACTTCTACATTTGTAAACCTTAGGTACGACCCAAAATCTCTTGGAATTCTGATCAAAGATTGCGAAGGGAATGATAAGTGGCGTATCACAAAATGATGGGGCCACCTTTTCAGGATGTGGTGAGTGGCCCCTGCATTTTCCATATTTCCTAGATATTAATTCCCCTTGGTCTGAATTGGACACTTGGAAGGGTTGGGGTTGCCTGAAGGGTTGGGGACTCTACTGTGCTGCGGGGGCTGCTGTGGGCTACATTACACCTCTGCATCTGCAACTTAAAGCAGGGAATTTAGCCCTTGTTCATTGATGGAGTTCTGAATACCAAACATGAATTTTCACTCATAAATTTAGAAATTAGACCATCTTAAGTTAGGGTTGCAAAATGCTGCATTAAATAAGATATCGGAAGACTTGGTTGAATGGACAGAGATCATTCGGTCTCTATCTGACCCTCCAGGAACTAGACCTCTGTGAGAAGAGACTGTAGCTGATAATCAATCATAAGTGAGCTAGGTTCAGATGTGGTAGTTAATATTGCAGTCTAAAGAACAGGAACAGTGGTGGCTGCATACCCTTGAGGGATGAATATGTTCTGAGCCTAGAAGGAATTTGAGACTAGTCCTCTACTGCACATTATAGAGTAGCTATATGGGCGTGGGCCTATTGGACTAATGATGATCCACAGACTGTTTTGGATTTAGATTTGTTGGGCATGCCAACTGGCTACATGTGGACTACAGCTGTAAATCTGACCTCCTGTCGACTCTATAAAATGTGGATGCATTGTTGTGGTGCAGGAATGGCAGAACTTGCCCATTGGCTATGGACATGTCTTCGATTTCGGATGTGGTTTCTATTACTGGGTTAATGTTGTACTCTAGATTTACATACACAGGAACTAAGGTAGGTAATATTTCGAATCCAATGTAACTGTCAATTATACATTTATTTGGAAAAATAAATAAAAATAATAATTGAAAAAATGGCTGCTTGAATCAGGTCAATTATAAGAATCAACTCTGTGTAAAAATTGTTTTCATTGTGGTTAATTACTGTCATACTGCATCTGGGAGTGTGACACTTACTACTGGGAATGAAGTGTATAAGCAACCGCTTGAGAGAAAAGTGTATTAAGCAAGTCCTTGGTTAACCAATTTGAATGTAATTTACAATTAGCTGTGGTACCCACCCCCAGGGGTGCTACTCAATAATCAGTGTTCGGTGCCTCCAGAATCAACCTTAGGGAAATTGTCATATTAAAGAACACAGTAAGGGTTTACAGAAAAAGCTGTTCACTACACTTTTAGTTATAAGACATCTAGATGTTCATTTGCCATTTATAGCACAAACAGATGTCTATTTTGGGACCTTTCTATCACATAGAGGCCAAGTGGCTGAGACCATTTATGATATTGTCAAGTCAAATATGAAGTATAGGTATGGACCGATCCAAAAACTTTGACTTTTTGTGTTCAATGATGTATGAAAATCACAGACATGCAATGTGAGTGCTTGTTTCTTCGCAGTTCAAATTTTCTATCCATTATCTACTAAGTGAAATATACTGTAAATCTTACAGTTTGATTCAAATGACAAACTACCCAATCGATTAATTTTGGGACTCATTTTTAAATTATCAGTTTTTGAAAGAAGTTGTCACAGCCAAAACGAAATTTTTTAAACAATTGCAACACATGCAAGAGAAAATAAATCACACACAAGCTCTAAAGAACTGTAATGTTGAAATAAAATACAGATAGTATTTTACAAACTCAAGTCGTTAAATGGTGTCATGACACTCCCACTGCAGGTCCTCCAGACTGAAAAAGGTCAAACGATTTTGGGTCCTGCCTATGCTGGTGGTCTCAATGGTGGAAGCATGTTGCGGAGTATGTTACTACATGTGCTGAATGTGTACAAGCAAAGCACTTTCATGAGAAGCTCCACAGTTTGTTGCTTCCTGACTCTAATCCTGTTAGACCATGATCTACATTCTGCAGGGACCTGATTGTCAATCTCCCATCCTTGAATGGCTTTACGTCAGTGCTGATTGTTATCGACTCCTTCACCAAGATGGGACACTTCATGTCATTATAAATATTACCTTCTGCCCATCCCTTGTCATGAAGGAGATAGTATGTTTACATGAACTCCCTTCCATAATCATGACAGACAGAAGCTCTTAGTTTACCTCTAAATTTTGGTCTGTATTATAACTCCTCCTGGGAATACATGATGTTAATTTTTTCACGTATCACCCTAAATCAGACGTACAGATAGTACGTGTTAATCAAGAAACTGAACAATATGTATGTTGTTTTTTGACTCATCATGCTACGGTTTTCTCTCGCTCGATGCCCCTTGCCAAATCTGTATATATTAACACATTACAGAGCTAAATATGTTCCTCTCCTTTTTTGCTCCTACATCCCTGAATGTTATCCATTTCCAGTCCTACTAATACAGTGCTTTCACCAAATGATTTGGTCCTATCACTCTGTGTAAGTTAAAAGAAGCGATTCTAATTCTCAACAAAGCAAACACTGTATGTATAGTTACAGACAGGAATGATCTCTCTTATACAAAGTGGGGGAAAACATTTCTAACGATTCCTGGATTTCATTCCAAGTTCGCTCCACAGTTTATGAGGCCTAGCCCAGAAGAAGATGTGGTGAGTCCTGTTGCTATGCAGTTATCACTACCTATGCACTGAAACATACATCCTGTCTTTCATGTTTCCCTGCTTGGTTGATGATGCCGCCACTAAGCAAGGCGCATCTACTAACCTCTAGTCTAGCTATGGCATCTCATTAGCCGACATGAACACCCAACTTTGCTTTTCTATTAGAATTCGTCCCTGAGCATCAATCTTCAAGTGACCAAATTAGAGTCAGATAGAGTGAGAACGAGGAATAAGGGTAGTATTCCTCTTGATGGGTGAATTCAGTGTTTGCTCTCAATTACTGCTAGTTGCTAGTCTTATTTTTATTGTTGACTCTCCTAATACACACACAGAAAATATGGTTGACATCAGTGAGAACAATACTAATGTCCAAGAAGTTTCTGCTATTCTCTGTTATTGTCTGGTTGCATGGTGCCCGCACCATGTACTTAAGAAATTAGTGAAGCGGAAACATTACAGACACTGTAAATAATCTGCATATTTTTTTGTTGAAACACTCTTCCTGTACTTTCTTAAGAGGGCTTTTTGTTACTCTGCAAACAGAAACTAACAAGGCTCCACTATTTAATACGTACAGAGTCACTATCCACAGTATATGGAATTTCATTTAGTTCTTAATTGTACCTTTAATTTTTCTTTTGTATGTTGTTTCTTCAATTCAATGTATCTCAGAACTTGTGGGTCTTTTATTCAGACTGAATACTTGTAAATATGTTGTACACCTTTGTGTGAGACTCAATGAGTTCTTGTACATAAGTTGTGCATCTCACAGAGTTTTTTTGATGTTTAGACTGGCTCCCTGAAGAAATAAAATGTCACCGAATTTATAATGGTATGAATTCTTGTGTGTTTCCAAAGTTACTGTGCCTAGAACACCTTTGCATCTCTTGCCTTTAACTTCTTTTGCAGATCCCACGACTGCCTGTTTGCTCATGAAGAGAGGCGACATTCAGAAAAGGCACTCCCTCCACCAAACTCTAAATCAGGCCCTCAGGGGATGACATTTCTCTGTGTGTGGTGTGCTTGGTGTCCTCAGAGGTGATGGTCATGACAGACACTCCCAAATGTGACACTCCTGCCAAGAAAGGAGCCAAGAAAAGAAATCAAACATTCATTGTTTAATGGTGAGAAAACCTAGGACAAACCTTTTGAAGAGACTGGTCTTACGTTGGGTCCATAAAATGTTTATTTTATAGAAGACAGCTATGACAACAGCTCTCGAAGAAAGGGGCACAGAGTACAGCCGTTGCCTCAATCCAGTCAACACCAGGGAATGTTATGACATCAGCAGCAAGTGATGTCACAAGATTTCAGCTCACATATACAAATTCCAAAGCACGTCACTACACTTCTTTCCCCCTTAAAAGTAAGACAATAAAAATAAACTAATAAACATAAACAAACAAAAACAACTACAAGAACAATCCTAATAGAGAAAATATAATTTCCCCCAAAAAAACACTGACTGAAATAATGAAAGAGCTTATCATGACATGACATAAACTTGAAATGTTGTGGGTTTATAACTAACTCTCCCACTTCTTCTCCTAATACACTCTTCATCACCAATAGATTGATTATGAGTACCTTGCACTAGCATACTGGGATCCAGAGCTAACCGTGTAGTACTCCACCAGCTGCCATCAGACAGCTTCGCAGCATTCCTCCGTAGCTCACATATCTGTTGAGAATCCCTAAACTTGGACATACCTTTTCTAACTAACAAGGGATTCTTTACTCTCACCCAATCTCCTACATGCAACTTCCCACTTTTGTCTTGTAACCCCCTCAGCCTCTTTTTCCCTATATTATTTGAATTATTTTTTGCCATTTGCCAGGTTTCTTGCAAATCACATCAATCATGAAACAATTTAATCAACAAAAAAGGGCATAGTTCAGTTGCTGCAATTCTACCCCTCATAAGTTCAAATGGGCTTTTGCCAGTGGCAACATGTGGTGTAGTGCAATAGGACCAAACAAGATCTTTAATAGCCTGATCCACAGATATGTTGCTTCTATATGCAGCTTGGATACAATCCACCAGTACATGATTAAACCACTCCACAATTCCATTGCTTTGTGGATGATACAATGGAGTTCTAATATGTTTCATGCCACATTTGCTCAAAAATTTTAACATTTCTGTCCAACCAAATTGAACCCCATTATCAGTTACAATTTGTTCTGGAAAACCCTCACAAATTAAGAATTTTTTTAAAACAATTGATAACACTTTGGGTAGTTGGAAACCTTACAGATTCTGCCTCAACCCATCTCGAAAGATGGTCAACAATCACCACAGAGTACCTCATGTCAGGTGGTAACACATGATAGGGACCTAAAAACTCTAAACCTATTTTCTGCCAAGCCCTAGCTGGTGAAGGCACAAATGAGTCCGTACCACCTTCCGCAACCAACACTTTGTCACTCATAGAGCATCTTGTACAACTTCTGACATATTCTTCTATTTCTATGTCCGTTCTAGGCCACCAAAAATCAGATCTCAATTTTCTTTTTGTGATGGTTGCACCCAAATGACCAGAATGAGCCCTAGCAATTAAATTGTTTCTAAAACATTCAGGAGGAATAAGCTTGTCACCCCTAACCAATTTATCTCCTTCAATGGACAATTCATCAGACACTTTCCAATAAGGTTGAAGCTCAGGTAAAATATTTTTCTCTTTAGGCCAACCAGATTTAACCAAATGCATCACTTCATCCAACAATTTATCTTTCCGTACTGACTCAATCCATTCCTCCTCATCTAAAAATTTGTCAAACTCAGTAATTCAAGCCACAAAACATTCTTCAATTTCTGTTTCCCACTCTTGTTCATCATCCTCTTTAATGGGTAAACGAGAGAGAAAGTCTGCTCTACAATTCTTTCCACCAGGAATATACTCAACAGAAAAATAAAATTCTAAAAGCTTGTCTAACAACCTAGCAATGCGAGCTGTAGAACGTTTAATTCTCTTCCCTGACAATATGTCCACCAAAGGTTGATGATCTGTTTGCAAAACAAAATGTCTGCCCCAAAGATATTGTTTAAACTTCTCAACACTCCATACACAAGTCAAAAGTTCTTTCTCAATCACAGAATATTTATGCTCCACTAGTCGTAGAGTTCTTGAAGCAAACCCAATAGTGCTCTCATAACCATTACTTGAAATTTGCGTTAAAACCACACCCAACCCGTATTCACAAGCATCCACAGTAACAACTGTTTCCTTACTTTCTGAAAAGGGTTGTAAAACAGGTGCTTTAATATCTTGTTTGACCTGTTCAAATGCTCTATTGCACTCATCTGACCAAGAGAAAGTTGACTTTTTCTTAAGCACAGCTCTGAAACACTGAATAGTTTTAGCAAAATCTTTTAACAAATTTTCATAAAACTCACACAACCCCAGAAATGACAATAAGTGTTCTTTGGTTTTTGGGACAGGAGCTTCTAGAATACTTCTTACTAGACCTGGTTTTGGTTTAATGCCTTGTTCAGATAAAACGTGTCCCAAATACTCAATTTCTCTAGATTTGAATATGCACTTATCCTTTCTTAACGTGACCCCTCTATCTTCCAGTGTACCTAAGACATCTTCCAAGATTTTATCATGTGAAGATTCAGTGTCAGAAAAAACCAAAATGTCATCCTGAAAGACTACTACATTAGGATTATTACTGAACGTGTCTGACATCAGTCTTTGAAAAACTGCGGCAGCCGAGGCTAGACCAAAGGGCAACCTGCAAAACTGAAATGTCCCATCAGGAGTTACAAATGCTGTCAGATGTCTGGAATTGATATCCAATTCCACTTGATGGTATGCCGACTTCAAATCCAGTTTTGTAAACCAACTAGATGAACCAACCTTCGTGATGAGATCATCAATTCTCGGTAAAGGAAAACTGTCCACCCAAATTACGTTATTTAGAATTCTGAAATCTTTACACATTCTTAAGTCTCCTGAACTCTTTTTAGCCAAAACAATGGGAGACAACCACAAAGTTGCTTCTACCTTCTCAATTATGCCTTGCTCACATGTCTTTTAATAAATTGGACAAATCTGTTCTTATACTGAAAGGTACATTCCTTAATTTATGTTTAACAGGCACAGCACTCTGTTTCAGTTTTATTATATGTGTGAAATTAGTTATCTTTCCTAATTTGTCCTGAAATAATTTTTTACATTTTTGTTGCCAAGTACCTGCAACGTCAGCAGCAGACTTAACACAACTTGAATTGTTTTTTTCAATAGACACAGGTTTTTCCCATCCTGGTCTGATAATTAAATTTATTTCAGCTTGATGGATCAACCCCAAAACATGAATCCCCTTTTTAGCTACATAAACATTCCCTTGAATAGTCTCATTAAAAATAGACATTGAAGCCCCAAAATAACCAATGAAATCAATTTTGCTTCCTTCAAAAGCAACTGTAGAAACATCAGGAGAGAAATTAGGTTTTGACCCCCAAAATTCATAAAAGTTTTCCTGTGACACAATAGTAATACGAGCTCCTGTGTCTACTAGCAGTTTAACCAATATCAGGATCCAAAACTAGTTTGTTATCTGATGACATAGCATCTTTAACTACTAATACAAACTCACTATCATTATGTTGTACATTCTCCGTATCATCCCTAAGGACACAACGAACATTATTCTTTCGTGCACTTCTACAAACATGTGAGAAATGTCCTGTTTTGTTGCAATTCCTACACTGTTGACCCATTGCAGGACAGTTCTTGAAAGAAGATACATGAGCTGAAGACCCACATCTATAACAAATGGTCTTCTGACTGTATTTAAATGAAGGAGTGTTTCTAGATGTCGAAGAACCATCTTGTTTTTTCTCCACACATAAATGCTTCTTGTTATCAATACTTTATACACTTGTCACCGTACCTGAAATAGTTGTGTTGGCTAAAGAAAATTCCAGTTGTTTGGCATCTTCTAGAGAACATTCAATGCTTTTCGCTATATCAATAGCTGTGTCTAGAGAAGTATCTTTACACTTAAGTAATTTCTCCTGAATTCCTTTAGAATAGCATCTTGCTACTAATTGATCCCTAATTAGTTGAGAAGTAAAATTCTCAAATTCACACTTTGCAGCCAAAACCTTCAGTGCTGTGATAAACGTGTCAATACTTTCATTGGGATTTTGTGATCTAGTAAAGAATTTGTACCTATGTACTACAGTATTCTTAGTTTTGACAAAATGTTTGTCCAATTGTGCAACCGCCATGTCAAATTCATCCAAATATTCTTCTTCCCTCATTTCGTAAGCTGGTAAATGATCAAAAATATTTTGTCCCTCAACTCCCAAATAATAATACATCAAACTTTTTTTCCTTTCAGGCTTGAATTTGTGTCCATCAATAGCCCCTAAATAGGCTTCAAAAGAACGTAACCATAACTTCCACTCCAAAGGAGGGTCCTCCGGATCTTGCAAAAAAGGAGCAGGTGGTAAAACATTCTGCATTGTAGAACTTGTGAAGAATTAAAATCACACAGAAGTCCCAAGTCACCCACAAAAGTCACAAAACTCAGAAATAGTCTCCTATATAGATTTCTTTTTAGCCAAAAAAACAAACCAAAACAAAAAAGTAATTATTGTACTCCTTCCTCTTCGTTCGCCCAAGGTAAGATGGCCGAACTGCAGGGAAAACAACTCAAAGTCCTTCTTCTGTCTTGCTGATAGTAACCGGAAATACATTCAGCAAGAGGAGAAAACAGAGGACGAGAAGAAAAAGAAACTCCAGTACGTTCCGTGAGTCTCTTTTGCCTTTCTTTACGTTTATGCGCTAAAAAAATCCTCTAATGCAACTTGAACATCAACTTGACTGTATGGTCAGCCGTGCCGCGCGTGACTTGTGCACGCGTACAAAGAAAGATAAGCTGTGTCGCGCGATTGTACTGTCGTTCCTTGCGCAGGCTGAGAATGCTTGACACGCGCTGCAGAAGTCATTGCTGCACGCGCGCTAGGTGCCCGACATGCACCTAAAAAATACATAACAACTTTGATAACCGCTAGAACAATAAAAACTCTGTGTCCCTGAAAAATGAAAAAAAACACTCACATCGGTTAGAAGTACTTGCCAAAGTCCGAAGTAAACGTTTCATAGGCCGATATGCTGAAAACACAGCGTTTCTGCTCCAAATTTCCCCATCCTCGTAGCCACTTTGAAGAGAATGGTCTCACGTTGGGTTCATAACATGTTTATTTAATAGAAGACAGCTATGACAACAGCTCTCGATGAAAGGGGCACAAAGTACAACCGTCGCCTCAATCCAGTCAACACCAGGGAATGTTATGACATCAGCAGCAAGCGATGTCACAAGATTCCAGGTGACATATACAAATTCCAAAGCACGTCACTATACCTTTCTCACTCCAACCTTCCAAAAAGATATATCTATATTATTGGTCTTTAAAAGTTTATTATACCAAATTATGGAAAAAAAATCATCCCTTCAGCTGGTTTCGAAAACAAGAAATTCTGTTATACCTCAGAATTATTTTTAAGTATTTGTAATTTATTCATAGATGGTCAATTGTTTATATGTAATAGTCCATTAAAGAACAAGTGTAAAAGATAACTAATGAGGTTTCCGTAAAAACCAACCTCCATATGCCATTGCTCTCATACAAATGCAATTGTCAAGATGGCTGTCAAATGCAGAAGCTTAAAATCAGTAAGCATAACGCAGTCTTCTGATCTGAATTTCTTTCTGTTTAATCAATGGAAGTCTTGCACATTTGTTTTATTTCAAGACGATTTTGAACAAACTGTTTCTAATCAGTTCTTTAAATGAACACATCAAGGATTGGTCTATCAGTCTTTCTGCACCGTGAAGTTTCCCTTCAATTAAGGTTGAAACTCTCCATTGTTACAGAGTTCAGATGCCGCACTAAAATATCACAACACAAATATTAAACATGAAATCACAGGGAATGCTATGACTGGTGCTATTATTTACTCTTGTACAGAATAACATTTTGTATCTCTTTTCTGAAACTTCCACATGCATTTCAGTGTCCACTAACCTGTTGGGCCCATGACAATCAGATAGTTGCACCCCGTTGTAGATCTCAGTCTTCTTCAACCCCTGGAGCAAAACACAAAATGCAAAAATGGAAGTGGGGTGGGGGGGGGCTATGGAAGGGCTGTGGGGGGCGGATGATGGGTGGCAGTGACCACAAGGAAGAGTCTCCTCAGCTGTGCTGGCATGTGGCACTGCAAAGGTGGGATTTAAATTTCCCTTGTGGGTCTGACTGGCCACTAAAGATTTTCTGGAGAAACCAAACAAGGGAATTCTGAGAAGTGTAGTCCAACATACAAATATCAATATTCCTTACTGCTAGTAAAACGTCTCATAGGAAAGAAATACTGAAGACCATTATTTTTTGGCATGGATAAAATGCAAGCCACAGTAAGACTTTCCTCCTTTTGGGTGAAAAGATGGCACAGGCTTGAATAATTTTAGAATCACCTGCAAAGAAGACTGGGGCACCTGGGTGCCTTGCGTGGGAGTGCACTAGGCTCTGGAAATGACAAAGTTAAGGTTCACGTAGAATCTTAATCTAACTTCATGGGCATTGTTTTATAACTTTGAATATGACATCAAAGATCATGTCCCAAATAACAACATTAATAATACCACATAAAACATATAAGAAAAGCACTTATCCCATGAATGACTAATCCAAATTAGTGGCACTGAAGACAGCATCAATGCTATGAGCGGTGACATCACACACATTATTTTTTTTCCAAGACAGTGGAACTGGTAAACCTCTGAGGTCATACAGTAACTGAAACCATGTGTCCTACCTTCTACTGCTGCGATCACTTCAATTACTACTACTGCTATGAACACATATGTGTGTAGGTGACCTAATCTCTATTAGACCTGGCCTTCAGTGGACATTTGAAAGTGGTTAAAGTGGTGCAGTGCCCCAAGGTGATCAAATAGCTTATTTCCAACTGGCTTGAATGGAGAAGTGCTATTCCCGTTTAGAAATAAGTTTGAACTTAGCAGTACAGATGAAATTCTCTGCAAAGTCGAGGGTGGATATAAGGACTGATCTTCAGAATTAACCAAGGATGCAATTGGATTGCCCTTCTAGTGGAACTGTTACATTTCCCAAAAAGAGCACTGTAGGGCCAATGTGCTCTAGGTTTGCACATGGAAACACAAACAAGCACATACACACACACACATACACACACTCATACACACACCTTTGCCACACACATGCCTCATGTATGTAGACTTCTCCAAGCACTACTGCTGCCAATGTATTGCCCATGTACTTCAATCACTCATGGGCGGTTAACACAGTCAGCTGGTAATTGTGGCCTCTAAATTCATTCCCACTCAAACTTCTCCTGCCATTGGTCCTTTATCCACACTTTTGCCACAACATGCCTTTCACTCAGTCTTCTACCACTCACACACCTTAAATGTGTTATTATGTTTTTTGTAGAATATGGTGATACCTTCTTGATGTTTTGCGTCATCTTTTATTGACTTTTTTAAATTACAAGCATACAACCTTGGGCCACAAGTATATAAACATGCAACCCTTTAACATTGATACGTTTTGCGGTACCTTTGCGAACCAGTGGGAGCCCCTCCTCACCCTCCTCTTGCACCCCCCAAATGAGAATTAACAAGATATTACGGTTGAGGAGCATGGATGAGCCTGTGGGCATTCATTATGATAAGTGTCGGTGGTACGCAGCTGAGCAACCAGCAAGAGGTGCCTTGATGTTAACTGAATGTGGGTGTGTCTGCTGACTCCCCACACACACACAAAATGTGTCATTATCAGGTTCATTTACGTTGTCAATGTGAGCAGTACTACTCATAACATTTTTACATAAGATGGTATGATGTGTTACACATTAGGTACTAATGCAACCCAAGTAAGGCTATATATCACAACAATGGGGTGTAATTGATATTGACAAGCCCTTGAAATGAAAAACAGGAGCACATTCTTTCAACATGCTCTTTATTTCTCTGGAATAAACAGCACACTCGTTTTAGTTGTCTAAAATCAATTTAACAGCATTTATAGAATGTTGCTCTCCATTGCTTATGTAAACGTATGAAAAATGTACTTGCTGCTTTTGAAGGCATGATGCTGAGAAGCACTCATGTCTCAGAAACCTTATCAATGCATCTCATGCTTCGATTGCTCATCTCTGGACACTTTAAGATGGCTTTTGAGTGATCTTCTATGAAATCACAGGTCCTTTTACATCATGAATGTGGATAAAATGATGTGTTAATAAATTATCTTTCAGATGAAACATTGTAAAATTTTAGCAATGCAGTGTTTGTCTTCATAGTACATATTTCATTTTTGTTTAGGGGCATTCATGACAGCAATGGTTCCTTCTGCAAAGTTAACATACTTAACTAACACTGAAAGGCCAAGTCAAACAGCTTTTGCTGCTATAAGACATATACTTGTAAAATTATGTCATTTATGCTTGTATGAATTTGAATCACAAAGTATGTGTATGTGACACAAATTCATACTTTTTGGCAGTCGCGGCTGGCAACTTGCAAAAGTGGTGGGGCGAGGTGGGGGAGATAAAAAAAAAATATATACATTTAAAAAAACTTACCTGAACGACGCTGCCGCATTCCGCCACTCTCCGCTGCACTGCAGACTTCCAGCCTGCCCTGCGGCCAATCATGACGCTGCTTAAAGTAGCATTATGATTGGCTCAAGCATCCAGGCTGGGTGCTCCAGTGCAGACTGGGAGCCTGGGACGGTCTCGGTCTCTCCAACTCTGCAACACAGTGCCGGGTTGGAGAGAGACCTTGTGCGCATGTGTGTTTGGTAGGCCCAAGACGGCTGGCCAACCATACATGCGTACTGAGGGGAGTGCTCAGTGCACTCCCCTCACTGCTCATCACCCCATGGCCCCACCCCCTTTACAAATAAAACAATCCTTTAAATATAACATGATGAAAAAACGTAGTTTATTATTGTTTTATTTATAAAGGTTTGCAGCTCCTGCTGCTGGCAGGGGGTGCGGGGGCACACTCCTGTGCCCTAACGGAGGAGCTGCCCTGCTTTTTGGCCCAGATTTACAAAGATTTTGCATTGGGTTTCCGTTACTGTTTTAATGCAAGCCCAACACAAAATTCAGGTTGGTATTTGTTTCAAACGAAACAGTGGCAACTTTTAGCAATGCAGTGTTTATTTTCATAGTACATATTTATGTTTGGGGCATTCATTACAGCAACGGTTCCTTCTGCACAGGTAACGTGCCTAATACGGAAAGGCAAAGTCACACCGTTTTTACTGGCATAAGACGTATGCCTGTAAAAGTTATGTCATTTATGCTTGAGTAAATTTGAGTCACAAGGTATGTGTATGGAATACAATTTATACATTTTCGTTCAGGTTTACAAAGATTTTGGGTCCGATTTGTATTACTTTTTTAATGCAAACCCGATGCACTATTCAGGTTGGTATTGTGCAAGTTTGTAATCAAAACGAATGCAACACAGCACAATGAGTTAGCTTTCATTACTTTGCAACAAGGGGTTTTCCATGGATGGTGGAAGGCATTCCCCTGCATCCATCCGTGGATTCTGATGCAAATTCATATGCACAGAGAAATGTAGATATGGATTTGCGTCAACATCTTGAGGTTCCCTGAGGCCAGTATAATGATGAGAAATATTTTTACATGTTTCAATTTTTAGGCCGGGCCCGCAAGCGCTCTGACATGTTGTAATCTATCTGTGGGTTTTTAACCACGCCCACCAGATGCCCATCACTATCACTCGTTCATGGGCTTGCCTTTCAAAAATACTTTGTTATCATTGGTCAATGCTTTATGTTTGTCCCTCTTTGGGGCAGTTTTGTTACCGCCTCTGCCATCGCCCTGTTACCTGGATAATTGCACATTTGCCAATATGTTTGACTGTGAGCAAACTTCTTTTTCCTTTTGTGTCTCTCCTTCGCACTCATTCTCATGGTGGCCATGGAGCTTTAAATCTGCTAGCTTATGTCAACTGTTTTATTTTTCATTTTCAATGTGTGTGGCATGAAAAGTTCAGTTAGGAATTTACAACACTACTAGATCTAACTTGAGCAAATCTGGGACCCATTGCATTACAAATACTTGTTCCTCTTTGCATGTATGCTGCATTCTGCAGCATACATACGAAAGACGAAATTGCCCTAAAAAATAGATTTGTGCAGGAAGGGACCCTTTCATGCACAAATATATGCTGACCGCATCACAGAAACCTTTGCACTTTGGCAGAAGAGTGCCTGTGTTGACACATGGCTACTGAAAGTGTGCCAAGGCAGGGAGAGAGTAGAACTGTGCCATTTCTTTGTAGGTATGCACAGTTCTGCTCTATCCAGTTAATGTAACGCAGTACAACAACTTTGCTTGCTGCTCTGTGTTGTGTCCACTCTTTGTAAATCTTGGCATTAGACCCTGGAAAAGTGGACTAATCTACAGGATTACCAGATGAATTACGAGTTTAAAGCAAAGCAAGTGTAGTTGGTACCAGCAAAGTAGTAACTCTGACATTAACAAACATCTGTGAATGCACTCCACTTATATGAGCGACTCACATACATCTATTTTTAAAACAAAGTGTAAGAATTGGTTACATTTAAAAAAAAAAAAATTCACAAGCCAAAATATCTTAGATTGCCTAAAAAATACAAATGTTTCAGAAGATTCTCATTTGAATGCATATTAAATGAAGGCTTTTCATATGTCATGTGCATGAATGGCTAGTGGAAATTAGGTAAGTCTCCATTGTACAAGAATAGCATCCTTATATACACATGCATTATAACATGCATACTATATTCATGAGTCGCAGCAGAATGCACTTTAGCTGCTAGAAAGTGGTAAAGTATGCATATGTATAAGCTCAACATCCTTGTGAATCAAGCTTCCAGAGTTTTGTCCATATCATCTCACATAGAGGTATCATTACACCTTTAATTGCAGATAGACAACCACTTTTCATTCCTTAAAGTATTGGTGTTGCTTGCTCCTCAGTGGCCACTTACATAAAGGCAGCGAACACTTTTCAACAATGTTGTTATCACAGCTGAACATATCTTTGTGGAATTACACTGCTTCGGACAAGTAATTCATACTTCTTGTACAATTAGATAAACTATTATATAACTGTCATAACAATTTGATTTGAGGAAAGAAAGTTATGCATTCCTCACATTCTTCAGTAATCAATGTCTGAATCCAGGTTTTGCTAAAAATACTTTCATACTCAGTGCAAGTACTTTTATATGAGACTGACTGTTTAATTTTACACTATTTTCTTTCAATGCCCTTAAGTGATAGTTGTAAATTTGAAATGTCGTGAAAGGTTTTCCACTTACATATACCTAACATATTTATCACATGCCTATGTGTTTTCTCACATTTGGTGCATGATATCACACCAGCCAAGACAAATTAGAGGACATATCCTGATTCTGTTTGGGATGGCATTATAACTATAGGAGATTGATGGAGTCTTTCTATGTAAGTACATTTCCAGAAATAAAAACATTTCCACAACAAAATTCTTTTAACAGTCTAATTTAGAAAATCATGATTGGCATGCAAGATTCTTTATATTCATTGAAAATCTAAAGTTTCCAGAACATATATCAACCAGGATCATGATACGACAAACATTTGCCAAATAAACATTTAGAGGTCTAGGATCTTCCTTCGCGTAGATTTACTTTTAGAATACCCTGAGGATTCGCATGTTTTGCCTTGAAAAATGGAACAGACTACACAACCTTCATTAATTCCAATGTGTAGCATTATGGAGGCATTTCTGCACAGGTAATTGTACATGTTGTACAATTACAAACGGGGAAATGCCATCATCTTTGTGCAGTGGCACCTTTTACATTGTTTGTCTTCAAAGTGAAATGCTTTTTTTCCATGCAGAAACCTATATTTCCCCCTGGAGAAACATATACGCCCCCCCAACAATTTTGGGCATGATTCATTCTCCGTCACACAAAGGAAAGAAAGCTACTTCTTTCCCAGTCAGGAGTATATTTCTTGCATTTTCCAATGTAAGAAGGGGCTGAAGAGGAGTCATTGAAAAACCATAAACATATACATTTGCGACTGTGCATCAACTTGCATGGCATTCCAGGACGCCTGTAGTTGATTTACTCACATGAAAATCTTTAAGTAAATAAATACTTTTACAAATGCAAAGCCAAACTTTTCTGAAATCCAAAACTGGCTTTTCACCCATAAAAATGCATTTGCGTGTTTGAGACAGATTCATATGTACAAATAGCTATCTGAATGGCTTCCCTGATCTCTTATTTAAGAAACAATATAGAGTTAAACCACTCAAAACATCATGTTAACTGAACATTTTGATAAGTGGTGGTATCTCAAATAGAAATGTCAATATTACAACTGTGTAAAATACATGTCTGTGGAGTTCTAAAATAGAAAGAGGAACACCATTTACATTAAACCACTGCAAATTAATGAGCTTAGCCAGCCTCAAAGTTCTCAGATACATTTCATGTATTTTGAATGAATAAACCTCACAGAGAGTGGCAAGTACCTGAAGTCTTTTGGATACTATTATTGTCATATATTTCTTGAGGATATCTTTGGTGTGTGATTCGCTATTGTGCGTTTACATACAGTGGTATTTGCACTTGAATGTGAGATATTGCCTAACCAACAATCAACATATCAATCAAACATGCTATTTCGGCTTCTACAAAAAACATACTTGCAGAAAATATTACAACAAACAACACAGGATATGCATTTCCATAAAGCATATAAAAAAGAGAACATTTCTCTAATAAAAACATTTCATCACAGTAAAGTGTTCTTAATAATTTCCAGGGTAATTATAACTTCTCATCCCCTAATTCAACTGCAACCTTCAGAAATTCCCCAAATCCAGAACACATAAAGTGAGTCTGCGACATCAAGAATGTTGGCCTACAAGATTTAAACCCCAAAATTTCCTTAAATGCTTCATATGCTTGCATGGGGTGCCTTGTATAGTTTACAGAAAAGATAAAGTGCATAGTAGTTTATGTTGGTGGCAGAGGCAAAAGCTAGCCAATTAATCTAGCCTCTAACCCAAGTAAAAACACAACAAATATCTTGTGAGGCTAAGTTTAAATTGAATTATTTGTTAGCAAGTTTCTCTCATAGGCATTACATAGGCATCTTTCATCATAACAGATTATTTTATGGTGGGCCCACTAAATTCTCAGAGGCAAATACTATCTTCATTAACCTTTCAACAACTCTCCATTTTTTAGCAATTTAGACTTGTACTGAAAATGTGCTTTTGACCCTACAGTCTGCTTGGGGCATTACATTTTAGGTGCTGTAAAAATTTAAGAGTGGCCTTGCTTAAATCAAATAACCCTTTTATAGGTTTGTCAGGGGATGCCTTAGTTTTTTAGAAAAAATCCAGACAGCTCAGTAGCTAAACTCTAATATCATTTTGTAAATATAACACACCAAGGGCCTGATTCTAACTTTGGAGGACGGTGTTAAACCGTCCCAAAAGTGGCGGATATAACACCTACCGTATTACGAGTCCATTATATCCTATGGAACTCGTAATACGGTAGGTGGAATATCCGCCACTTTTGGGACGGTTTAACACCGTCCTCCAAAGTTAGAATCAGGCCCCTAGTGTATTACATGCTTAGTTTAATAATGGCAAGGAGGTGCCTTAAACATCTATATACTTCGGATTCTAAATATCTCACATTTGCATAACCTCAGATATTTGATCTATATGTTGCAGTTGCAGCACATTTAGGTTTCAAAATACCAATTGTCTGGACTAGGGATTAGGTCTCAACATTGGCACTGAAAATGACAATTGTTGCAGGGGGCCTACAGAAATCAGACAAGCATTTGTGTTATATGTTGGTCCATCTGAAGGTTGCATTGAAGGTCATTGCTATTTATTTGAAGGTGTTAGGGCCTGGTTTAGATCTTGGCTGGACTACCGCCATCCCGCTGCGGTGGCAGTCCCAAATACTCTGTCAAGCTGACAGAGTTCTGACCTCCATATTTAGATGTATGGCAGTTCAACCTCCGTCTGTGCTGAAGGAGTGTACTCAGTTGCACAAGCGGTATCCCACTGCTGACGCAGCGGATTTCAATGCTGGCGAGCACTACTCCATCATCATCAGGACGGTGGGATATCACAATAAGCTGGCTGTGTACCAGCTGTGGTCCCCTGACGGCAGGAGTCCATTGCGGGACACATTCAGCATTGTACTATGGCTATGGCTATTGAATGGATGCTGGCAACACACACCTAATGGATATTGGCCGATTGTGAACACCTACAAACCACACTACAAAACACACATCTTTTCAGATCATTGGCCTTTTGCCATTCCACTACAGCAGAGCATTTTGATATCAAATTTGCTACACAGAAGTCAAGTTTTTTCATTTATTTTTTCCCTCTGTTTTTATTATTTTCCTCATTTTGTTAAATTTTTCATCAACTTTTTGGGGCACTAGTTAACATTTTTAGACATTCACTATGGTAGGGAGGGGGAATCCAAGTTTTGCAGAGGGAGAATTGTCAGTCATGGTGGATGGAATTATTAAAGTAGAGCCACAATTGTTTTGAGGTCAAGGACAAAACAGACCATATCTTCGAAAAGACTGAGTGGGACCAGAATAGTTGACAGAGTGAACGCTGTAGCAAACAATCTGCACACACAGGAGAAAATAAGGAAGAGGTGAAATGACCTGCGGGGGAGAGGGTGCTCCCTGGCCTTCAAGTGTCCCTTGGAGGCTCAGAGGACTTGTGGTGGTTCACCCAGTCCCCCCTTACAACTCTTTCCCCTGGATGAGAAGGTCTTGCAGATCCTACATCCTGAAGGCTTGACCTGAATCCCTGATGAAGTGGAGACTAGTAAGTTGGACCTAGAAATGTCTCATTAATCACAAATTAAGTTTTTGCCCTTACGTTAGCTGTTCAGAATGTTCCAAGACCCTTATCAAACATATATAGCTAAACTCAATTCACCAAAATATCTCTTGTTATCCAAATTACTAGCATCATGGTTGTACCTCTCTTTTCAACAATGCTCAAAACATTTTGTCAGAATGTGTGTTGTTCTCCATTGATCATCCCTTGCATTTGCCTGGTTTCTTGCTTTATTTCAGTCTATGTTGTTGTACTTAAAAAAACAGGTTCCAAACTCCACCTATTTGCACATAAAGCAATAGTGCTTCTAAGTGTTTTTTTCAACTATTTTAATCATTCACATATGTGTGTAGATTTTCTAAATGTGTGTTCATTTTCACTAGAGATACTTAAATAGGTATGTTTAACTCGCATTTCAACAAGGTTTGTCTGTGGTGTTTACAAATGACTACAACTACCATGATGCCCAGTTTTTGTCTCTGGACAACAATAGTGGAATGTGATGTTGCTCAACCTCCCTTTACTTCCATATACACATATATGTCAAAGTGTTATGCATTTGTCATTCTCAATGTCATGCTATGTATGAAAATGTCATTTGTTGAGTTGATCTAGTATATTGTCACCTTCTTTTAACTCAATTGAATTGATGCAATTGCTTACATAATTAATAGTTTAATGAAGATTTGCAATCATGTTCTGAGACATGCTGAATATAAGTAGTATTGATACACAATTTACTTTGTAGTGTAAATATGATGACCAATGCCACTGATTCCAAGATGCTGTACTGTAGTATTTATTTGGCCTGCTAGGCCTTGGAATGGTTTAGTTCTCAATTCTCCACACTGCTGTGTTGGGTTGAATGTCTGGTACATGTAACGTACACTTTCTAAATTACATTTTAAAATCAGGGCATCTCTTCAACATTATTACTGACGTTTGCATTTGTGGAAATTAGCCTGCATGTCTAAAATAATACAAATCACACAAAGGCCTAATCAGTCCATTAATCATAATTTCCACATTTAGGTTGCTTCATTTGTAGCCGAAGACATAATTAAGGTACATTCCAGACTTTTAATTTCATATTGTTTCTAATCCATTTTAGGTCCAGCACCCAGGGCCAGTGGACCACCATCTGCAACTGAAGACACCTCCACTCCATACCAGGATTAAGCCTTCAGTGAAGACACCACTCCTGCAAGTCCAGATGATGTGGAGCTGCCTGGTCCATCTGGTCTGTCTGAGCAGACAGCTACATTGAGGTCCACTCGGCCCATACCTACATCTCCCACCCCAGCTGCAAAAACACCTCAGTCTCAGGATACCTCAGCTTCCTATGTCCAAAGGAACATCACACCACTCTTCTGCCCCCAGTGCTGGCTGCTGTTGATTCAACACCAACACCACCTCCAGTTCTGCCAGGACCCAGTGGGATGGGACACATTCCCTCTAGGGCACAGGGTAGTAGGGGTAGGGGTTGTAGGAGGAAATCAGTGGGTCAGCAAAGTAAGGCCATTGGGATAACTGTCACGCGGACCACTATTGACCGAGCATTGGGAGCACTTCAGCAGTCCCAAGACATGAGGGCCCAGGTCTTTACAGAGCTCCAGGAGGTGAAGCAGATGCAGTGGGAGCACAATGTAGAGATGCAAAATGACAACTCCAATTTGTGCTCCCTGACTGGGGTGATGTTTGACATTTACCATCATATGTGCTGGGCTTTCCCTGTACCATCTACCCCTGTCTGTGGTCCTTCAGCAGCAGGACAAAATACATCAGTCTCATCTACAGACAGGGAGGCTCTGCCACAACAGGAAACTACTCCACCCACCCCAGTACCTGTGGACCCCCCTTCTTCGCTCCAGGGGGGGTGGTTGATTCAGATCACCAGAAGGGGATGACAAGACCACCACCTTCAAGAGGCACTGAACCTAATTTCCTCCAGTGTGTGTCTACCAGTCACTCTGCGGACTACTTCATGAACACATTTACCTTTTTGTGGACAGTTGTATTTTGTACATTGGACTTCAAACAATTCAAGCTCATCATAAATAGTTTCATCCATAATTTTCTAAAAACATGAATCAATAAATTTCAAACAAAATTAAAATATAACAATTAGGTTATGTGGTTGCAATTTCTTACAAACATTTAAAAATGAAATCTCAAGGTATTGGAGCCATACATTTGTAATTAACGATTCCTTGTCCTAATTGTAGATGATTTTTACAACCCATGCATAACCTAAATAGTCTGTGTCATTTAGAATTTGACACTGAAAGACCTTTGACACCATGGAAGAAGGGAATGTAATCCAAGTCAACATATTAATTAGACAAACTATTATTTATTTATGTCATCAGCTGGAGCCAGACATCCTGCCCTACAATGGGAATTTCACATCAATTACATTAATAGTCGAAATCATGGCAGTACTACATTTTGGGGCCACAGAATCATTTTAATACACAGTGGCAGTATATGGAGGCATATCACAACCAAATTTTAGTGGCGTCCTACAAAACGTTTTTCCTACAATGATGAGACACAGAAAGGGCCCCTTTCAACAAGGAGACACATCAACAGCTTCCTACACTGAACAGAAAATGATGATTTAGCCAATGTGAAGGGAGATCCGTATGCTATGGCTTGACATATATGTGGTTAGAGCAAGTTAAGCAGCACATATTGCCCTGGTAGCAACACCCTACAGAAAACAGGTTTAATACAATCTTAAGAACTTCCATTCAAGCACTGTGCAAGTTGTCTCTGTACAAGATCTGTACATCCAAAATTTGTGTCTGTCCCAGGATCAACCCATGTTCCCTTTGTACTTTCCAACAGCAACACCTCACTGCAAATGTCACAAATTTGAAATGTACAAATGAAGATAACACGGTGAAGGATCCTAAACCAGAATAACACAGGAGAATTAATGCTTTCACATAAGAAAATTATAATTTAGGAAGACACATATACTTAGCACAAGCAAAGATAATCTATGTCAAAAGGCACAGTAGCCAGAGTATGAAAACGTTGATTAACAAACACCTTTGCCCTGGAGTTTCCTGAACTGACCTTTGCTACTAAATTACCACCACAGACTGATATGTTCACTATCTTACAAGTTGTTCTGACATTTGCTGTTACAATATGTAAAGATAAACTTACACTTAGGTGAAGAAGTTGTCAATAACATCTTGATGAATGTCAATTCCTTCCTCTTCACCACTGTCATCTTCATTGGGCATTCCAATATCTAAGGAACATATCTTTAGGCCAGACTGCACTATTGAATGCCATCTAGGGGCTTAGTTGCCAGATGCAACAAATGGTGACTTACCTGAAAGGCATTAACAGTGCTATGTCTGGCCTACAGAGGCCATTACAAGGTCTAGCCTCCTCACTGATCTCAGCCTCCCAACCTCATGCCCCAGCTCCCACCCCTTCCCCATCCCAATTCCCTATTCCTAACCCTGTCCAAGCACACTCACTCCTTTGGACACACCCAATCCAACACACACAAGCAGCACATCCATACCGAAGCACAGACACAGCAAAAACACAGGTACGCACACAAACAACATGCAGGCACCACACTAACCAGCATCGCCACCACACGCATGCCCACAGACACCACACCCACCACCATTCCCACATGTATAACCAGCACACCTGCAGACACCACAACCACCGCCACAACCACATGCACATCCATCACCACCACCAGTGCACCCACAGACACCACATCCACATGCACAGCCACCACCACAAGCACCACCACATCTACAAGCACAACAACCACATCAAGCACCTCAACAGCACACCTATTCACACACACACATACATTAGACTCAACACCCACTGGACACAAACACCCACACTCACCCAAACAACATATACTTAGGAAAAACACACACACAAACATACACCACATGCACCAGACCCACAGGTAACTGCAACCTCAACAGACACATGCACATCACCCACTGCCACTCCCTCAAACTCCCAACCACAACTCCTTGTCAATCATCCTACCCATTTCCCCAAAGAAGACCTTTTATTTGCCCCGGCCTTGACCCCTTCAACATCCCTAAACACCCCTATTTCTCAAACTGTGTGTCCGGAGCCAATTTTTGGCAGGTAGAGAAAGACCAAGCAATAAATAAAGATGTCTTTAAATTCTGTGTTTTTCTTATCACATTTGCCAGTGCTTCAAAGACAGAGGTCAAATGTCAGGCTATGTTTGCTTACTATGCTACTTGTTTTTTTACTATGGGATTGGTGTTTACTTTTCTTCTTTCACTGCTAAGTGAGAGGAGTTTTTTAAAGGAATTATGCTGCAATCGTGCTGGATTATAGAAAGTGTGAAAGGAAAGGCTGTCTTGTTATTGCAACACTCAACAAAATGTAAAAAAATAAACAAACTCTATGTGGCAATTAGGAAAGCAAAAATGAAGCACTTTATTTTGCAATTCTGAAGTGTACTGTAAATATAGATTTTAATGGGATTAAAACAAATCAAGACACTTTAGTTGGTGATGCAAAAATGATACATATTCACATAAACTCACAGAAGCCTGATTTCCACACATTATCATTTGAGTGCTATATATTTTTGTTTAAAAAACGGTATGTCTGTGCAAAGTCAGGGGCCATTTCAATGGAATATGTGCGCTCAGTAAATGACAACGCACTATCACACAATGCTTTAGTGACATTCAAAGATCACTCATCCTCATGTCCAATAAAAGTAGGTAGGTTTCAAAAGTTTCTTGTTCTTAAACGTGGGTCTAAACATTTGGGAACCACTGCCATAGCACACTCTGGACAGCACTTTTAACTAAATGTATTGGATAGAGCACAATGTCATGTCCAATTATGTTATGTGAGTGCAAATGATTAATAATACCGTGCTCATAAAATCCTTCACATCAGTTATTGTTTGCAGCTAAATCATGTTTAATCTGGTGATCTTTACTTCTGTCTGCCCTGAATTGTTTTTCTTCAAAAAGAAACCTTGATTTTTTTTAAACAATATGTTTTTGTATTTTGCACATGAAGAAAATCCACAAATCACTTACAGTACCAACATCTTTGGTCAGAGAAGGTTAGTCAGAGCCACCTCGCTCATATTCAAACATTACCATACTCAATATAATGTGTTTATGTCCCTTGCTCCTCCTATCTAGCTACTGTCTGTCGTGGAGGAGCAAGAAAGTCAAACAGGCATAGCATAGAGCACATCCAGAAGCCATATAATAACAACAGCAGCAACTATATTGCTATTTTATCATGAACAATATAAAAAGATAGAAACAATAACCATGTGTGTGTATAGTCCAACCCACCCCCTCTCCTGCACCTCCTCTTGTTCTGCACAACTCTCAATTCATCATCAGTCCCAGTCGATAACTAATGTTAGGTCTTCAAAGGTACGCAGCCCTTCGTCGGATATTACATCTGTTCAGGTTTGGATCCAAGCCTCTTCCCAGTATCTAGTTCGGTATGCTGTTCTCAAGAACGCACATTCTGGCACGCACATATGGGGAGACTGGGAGCATAAGATGTGTATTTTGCATCTTCACAGGCATACCGCCTCCATATGTGTATGGCTACCTATAGAAGACTCAGTTAGGGGCTCTGTGTGGCGTGGTATCCAGTAACCTGTGTAAGATAGGTCACCCCCCCTATATTTCCTCTACTGCTCCATATTCTTGTGTTGTGGAATACACTAACCACCGCTTTGGCCATTGCAGCTGAGCTGCTGCATAATATAGCTTGTTGGTGGGAGCCCATAATCCTTCTTCATCCAAAGGGGCCATATAGTTTACTCAGGGCCAATATCCGTCTTACGTTACCCCATATTAGGGTAATAATTAAACCCTGCAGTTCCCTAAACAATGCTTTCTGTATGATCATCACAATGGCTGTAAAAAAGTACAACAGTTTGGGTAACAGCAGCGACCCTGCTTATCAGCTATAGTGGCAAGCCAGTTCAGAATGGAAGGGAGCAGCACATAGAAGCCACGACCCTGTCCAGGTTTCCCTCCATTAAGGTGTCCTCCCCATGATACACATGCACTGCCAAATATTTAATAGTGTCAAATTGCCAGCCAAGGCCAATACGCTGCAAGGCCTCTCTCTGGTCAGCTGTCAGCGATGTCAGGGGAAACAGGCAAGACTTGTCTCAGTTGATGCAGGAGCCCCGCCATCCTCCCAAAGTCATCTAGAACTGACATCACACTCTGCAGCACATCAGGGCCCACTTTCAGGTACACAAGCATGTTATCTGTGTATAGTGATATGATCTGTGGCTGATCCAGTCCCGCAGTAGGAATACGAGTGGCTCCACTGCCAGGGCGAACAATAAAGGAGATAAGGGGCATCCCTGCCTTGTCCCCCTGGCAATCGGAGATGCATCCGAAATTACCCCACCAGTTTGCACTCGAATGACGAGCATGGTATATAGCAGCAATACCCACCTAAGAAAAGACGGTCCGCCACAGTAAGCACATCCACCACCAGGCTGTTTCTCACACCATACACTGTTTTCAGGCATCCCCCCGGGCCACCTTCATCGCATCCCACTTTAGTAGATTGTTCGTAGTAGACCCATTGTTTTATTGGAAGGATTTATCTATGGATTCACCTGTGCGCAAAAAGCTGCATCATTCAGAGCAAATGTGGCTAGGCGCCAAGTGGGGATCTTCTGTTGCAGTCTCCCCCATGTGAAGGTTATCAGTAAGGCGGTGTTGTCCGAAATAGTGCATCCTACATATTCTGCCTGTGTGCACTGCAAGACCAAGTCAGGGGAGCCAAATAGCATATCTAGTCTGGAGTGAAGTGCATGCATTGCTGAGTAATGGGAGTATTCCCTATCATCAGGGTGTAGAAGCCACCAAATCTCCCCCACTTGCATGTTATGTGTCCATGTACATAGCTATTGTGCCCCTTGTAGTAGAGTGTAGGCCTGTCCCTTGTAAGCCTCATGACCCATTGAAGACCCCACACCAGAATGTAAACATCACAGGATCAGCTAGAAGAATGGACGTCAGGGATGCCTAGAAGGATGCCTGATCTGCATTTGGGGTGTAGATGACCACTAGGGATAGTGGTAATCCATCTAGCACTCCCCTCACCACTATGAAGCGGCCCTCAGGGTGTGTCCTAGTATGGGAAACCGTGAATTGTTCACCAGGCTACACCTACACCAGCACTCCTCTGGTATATCCCTAATCGGTTGTGCTAAAGACTCCACCCGCTAAGGCCTGCGCAGCCTGCCAAGCACTGCCTCCATAAGGCGTGTTTCTTGTAAATGTGCAAAATGTGTGTGCACCTCCTTAAAAAAGGTTAGGCCCTGAGCCGCTTGACATAGGATGTGAGCAACCTATATTCTTGTACATCCGTGCTGAGCTTGTAAGTCGAATCTCCTCAGAAAATCTGAGGCAGCAGAACAAGAGGGGTTGGCTCCCCACACACAGTAACACAGATTTCCTGTCCTTTCTACAGTGGTGCAGCGGTTTTATCCCGGCCTCCTTGCAGCCTTGACCTTGCTTCTGTATGGCCCTGCTGTCGTTCTCTGGACCCGGGCAGCTGCTTCTCAAACCTGCAATGGAGCTTGGCCACACCTGCACTGGAAGGAACAACCCGTTGATCTCCACAGGCCGCAGCAGCACTCACTGTGTTCAGAGAGCGTGCACAACAGCCCACAGCCTCCCACTAGCAGCCCTTATCATAAAAACCCATAGTGGTCATCCTTCAAAGTGCTATCTCTTGCGGATCTCACCGACATACTCATCTCCATCAAAGCACTTCCTATGAAGATGATGTATTACCTGTGTTCATCGAAGCTCTCTCTGGGGAAGCTCTCTCACCCCTACTCACCATTGCAAAGCCTCCCTCACTGAAGGCATCTTATCAGAATCTCTCAGACAGGCCAGATCCCCCATTCCTAAAGAATCCTACACTTCTGTATTTACTTACTGAATAAGAGGTTGTTGGCATTGTGCATGCTTGTGGAGTGTGGGATAGAAAGGTCAGACAGGGGGTTGATGCAGTGCTTGAGTGTCTTGAAGAGTGTCCTGTTGGTGGTTCTACAGATGGTGTTATTATAACACTTTGCTTTGGTTGAAGTGATGAGGTATCTGAGAGTTCCACTGAGGGACATCAGTATCATGGGTCTTTGGGAGTTCTGTTTTCCTTCTGTTTTCTTTCCTGTCTGTGGATGGATCATTTGTCTCTAAGGACTCCAGAGTACTAGTACCTTAGGCTTCCACATGCATGTTTAAATTTGAGTGTGGATGTTCACATAGTTTTCAAAAAAGTGTTGAAGTCATTTAGAAGTGTGTTAGCATTGGGCGTGGAGTTGATCGGGTGAGAGATGAGTTCAAGCATATAGTTTTTGAAGATTCTGAGGCCCATATTTATTCTTTTTTAGCGTCACATTTGCACCGCTTTTTAATGCAAATACGGCGCAAACTTACAAAATACAATTGTATTTTGTAAGTTTCCGCCGCTTTGTGTCAAAAAATTACGCAAATGCAGCGCTAAAAAAGTATAAATATGGGCCTGAATGTTTAATCATCTCTTTTGGGTTGACCTTGCTTTGTTAGGACACTGAATGTTTCTTGGTTTTCATTTGATTGTTGGTGATACTGAGATGACTTGGTTGAGGATGTGGCTTTTGGAGTGTGTTGGTTTAGTAACATGCTTTAGTACAGTGAATGTTGAAAATGTTGTGGAGGGTATCTCTTTGTTGATAAGGTTGAGGAGGGTATCTCTTGTTTTTTTGCACTTGTGTTGTCTGAAAGGTTGAAGTCTCCCAAGAGGGTGATCTGGGGATGTTGGATGGATGAGATGTTGAGAAGATCCAAGAATTCATGAATGCAATCCTTGCTCTGCTCAAAAGGCCTGTAGATGAGATTGAAGGTGGCTGTCTGAGTTGCAGAGTGTGGACGGTGGCATGTTAAGCAGCTCCTTGGAGTGGGGTGTCACTAGCTTGCCTAGTTTGGGTGGCATGTGTCTGTGATGAAGAGGCATCAAGCAAGTGGTAGGTAATAAGTGCTACAATGTCTGGTGTGTAGAGGGCTGCAGAGCAAGCATTAATGAGAATTAGTTGTACTGTGTGTTCTATAGTGTTAGGGGTATATTAGTTAGTGGGATGTGTATAAGGTTGGCTATATGTGTTGTGAGGATACTATTAATGTGTTTGTGTCATCTTGGTTATGGTGTTACTGTGGGGATTGGCAGTCTGGTATTCTGAGTGAGGAGCACAACTACATATTGCCTTTCAGTGGAACAGGCGTTCTGGCCCAAAGCCCTTTTAAGGCCCATGAGACAAAATCTTTGTCTGTGTCCATTGTCAAGACACACAGGTGGTGGTATGTCCTGAGAAGTTGGCTGAAAAAATGAGAAGGCAGGTAGTGATGTAACTTCACATATGCATTGATATTGGAGAATGAAGTTAGTTTGCCGGGGTTCTTTTTGCATGATTTTGCCTGGGAAATAGGGCATGCCACTTCCTGTGCAGATGGATTCTGGGAAATGCATTGGTCACTTCCTGTACAGATGGATGATGGTGAAGGGAGTTCTTCTGCCTGGCTTCTTCTTTTAAAGCTGGTTTTAAACTCACTCAAGTCTACGCTCACAAGTCAAAATCAGTGAACTTGGTGCATGTTTTTGGGAAGAACTCACTCTAAGCTTTTTTAGTCGCTGTTCTTTTTCATGCTGTTGCAGGTGAGCATCTACCAGATAATTGAAAGCAAACTTTTCAATGCAATATGTCTGCCGATTTCAGGCAGGGCACTGCATTATTGATTGAGCAGTAATTTTGGGGGGGTTGAGTTTGCCATCTCCATAAGTGGAAAAACGACTATGTGCCATACAATAACTATAACAATTTTCAGCTCATAGTTTATGTAGACTCTTGGACGCAGTAGGTGGTCACCTAATGCATCAAGTTAAGTGGGCCTCCAAATCTGAGGGTAAGAATTTTAATCCATTGTTTTTCCAACTTTATTTCATTCCAGACATAGAACAGCCATATGCAAATCAGATTTGGTCCTACTTCGAAAGAAACAGCCCAGCTGAACTTCCAGACCTAGGCTCTTCGTCACAGGAGCAGAAGGAAGCCCAGACCAGTTTCCTGAGACCCATTTTTGCTTATTTGGACATCATCCATCAGTTACAGTTTGAGTCCAATTACACAGTTGAAAGTAAGACTTACGTGTAGGCATACCCATCAGACATACGGCATCTCACTGAGAAAAACAAAGAAGTGATGGGTGGATTGCTGAAATCAATCTGAGACACATATAAGCACCCAGGGACAAATTTCAGGTCTTTTGTCCTTGTGTCACTTTAGGCAAAGACAAGTCGTACGCAACCCAGACTTGGATCTGCTTTGATAGAAACAGTCCAGCTCAAACTGCCAGGCCAAAGAAACGCAAGCAATTCCAGACTGGTTCGGCCCTTCACTGGGATGCAGCTTGACGATGGGCTGAGTAATTACTAGTTGCTGTGATTAATTTAACCATTGGATGAAACAGGGCACTATTACAAAATGTCACAATAAAAGAGTAAAGTTTACACTATTGATCTCCAGATGAGAGTTGCATGCTCAAGTGACCAAATAAAAACAAACAATAAAATGACACTTGCTTATATGAAAATGTCAATATATAGCCAAAATAATTAGCAGCATATGTAGTGAGTGGTAACACCTTGTTCTGGTCCCTCGGATATTAGCAGAAGCCCCCCTTTCTGCCCTTACTGGGGAGAGGAACCAGTGAATGTTAGATGACTTGAGCTCTTCTTCAGAGAGATGAGTGCAAAGTGTAAATCAAACAACAATTATTGAGATAACCTGACCAAGACCAAGACACCCCACCAAACTGTGAGTTGCCTTGTTTGAAGTCTTGTGGTTGTGGTAGGCTCGATACTGCAAGTGCAATGCAGGTAGTTACTTACAGTTAGGCACCTGAAGCCCTGAGCTGGATAAATGCAGCGCTGGATGGCATGGTTGCAACCAGTAAATGGCTGAACTGTGTCACAGGCAACAACAGATGAGATTTACAAGGTTTACAGTCGTTCCATAGATGTCAGATTGCTGGGGTGCCAGAACTAAACACTAAAGTACCAGTCAAAGGGAATATTCCATTAAGGATAGCTTTGCTTGGCTACAGGTGATGAGCCACCCAGCTTGCAGCATTATCACATAGTTCAATAAATGGAAAATGATCTTTTCTTGTAATACCCCCAAAGATCAATGCATCCACACTCCTGAGGGCCGTTCCCTTTCCTACAGTAACCTGTCTTTTTTTTATAGAATAGAAATGGGAAAGCACTAAAATGTCCAGACAGCTAATTTTCAAGATAGAGATCCAGGGATCTCCCACTTTATCGCAGTCTGTGGTACGTCCATTCCCTTAAAGTATGCTTTTCCTTAGCTGAATACCTTCAAGAATCCAAGCAAACATGCTGAAGACTCGAGAAGAAGTGGCGCCAAGAACAGAAAATGGACAACCACACAGCCTTCAAGAACGCCATCTGTAACTCATCCAAACCGCAAAAAGACCCCCTTCAAAGAACGCATCGACAACAACGCACACAGCTGTAAGGAGCTCTTCAACATCGTGAAGGAACTCTCCAACCCCGGCTCCAACGACATCGCCATCGCAAGACCTCTGCGATTCCCTAGCCACCTTCTTCTACCGCAAGATCGCAGACATCCATGACAGCTTCAATACCCAGACCACCCCATCAACCACCGACACCACAGACTCACCGCCCCCCAGCCCCACCAGCCTCCTGCTCTCCTGGACCCACGTTTACGAAGACGACACCATCAAAATCATGAACACCATCCACTCTGGCTCACCATCCAACCCCTACCCTCACCACATCTTCAACAAAGTGAGCTTTGTCATCACACTCCAACTCCGGAAGATCATCATCAGTTCCTTTGAGACCGCCACCTTCATGGAGGGTTGAAAAGACACCGAGATCAACGCCCTCTTCAAGAAACCCAAGGCAGACCCAAAGGACCTCAAGAACTTCCGGTCCATCTCACTGCTCCCCTTCCTGGCAAAAGTAATTGAGAAAATTGTCAACAAACAACTGACCCGCTTTCTCAAGGAGAACAACACTTGGGACCCATCCCTATGCGGATTCTGCAGCAACCACAGCACCGAAACCGCCCTCATAGCCACCACCGACGACATCAGGACCCTACGGCGAAACCGCGGCCCTCATCCTCTTGGACCTCTCGGCCGCCTTCGACACTGTCTGCCACCACACCCTACGCACACGCCGCAACAACACAGGGATTCGCGACAGAGCCCTGAACTGGATCACCTCCTTCCTCACTGGCAGAGCCCAGAAAGTCTGCTTCCCTCCATTCTGCTCTGAAGCCACCAAGATCCTCTGCGGCATACTCCAGGGGTCATCCCTCAGCCCGACCCTCTTTAACGTTTACATGGCTCCGCTCGCAAACATCGTCCGATTACACAACCTCAATATCGTCTCATACGCCGATGACACCAAGCTGATCCTCTCCCTCACCAAGGACCCCGCCACCGCCAAAACCAACCTCGACGAAGGAATGAAGGCCATCGCCGAATGGATGAAGAACATCTGCCTGAAACTGAATTCTGACAAAACTGAGGTCCTCATCCTTGGCTCCACCCCCTCCGCCTGGGACGACTCCTGGTGGCCTGCCACACTGGGAACCGCACCAACACCCACCGACCACGCACGCAACCTGGGGTTCATCCTGGACTCATCGTTATCAATGACTCAGCAAGTCAATGCCGTCTCTTCCTCCTGCTTCAACACCCTCCGCATGCTTCAGAAGATCTACAAAAGGATCCCCACCGGAACCAGATGGACGGTCACCCAAGCCATCGTAAGCAGCAGACTGGACTATGGTAATGCCATCTATGCTCGAACCACGGCCAAGCTCCAGAAAAGACTGCAACATATACAGAATGCCTCCACAAGCCTCATCCTGGACATCCCCCACCACAGCCACATCACAGCCCACCTGAGAGACCTGCACTGGCTCCCCGTCAACAAGAGAATCCCGTTCAAACTCCTCACCCATGCTTACAAAGCACTGCACAACACCGGACCAGAATACCTCAACAGACGGCTCTCCTTCTACACCTGACCCGACAGCTTCGCTCCACTGACCTTGCCCTTGCCACCATCCCACGCATCCACAGAATGACCACCGGTGGCAGATCGTTCTCCCACCTCGCCGCCAAGACGTGGAACACTCTTCCTATCCACCTGTGACAGACACAGGACCTACTAACCTTTAGGAGACGCCTCAAGACATGGCTGTTCGAGCAGTAGCTGCACCCTTGCTTCCCTCCCCCCCGGGCCTTGAGACCCTCATGGGTGAGTAGCGCACTTTATAAATGCTTTAATTGATTGATTTATCACAACTCAAAAACAGTTTATTTCAGATATAGTAATCCATAAAACACAGTGCATGAAGAATACAGAGAATTAAAAGGTAAAAAAACGATAAATACCAACAATCACATACGAAGTGCCACTGCCACAGTCATAAGAATAACATTGAATATATAAAAACACAGGGCGACACAGAATGATAAAATGGTCTATAGCTGTAGTAGAGAGCTCATGTGAATTAAGGAAGTGCTAATAGAACAGCAAGCAAGAATTTTGTCAAAGCAGTGACAATTGCTTCTCAAGTGTCAAAGCATAGAATAGGAATTGCAAGCATGTATTGTTGGAAACCCAAAGATTTGCGCACTCGGCCTTGCATAAGCAGGGCAGAAGAAGAAAAAGTGATGTATGCTTTCTTCGGCTGGGTTACAAGACGGGCACTAGCCCAAACTACAATACTTTGCACCCCAGTTCACACCAAAGCTGTACACAGGCAGAACCCATACCTCCATTTTAGATGAAGTTTAAGTTATAGTGTGGTACATCCTGGAAAAGTGTCAAAGAACAGTTCCCAGGCTTAACACATTTCAGTTCCCTCAACCACAGGTGCTCCTTCAAGTGGACTTTTATCAAGGAGCGAGAGACTAGCTTGGCTGTATCTGGAGTATCCCAAAGGGAAGGCAAACATATTTTACACAGCCTGGAGATTTTAAAAGCATCTTGATCAAGACTCCAAAGGATTCCAATTTGTCTGTGTACCATAGTCTATGCCAGGGCATAATAAGTCGAGACATTATGCTAAGGTTGATGGAATAGACGCCAATGTCCAAGAAGTGCAGGAGATGGGGGGCACTTTTCGCTTAAAGATTATAAATGTCTACCCCTGGAGCAAGAGAACATGCACAAGCTTTCTTGAGCATTTTAGACAAGGCACCAGATTCTTGTTGAAGTTTCAATGCACTCCTACTAATGTGCATGGTCCAGCTCATTCTGTGTGATCGACATACCCACATGTACACAAACTGCCACACATGTTCAAGGGGCACGCTCTGCACCAGAACATTTGCCCTACTTGTTTTGTAGGGGTTTAGTTGTATTAATATCGAGATCAAGGCCCCTGAAGCTGCAAAAGCTTTAAAAATTATCTACTATTGTCTGCAGGCCACACAGAGTTTTGGAAATTAAAGGCATGTTGTCTGCAAAAAGCAGTGTCAAGATTTTGTGAGGGCCCAGTTTAGGTGCATCATTGCCCGAGAAGTCAAGTGCTTTGACTAGGTCATTAGTATAAAGTGTGAACAGTGTCAGAGCCAGCACACAACCCTGGCAGATGCCGGTCTCAGTGTTAAAGGGATCTGTGAGCGTGCCGTTTTTGCCATATTTAACACAAGCAGTGTTATGAGCTTGCAACCAAATTAGACAAGAGATTGGCAGTGACACACATCTGCTTCAGAACTTCTCCCAACTTGGATCTGGGAATGGAATCAAAGGCTGATCCTAAGTCAACAAATACCACATACAAGAGGCCTTTATTGAGCATTATGGTTTTCTAGTACAGGCTGCAAAAGTAAAGGATTTGATCCACCATACTGACCCTATTTCTAAATCCTGTCTGCATGTCAGAAATTATGGAATCATCCTTGGCCCAATCCAGCAACTTCCCTGGAATAAGACGGGAACTCTGGGAGGTGTCAATAAGGCTGATGGGGCTGTAGCTCCCTGGGTCATCTTTACCACCTTTTTTTTATAGATTGGGACAATCTCAGTGGTCTGCCAGGACTCAGGAATGGGATCACCTCCCAAGAGGGAGCGAAAGAACAGATCAAAGGTTCTGTGTGAAACAAGTCCTCAGGGATGGAGTCGGGCCTGGTGCTTTGTGCAAGGGGGTTGTCTTGATCACCTCCAAAATATCCTTGAACTAGAGGGTCAATGGGGTACCTGCGCCTGCAAGGGAAGAAGTGTAATCTTCAGTGTCTCTGTTATAACAATTAGACTTGGCTGGCAATGATCCACCCAGGTCTGAGGTTGAAGATTGTAACTGAAACAAGTGGCAGCCAGATTTATATCTGGGCAGAAGGGAATACTCTGTCACAAACATGACTGATGTATCGTCTGCTATATTAAGATCCATTTATATCCTATGGGGATCATAGTACGGAGGACGGGATATCTGTCACGTTTGTGATGGACTATTCCCTCCACCCAGATCTAAATCAGGTCTTAAGTTTGCCATGGCCACTATACCCCAGAACGATTTAGTGTCCCCTACCCTGGCAGCTACACCCAGGTTCTCCCATACCTTGCTTTCCCATTCATTTAGCCTGAAAGAGTGCCTCTTCATAATCTTTCCTAGCGCTTGAAATGTTTTGTCTATTTCCAGCTTTTAGGCTTTGTATATGAGTGTGCCTTGACTTCCTACAGCGGCTATCAAAATATGCACAGCGGGTGTAGGGCCTGGTAGCCTTACAACCATCTTTACTTAACAAGCCTCCAAGACAGATAAACAGTTTTTCATGGAACAGACACGGTGTCAAGTGTTCCGGCACACCAGGGGCCAAAAGTCTCCAAGGTATTTGCCACCTGGCCATAAATCTGGGCCAGCACATTTGGATCCTTACGAACAAACTCCCATTTTAAGGCCCGTTTGTTGTTAGTAAGGGCCAGTTTGGCACCAGCCTTGGAACTACTACCCTAATGAGCACAGGGCTCAGACCCACGAAGAGTCAAGTTATGAGCATTGTGATCACTGTTATCACACTCCACAACCTCCATATCTATTAGAGAGGGCCACAGCTGCAACAATAAAAATATGTGATAAATGCAGCTCCTTTGCAGTATTCACTTGAAAGTATAAGCACTTCTGCCATCCGAAATGGACCTGCCATAACAGGCCCTAAGGCCAAGATGAAGAGATAGGCTCATCAACTGGTCAGCGACCAGTGAACTTCTTTTTATAGGATCCAAATTTAGCTGGGGAGCACCCCAAACTGCATTTTTCTCTTCCGTTAGATTAAGGGATCAAGAACCAAGAGGTTCAAAAGTAATATTAAAGTAGCCGGCAGCGATAGTCCCTGTCATTATGAGGGAGCGAATCAATAGCAGTTTCTAGGACACCTGGGTGCTTAGATGGCCTATTAACCTCACTTAGCCTGTTACAGACATTAAAGATGTAATAACTCCCCCCCCCCCCAGGAGACACCCCCCAGACGTCCCGTGAACTTATATCAAGCCTCGTAATAGGGAGAGCTAGCAAGTTTTTGGCCCACATGATGAGTCCACGTGCTGGCCGACCCCTGCCTCCTGGGGTGGCTGGACAGAAGAAGCTGGTGCACCCCGAACTATAGACTGGCTCAACAGACCATGTGTCCTGCAGCATACATATATCAAATGTCAATGAAGGTCCCTCAGTCTGGATCTGCCAATTTAGAGTTGAGACCAGCAACATTCCATGAAAGTATATTCCAGGCTTTAGATTGCGCTCTTGGTGTAGGAGACAATAAAAGCTGTTCCGCTGAGGCAATCAGATCTGCGGAGTGAATATGTGACCCCCATTGGGGAAGCCAAGTTTGTGATAGCTGCTACCATGTTAGCTTGTTCACCCTATTGACCTCCCAATTATAAGAGAGTTTCAGTAGCACCAGTTTCCGGGATCTTGGGGGAGTACGAGTCTGCCAGCCGGCCGAAATCCCATTATCAATATGAATGCAGGATGAGGAGAGTTTGCAGGTAGCCTGCGTGGTTGTCACAGGCTAAGGGATGAAACATCTTTCTGTAGACTTATACAATGGAAGAAACGAGAGGGTTGGAGTGCATTACTTTTGGAGAGGGACAGCTTGCTCCCTTTTCCCCACTTCCGAAAATCAGGTACACCTCGGGGAAAGCCAATGCCCGTCTAAGAGCACAGGCAGACAGCAGCCTTCTCCCAAGCTCCGTATACACCAGACGTCACCCTAAGCTCTATCAGACGAGCTCTGTTATACTCAGATAATACGTCCCTTCCAGAGACCCATATTAAACTTTCTTGTTAAACAGGGGTGTAATACTAATCTGTATTTGCTGGCTATTGTATTAATCCTACTTTTGTAATTTCGAGCCTAACCTACAGTCAAGATAGTCAACAGCCCGGGTCTCTGATGATTTCTGACATGGCCAGGATCTCACCTTAGTGTCCAAATGTTCCAGTGCCTGGAAAAAAATCGTGGGTTCTGATGAGGCGCACTCTGTTTGAACCTACTGGATAGGAACTTCAGAATTACCTCTACCTCCCTATCGACATCCTAGGTCAAAATTGTTCCCCTAACTTCTTTCTCAGTGTATGTGGTGGGTGAAGAAAATATATTATTAATGGTGCCCAGCATGCATTATCTACCTGACATCCCATAACTTTAACAGTTTAACATTTGAATACCTAATTGTCTTAGAATTTCCCCAAAACTTTTTTATTCGAAACCTGCTGTTGGTATCTCTGGTCTTGTGTAAGGTTGTGAGCACAGAGAAAGAATGTCTACCTTCTGGGTCCTGATTACGAGTGGCCTGGTGTTTTCAGATCACTGCACCAATCCCTGGGTGCGCAGGGAGTGGAATCACACGTGATGCAGCGTTTATCACACCTGGTGATTACCAAATTAAATTTCGGCAAGTAAAACTCTCCAGAACATGACAATGGAAAAGGTCCACTAATTACCAGATAGATATATTTTGGTAAAGTAAGCACCAAAATCTACAGGCTTTTCCCCATTTTTGGTGGAAAACTCAGAATAGGTGCTATAATTCACATCCAACAAATTCTGAACCCCGGGTTTTAGATTTTATAGGGTGCAATATGCGATAAATACCAAATACTGCAGCTGGGCAATCACATCGTGGTCCATTAAGTTATAGGTAAGAACTTAAGTAATAGCTTGTAGGAAGTGACTTTAGCAAATTTCCCTATTTTACGTTCATTTGCCCACTGCCACTGAAGAACTGGTGAATTTAGATGGGTCCCACCACAGTAAAGTACCATGTTCATTTGAAAATATGTTATAATGGTATCTCTACACTCTTGTCTCTTGGGTGTCTGTATAACCAATAACGATAGTGCAAATAAATTTCAATCGTATTGTTAGACTTGAAAACTATAAAATCTTCCCCTTCCTCCCAAACGGAACAAAGATAAGGCCATTGCATTGAATACGATAATAAGGCCCTAGGGAGTACAACAAAAGCAACTGCAAGACCCTCTAAGTGCTATTTTGTTTGAAATAAATGTTAACCTTTTCAGGAAATACATAAATGAGGGCACTCATCTTAATTACACTAGAAGAACATTTTGACCCAAAAGGCCCAATATCAACTAGCTCAAGTTGGAGGGATGTGATTGGGAACTGGGTGACAATCCAATTGGGAGTGGAACTACACGTGATGCTAGGGGGATGGAGTTGAACAGATACTTAGTGACACAAGACTTAGTCCATTTGCTTAAGGACTGGTCATGCCTCAGCCATTGATTACATGTTTGTGAACTCTGATTTTGTAAATTGTTTTTTTAGAAGGGAAGGTTTTATTGACCGATTTGGGCAATCATAATGCCCTCTCCGCCCTAGCCTACTGTCTATGAGTAGATATCATTGTGATATTAATGTAATCGATATTTCCCAAAACTCTACCGACAGTTTAAGGTTCTGGGCACTTTGGAAATGTTGTTAAAAACGTGTCCACCGTGTTCGACTCTGTCAACATGACTAAGCTGTGGACAATGTTGTTGGACCTATGGGTGGATTTAATGTTAGTGAATTTTTTATACTCAGTCCACACTAATTTAGCAGCTAGAGTGCGCATGAGTGCCCAAGGTGAAAAGTCCACAGAACTTCCATTAAAGCAGGGGGCTTGTCAAGGGTGTATTTTGGTGCCCCTCCTCTTCATTCTTTATATTAATAGTTTGTGCACCCACCTGGTTTTTCACCTGGTGGACACTCCAAGAGTTGCCGGTGCACAGGTGCTCGCTTTACTGTATGCGATGACGTGGTCCTGTTAGCCCGCATCCCAAACGCTTTGAGAATGGTGGTAGACTGCTTTGTTTTACTCATTAGTAGCCTAGACTTAACGACCAATTATAATAAATCGCATATTATAGGTTGTGGGCCAGGCAAATCTAGGTTAAATAAGCTCATAATTATTGCACAACCTCTTACAAGTACTAATGATTTTAGTTATCTAGGTCTAACATTTAGCTCCCTGGGGTCTTGGCTGTCCCAGCCTAAGAACTCCTGCCAAACTTAGTAGATCAGCTCGGGCGCTGTGCAACCTTACCAGACCAAGAGGAAAAGGGGCTATTTTTCCCCTTTTAAGGGTGTACAATGTGCATTGTGTAACTGCCGCCACATACGGGGCTGAGATATGGGGCTCCTACAATCCCTCATTCCTCCAATTAGAGGAAAATGTAATCCTCCGTAGGTTATCGTACATGCCACAGTCCAATCCTAGTTTTATTACTCATTCAGAGCTCAACCAAGGTTATATTGCAGACAAGGTGCTTTTGGTTCTCTTGTTGTTGTGGGTCAGCGTACAGTCCAACTCGGAGGCGTCACTTTGTAGAGCCACAAATTTGGATTGCCTTAGCCTGGAGAAGAGCCCTTTAATCCTGTGGTTGAACTGTATATTTGTAATACAGTGGACTCCCTGAGTTTGTCCTTTCTGTTTACTGACCCTGGGAACATAAGACAAACGGACAAGCTAAAGGCAAAAAATCTGTTTCTTAAGGCCCGTGAGTAAGAAAGACTGAAAGCTGAACTGTCAAAGCACACAGTGTTGACATATTCTAGATCTTTAGCGTCTGTGGAGCCTGCTTTTTACCTAAATCTCGACCTTACACATTGGGAAAGATCACCTCTCTTTCGCTTTAAAGCAGGTACGCTCTGGTGGCATTTATGCTTTGAAAGAGTGTTTGACTTAGAGGGAAATGTTGCACTGCTTTGCCCATGTGACAATGTTTCTGCGCAGTCCTTTTTGCACTTTACCTATTTTTGGTTGTTTTTATAACCTTCAGCGCAAGCACTTTTTGAATCCCCTATTAAATAACTATTAAAGAAGATAGGCCATTGCCAGTGTAGAAAAGCCTTATGCTATCAGTAATTGTTGAGTTCCCATGAAATATGGTTGAGTCTGAGTTCCTTTTTTAAATCTGCAATACGTACCAGAAAGTCAATGGATGGGTAACTTTGCTCAGCAAGGGTTCATATGTATCCAGGGAGGGAACTTATGGATTGTTTTATTACGTCAGTTGTTGATCTGCTGTTTTAAGGGAAGTTATTTTCTAAATAATGTGTTTTACGATATTTAAATCATGTCATGGCTTGTTTTATTTATTTTCTATCTTCATTTATATTGTGTTTTCTTTTTCTTTTATGAACTATTCAGGTCGAATAAAGATTTATTTGAATTTGAACTAGCTCAAGCCTTAGCTCTTTTTGATTTTTGACGGGGAATATTCAGCAGAGTGTACCCCCTAAGTGAATGACACCTTGCTAGAGCAATAATGAACCCCTATTTAAAGTTTGATTGGTTGGCCCCACCTCTATCACCCCAACCCCAGACCACCCACCAAATCTAGTGCTCCGTAGCAACACGTTTTTTGCCCAAAGTGCTTAGGTCAACAAGCCAATACCATTTTCAGCAAAAACACACAATGACCGACAGTCTGAATTGCTATGACATTTCAAAGACAAATGTAAAATCAATGTCCCTGGTCCCCAGGGGAATTTCTCCCAGCAAATTGAAGTAATGGATCAGTTTTCCTTCCTGGGACCACATGGAGCTTCTGAACAAGACAAAGACTGATTGCCAAGGCATCCGAAGACTAAATTGTTGGCGGTCGGGATGTTTCTGACACAGGTGCCAGATAAAAGACAGGGATTCCCCACTTCTAAATGAAGCAAGAAAACTGATTGGTGGGCAGGGCACCTGCACATTTGTGGAAGACACATGGCTACTGGCAACCTGTATACTAGGTCCTACATTCTAAGGGAGCAAAAAATAGTAGCCAATGGACTGTTCAAAGACTGCGAAGCCACTGAAGATGGCACAACTTTGAGGGTTTATTTTATAAGGTAATTTGTCTTCAGACAAAAAATGCCCGCTGCTTCGTTTTTAATGATTGATGACTGATTATCTAATAGACTGGAATTACTGTCATATTGCATTCCCTTGTTCTAGTATGCCTGCGCTAGTCCAGGTACCAGTGTACTACAGTCATCTACTGGAAAAATGCATACCTGTCTTTAGCATACTAACATGGTTTGGAATGGCAGCTTCTGCCTCCTGAGTTAATACTAGTTAGGAACTCTTTGCAAGTGATCAAGGGTATGCAGTGTAGCTTTTCCACTACTGCTACCTGGTGTAAATTCAGAAGAAAGATTGCCAAGTAGTTCGTGATAAAAAATGATTCACAGGAGTTGGATTTTCACTCATTTCTCAAAATGTATTTATTTAAGGAAGGAGTGGCTGAAATAGGTCTAAGCATTTACCTCTAATAATGGTTCCTTAAAATGAGGAGTCGCTTATTTAGACATATTTCTTGGTGCAGATCATCTAAAATGGTTGTTATTTAGGCGAGCCTATCAATCATATTCATCAATGTATAGTTACTTGAAATGTGACTAGGTGGTATTTTAAAAAGTCACCGTGCTGAAATATACGCAATTTCAACCTGCATTACTCACACTACTTAATAGAAGGGAATGGTTGAGATGTTTATGATTCGCAGATCTGCCCTTTGTGGGTGAGAGCGGGGTGATGGGCATTAATGCACCGTAATGCTAGGGGCAGCAGGCATGGGTTCGGGCACGCCCAACCAGTGATGATACCACAGCATCGACCCAAAGCCCCACGTCCATTAGCCTGTGAACAGCCGCCCTGTGGAAGGGCAGTAAATGGGAACTACAGGAAGTGAACCAGCCTCTGTGGTCCTTCCAATGCCCTCGTGACCCCTGAGTCTATGGGTAGCAAGGAGGGTCCCTGGGCTGCTAATGTGGGAGCCATGCATAGCAGTATGCCCCATTGATACCCCTAATTGACGTCCATGAGTAGGCAACAAAATTACATTTTTTTCAAATGCCTATGGGCTATGCTTGAAACAAAGCTTGGGACTCCTACACACTGGAGTACGCCGAGTTTTGTGAAGAGCAGGAGCACTAAACTTCACAAGTCAACGTGAGTAATGTGTGGTTCTAAAATGAAACAGTCGATTGTAATAATAAGCTAAGTAATGCGTATTTTGTGAATAATAATATTCATTAATATGTTTCACTATATTGATTAACTCTGTTAATATTTGTCTTTTAGAATGTTCACGTGGTTTAATTTAAACTGATGAACATTAAATTATTTCCCAACTGCGGCGATTCATTAATGAGATCCAGAAAAAAAAAGAGGAAGGATGAGAAACTGTTTAACTGCTTTCACAGAACAGTGATTCTCAATAAAAGTTACTCATTTAACGTTTACCATTTTAGCTGTCAAGTCAGGACTGCACGTGGAATGTTACTTGATAGAAGATTGCTGGCTGAGGGATGTGCTATAACATGGGTGCTCACAAACATATTCCCAGGGGCCGCACAGTTTGGTCTGTGATGTGACTGAGGGCCGCATTGATGCCAGCAGGGTGGCAGTCGGAGGGGTGGGGAGGGGTAGTGGTAAAGTGGTTGTAGGGGAAATGAAGCATATACATCCAGTGTCTGAATTGCGCAATGTGGTATAAATCCCGACTTCTCCACTTAACCAAATTGTGTAATCCCAGGCAAATGTTTTATTTCACTTTACCTCCTTTTTCTTCATGGTCACATATAAGAACCTTGAAATACGTCTTCAGGATGTATGTTGTATAAAACCTTCTGGGTCTGATTTAAGAAACTATAATATTGTTCATGTATAATAGAAACCCAGCCCTCCCAAACAGTTCACATAACAACTGACTAGCCTCTTAGTTCACATTCTTGTCAGGGTGTGGGAGGTGGATGGGGGATGCAAGTTTGTAAATTTATGTTTGAAAAAAATCACTTTAAAAAATACTTCTCAATGCAGTGAAACAATCGTGTGTACTAAGACGAAATGGTTCTGCAGATTAATGAAATGCACTTTTTGAATTTCAAACAGATCATACTTTGGTATTTTTGCTTCAAGATGTATTTAATAATGAAGGTGTTTCTAAAGTTGAGTTCCAGGACACCCTAGTTACTCCCTTTTCAATTAGCCTCCAAATGAATACTTGCCCGTTTATTTACAATTTTTTGTGCTAGTGCCAAGTCAAATAAACAGCAGCACAGCACAGTGCTGCTGATGACCTGGGGTCCGCATGTAAATGTCAGGAGGGCCGCATGTGGCCCCTGGGCTGTACTTTCACTGTGCTAGAATTTCTAGTCCTCAAAGTGTTGCACGGTGTCCCTACACACTTAAAATATTTGAATTCACCATAACTCACAGACTGAAAACCCATGCACTGAAAATACACATCACAAAATATAAGCAACAATTCCGATATCTGTCATGATTTTCAGTTTTGCAGACCGAGCCGCAATACCCACCTCTCTTATTACTAAGGCTTCATTACCAGTGCGACGGGAGAGGGTGCCCTACTTATGGCACAGGCACCCACTGAAACCTGATACTGTAGGGGTTGGAATTTATTGCGTGAGATAAATAACAAAATATCAAGAGTTATGCCTGGAAAATAGAGTATCACATGAAGAATTTGGTACTAGTGCACCAACGTTGCCACACAATGGTATTTACTGGACATTTTGCCCTTAGCCGATACATTTTGGTTTTTGATGGTGAGGGTTTTACCACAAAACTCGGCATTCTGCTATATGCATTAACAGGAAATACCATTCTAACTGAAATTAAGTGGAAGTACTTGTAATGAGAACATTAGTGTTTGGGTGTAAGCACATGCAAATGAATTGCCAGGATGATATTTTTCCATATACTTGGGAGCTCGCTAGCTGCCTGGCATCAATCCAGGCCATCGCTTCCCATACCTTTGTGGAGTCCCATTCCAAGGCTGTGACCACAAACTCTCACGGTACACCTTGGTCTCTGTATGGCATGGGTACAGACAGGTAGAGTGCAGTGGTGCCCCACAGCAAGGTGCACACTTTATATCGCTACACTCCAGGGTTCAGGTTGCCATTCTTTTACATTTTAAAACATTTATAATTCAAAATCTAAAATGTATTTTTGCAAACTATCTATTTGAGTAAATATGAAATTTAAACCCACCCACCCTGCTGGACACCTATTGGATCCCATCTTCATCTGCTTCAATGAAATCAAAGGACAAGCCCACACCACTCACTCAGTTTGCCCACACTCTTGTCCACCTCAACACGCGCATCCTGTACCACAGCAGAACTGTTTCCACCAAATCCGCATGATGAGACTGAAAAAAGGTCCCAGAAGATAGTTGGTCCTTGGAGCTCCTACACAACCTTCTGCAACACCCCCATGACCTCCTCCAAATCCATCTGTAATTTCAACACCTTGATCACCTCCTGTGCAGGCACCTGGGCTCCACTCAAAACCATCAACACTATCAGAACCAGGCCGAAAACAAGCTGGTTTACAGTGAAACTCAGAGCCACCAAACACCACTGCAAACAACTCTAACACAGATGGAGGGAGATCCACGATGACACAGACAAGAGCACCTATGAATAGGCCTTCAGATGCTACGATCAACAAATCAGAGCCATCAAACGGCCTGCTCTTAGCGACTGCATCAAAAACAGCAATATCAGCACCATGAAAATCTTCACAGTAAGTGAAGGATTTCTCCTCTCCAGCAGCCAGCTCTACTTGCTTCACTCCCTCACAAGAACTCTGCACCAAACTATCCCTCTTCTTCATCAGAAAGATCAGAAACATCTACAGTAATTTGAAGCCCAGGCCAAACCCATCATCCCTTGCAGCCCTCTTGCCCCTGATGACTAATCCCCAGAAAACCACCTTAACCACCTGGCCCACAATCACCAGAGAAGAAACTACAATGACTATGCAGTCCATTTATTCTGGAGCACCCTCGGGCCTCTACCCTCTTAATATCTTCGCCAAAGGACTGCACCAAATAACTGCAGCCCTAACCCCTATAATGAACGACTTCATCAATACAGCCACCTTCTAAGATGCCTGGAAGCATGCCACATTGCTCCCCCTCCTTAAGAAACCCTCAGCAGACCAGAGGATGCTAGTCTTGTAATGGCCATTCTCCGTGCTACCCCACCCAGGAAATGGCATAGAGAAAATCATCAACAAACAGCTGCAATCCACCTCAATGACAACCACCTCCTCGACAGTCAATATGGAGTCATTCTTAAACACAGCACCAAGATCACCCTCATCATCGCCACAGATGACATTCAACCGATCGTAGACAGAGGAGGCATCTCTGAATTCATCATGCTAAACCTATCTGCCACCTTCAATACCATCTTGCACGCCATCCTCATTCAACATCCTCACAAAGCCAGCATACAAGGTCCCAGGCTCTGTTGAGCTATTCCTTCCTAACATTGCCTCTGATGACGCAGAAATGAAGGTTTTACATTTATTAGCGCATAAACGTAGTGCTGCAATAATCAAGTGTGACTTTAACCGAACTAATAAAGATTGTACGGGGACAAATGTGCCCTCAGAGTAGTTCGCCAACATTTATAAGCGTGCTTTATATAACGTGATGTATTAGAATTGTACTAATCTGACATAACCGTAAACGTGTGCCATGATTTGCTTGTTTGAAATGTTTTAACTTAGCATAACTTTAGTGGAGGCTTTGGCCTAGTTGCCTTGTCTCACGGTTTAGATGCTCGTGTTTTTCTAATGTGCTAATCAACGTGTATTCTTGCTTGAAGCTGTACTTTTCCAGTGAGATCGGTTCACATGCTTATCTTTAAGGTTTCGTGCCAGCCTGGCATCTTCTTCTTTGCTCCAAGGTCAATCTGCAGGTGCAGACAATGGAAGCTCTGAAAGTGAGTTAATTGGTAAAATATGTTGCAACTTACGTTCCCGACTCCAAGGATAATGTATGCCTAGGTAGAAGCTTGTGAATTGTTGTTTTTGATTGGACAATTTGAAGCCAACCTATGAACCCTCCAATGGAAGACCCTACTGGATTTGAACTGTTGTTTATTTAAACCTGGTGCACAAGAAGAAAGTAGCCATTAGCCATTAACCATCAGCCATTACCCGGACATTACCCATTAGACATTTGCCATTACCCGCCATTTGCAGGACATTGCGGCCATTATGGCCCATTGTGCCGACCTCGTCATTTTGCCATCTTCTACGATGCCAATTGATGTTCGACGCCATTTTGAATGAGACTTTGATGCTTTCTCTAATCGAGAGAAAGAGACTTTAAGTAATTCTCGCCCTAGAGACTTTAACTTTGATTTGCCCCTTTGCATGAAGTAGTAGTTTTGTCCTTTTATCTTGCCGCTGTGAGGCAATTGCCCCGTCCACCTTGCCTCTTTGCCCCCGTCCCATGCTGATCGAAACCGGTACCTGTGAGACGAAGACTTCCTTGAATGCTGATTGAATTTGGTAAATATGAAAGGAAAATGTACAATTGCATTGTGTTTCTTTTTAGGTAACCAACTGCTGATTTTTGATAAGAGCCCTAGTTAGGAGTTTTCTAAATCAATGTTGCTAAATAGTTTTTGCATGAAATCCCACATGCAGATGCTAATTTGAGGTTAGATGAGGATTCATTTGATGCACGATGCAATTTGAGACCTTGTTATGCTGACTAATGTATGCAATTAGCCCATTACAGATTATAGTTTTAGTGGTTTGCGTTGCTATTATCGAATGCATTGTTATTCAAATGCTGCATAGATTGCATCTTTTTCGCCGTTATGGACAGCTATTAATGTTCATTTACCTATATCATTTGGTGTTGAGACACATTTATATCGTGCTAGCTTTGTTAATATAGGGAAATAAATTCATTAACTTTGAATAAACTGGTGTGGTTATTCATGGCCGAAAGGTCATGGTTCGCCGAAATGTTTTCTGGATTAATTGTGAAGTGTTATGTTGATCAGGGCATTGCTTATGTTCGTTATTGATTATTGATTTGATTAAATTGACTAATCTCGGGTGAAGAGAGCCCCACTTGGTCAAAAGATTCATCGACCCAAGAGCGTCCAAATACAGGTAATTTATTAGGACGGAACGCTCTATCAGTAGATGGTAGCAGAGGACGGTTACGCCCTTTGGGACCCCACTCGAGAGGACGGTTTCGCCCTTTGGGACCCCACTCGAGAGGTAACGGTTTTGCCCTTTGGGACCCCACTCGAGAGGTAACGGTTACGCCCTTTGAGACCCCACTCGAGAAGTATATGGTGTTGAATTAGATTTTTCTTGGGTAAAACAGATTGAGAGAATGATGATGCCCTAAGTCCCCCGCGACTTTCCCGGGATCTCGGAGCTTGCGAATGGAGAGAATGGAGGTGTGAAATCGGCGTTGGCGGTACTAGTGACGGTATGAGTGAAGTTAGGATTTTGCGCTTGCACAGCTTATTGCCGCAGATTGTTTGAAAAGGTTGCGAGGATTTTAGAGAATAGCGGAGGTGCGACTCCGAGTGTGAGAGTAGGGAAGTCGTCGAACTTCATGTGCATGTGGCGCTTTGTGCAGAAAAAGGTCCACGTGGTTGTTGTTGTTGAGACGGGCCCTGCGAGGTCAAGAGACTCCGGAGTATGTTGAAAAGTGTATAAGACACTTGTTTTATGTTGTGGTCTGGTCGGTTTAATAGGTTGACCGGGCGTGGTCAACGAGTCGGTACGTGTGTTAAGGGAGTGAAAGAAAACTTCGACTTCGGGCTTTGACAAATTCTAAGTGCACTAGAATAGATCATTGACAAGTTGAGAGCAGAGTCTGCGGGTCAGAATTTGCTTGCGAAAGTGGGGACCGAGAAAGATGGAATAACTGCCGAGGCTAGTGAAAAATCTCTAAGGTCCTGAAGCGATTGTGTTACCCTTCCTGTAGTAAACTGACAGATCTATTTTATTATTATTTGGTTGCTCGCGATACATGCCAGAAGTTGTTACGAGAGGAGCTGAGTGAAGGAGGACAAGCCGCGAGGCTTTGTCAGCCGCAGAGTGTGTGAGTGTGACGTCACTAGGAGCCGCGCTGGGATAGGTTGGTTGCAGAGAAGGGTTGCGCACGGATTGGACGCAGTCCGTGGGGCTCGATTGGAAGGGGAAAGGCAAGCGAAGAGTATTCCGGGAATTAAAGTCACTTATTGATTACAAACTTTGTGAAATAAAAGACGAGAAAATGAATTTTTTTAAAGCATTAAAGAGTGCAATGAAGGGGGAGTCTTACATTAAAGCGAGCGTAGGAGAGGAGACGCCACCCGAAGGTACACCAGCTTACATTGTAATGGAGGAAAGGGGGGTAGCTCCGTGCCTTTGGCTAAAGCAATGGCACAAGCTGACAGAGAGACATGGGAGCGTAGCGTTCCCGATCCATGGGACATTCAATATAAGGATCCTAGAGAATTTGAGATTCGCGATGTACGACATGAAGGTACCTCCAAGGCCAGCACAGTTTGAGGCTCTAGCGATTTGGGAATTAATGGCTAGACAGCAACAGCAAAAGAAGTTCGAGGCCAGGATAAGAAAGGTAGAAAAGACACTAGCGGACGATAGGTGGGATAATGCACAGAAGGTGTGGAGGTCAGATATATTGCAGGGGATAAAATTGTTTCCCGCAATTGCTAAGGAAGAAGAGGCGACAGGCAAGAAAGCTACCTGTAAGACAAACAGGAGGTGTTCCAAAGATAGAGAAGACGAGTCAGAGGATGAGGAGTTCATCATGCAATTGCTGAACGACCGTCCACCACCTTATGCAGAGAGTGAACAAGGTCCAAGTACCAGTTCTGCCCCTCCGGCACCGGTACAGAATAATGAAACTCCGAATTCAGAAACGCCATCGGGATCTAAGGACCCGAGTTTACTGTTCACCCCGCAGATACCGCAGGTTAGGAGAATATATCCAGATGTGCCTATATTGAAAACAGCAGAAAATTATCAGCCGCAGGTCCCAAGGTACTACAGCAGTGACAACAGTACGGGAATGATTCTAGATCCAACCGTAATGGGAGTACAGAATGGTCGCAACCCAACATTGGCACAAGCTGAATCAACCCAGCTTTTGATGCCTCAAAAGCAGATGCAGGGAGGGACCGCACATGCTCAGATGACGGGGAGTCAGACGGGCATGCCGGCAATGATGACCCATAGTGTGGGAATGAACATGCCTCAGAACCTGGGGAATGGACAGAACCCAGATGCGATATCCCTACCCATTACTGTAGGTCCACCGGTACCTTTGTACATTCAGCCTAACTCAGGTATGAGCGGTCAAGGATCAGTGGTGCAGAGTGGGACGGAAAGGAGGTGCATAGAAAACACTCCAGAGACAACTCCGATAGCGGCTCTGCCAACTGGATCTGGGTCCTTGATGGAGTTTGGTCCCATATGTGCTCAGTCAACAGTGGTGAGGTCGAGTCCCCCACTGATGATACCGCTATCATCGAACACTGAAAAGTTGCCGCAACCATCAATGGCAGTCGATGTGAATGCTACACTGATGGGGTTGAATGCGCAACAGCTGACGCAGTGGTTCAACAGTCTGAATTCCACACAAGGCTCAGCCAGTGGGAAGGGAGAGGACTATCTGAATAAGGTCAGGTTGAACATGGAAGCAGAAGAATTGGTGGAAGGGACTATGGGTTTGAATAGGTTAGAGTCCTACTCGGAAGAAGAGCTGAGGTATCTATGTCCCAGGATTACGAGAGAAGTGAACAAGGTACATAGAAGGTTGCAAGAAATAGCTGACAAAAACGGGGTTGAGATAGACAAGACAAAACACTTGAGCAGGAGCTATAGATTGGATTTCGGGACCACAGACTTTGAACACATGAGGTCAGCAGGTATGAAAACGCACCTTAGAGAATTGCTGCAGAGTGCACAAGTGTGGAGGTGCTTAGACAAATGGGAAAGCAGATGGGCAAAGAAAAAGGAAAAGAGGAAAGACAGTGTCCCAGAGCACAACGAGAAAAGATCACAGAGTAGTGATGCAATAACCATGTTACCAATGAGGGAGACAGCAGGGGGAAAATTAATACATGTACCGTGGCACAGAAGCGACATTCAGTCTTTTACGGATGATTTTCCCAAACTGAGAGAGAAACCGATTGAATGGTATCAACAGACTGATAGGTTTGTGAAGCTTGCAAAATGTCTTTGGGAAGACCTGAACACCCTCTTTGAGATTGTGGTTCCGGCAGATTTGTGGGAAGACTGCAAAAGGGCTGTAGGTTGGCCGACAAGTGAACCAGAGAGAGACAGGGATACGGGTGCACCATCACCTATGGTAATGAGCTTGTACTATAAGGTGATTGAGCACTTGAAGACGAAGGTTGCCGCGAAAAATGTGGATTGGCAGAAGATTGATCGAACTGCCCAAGAGGCTAAAGAGTCGATTCATGGTTACTATGAGAGGTTGTTGAAGGCGTTCAAGAACTACAGTGGCACGGAAACAATAGAGGCGAAGGACATGCTTCATTTTGTGTTTAGATTTGTGGAAGGGCTGAGACCAGAGATAAGTCAGATGATAAAGACGCATTTGATTTGTTGGCAGTCGAAACCTATTGATGAGGTGTTGAATTATGCGAAATACTGTAGCGACGAAATTGAAGTGAAACAGAAAAGGTTGAAAGAGAAAGTGATGATGATGCAACTTAAAGCAGCTCAGACAGGTTTGCAAGGGTTGCAAGGGTTCCAACAGCAGATACCGCAGCCGCAGCCGCAGTCGCAGGGAAATATGGTGTTTCAGCCACAGGCGAGAGGCAGAGGCAGAGGAGGCTTTGGGAGTAATGGTCCGGATTTGAACACTGTTGCGATTCCGAATGGTGTGCAGGCAATGAAAAGGGTGATGCCGTGTCACGTGTGCGGAATAGTCGGACATTGGAAACGCGAGTGCCCGATGGTGGTGCAGGAAGGTGCAGGTGTTGGTCAGCAAAACAATGATGTCAATGCATTCCAGACAATGAGGGGACCGAAAATGAGAGGTCCAAACCCAAATTTTCAGACCATAAATCAGCTGCAGGGATTACAGCCCATGCAGCTGCAGCAGATGCAGATGCCCCGTATGCAGATGACGCAAATGCAGCCAATGCAACAGCAGTTTCTCATGATACCTAATCAGCAAATGCAAATACCTTTGGCACCAGTGAGTCAGCAGCAAGTGATGGTTCCTCCACAGGTCTCGGGTCAGGTGATAAATACAAATGGCACAGTACAACAGTTCCCATTACACAGTGAGAATGGAATAAACAATGTATGGGAGAGTGAAAGTTCAGATGAGGAGGGAAATTGTGTGCTTGCAGCATCCTTGGAAGTTGATCAAAAGGGTCCATATGTGGAGGGAAGAGTTATGGGTCATTGTGTTTCATTCTTGGTTGACACAGGAGCCACACGTTCAACTGTTAGGAGCATTGAAGTACCAAATTTGCCACTCTCAGGGAGAACAGTTCAAGTAGTGGGAGTAGCAAACAGGCACCTGACGAACCCAATCACAGATCCAGTACAAGTCAGAATTGGTAACTATCAAGGGTCACATAGTTTTGTGGTATGTGACTCAAGCCCGATAGCACTGTTGGGGAGAGACCTATTGTGCAAATTGGGATGTTCGATTATGTGTTCGAACGATGGAATTAGAATTCAGACGAGCAGTGATGGGGAAGAAGAGGACAGTGTAGAAGGGGATGAGATGGAAACTGTCGATGAAGAATATCCTCTGATTAACCTTTTTCCGATGATAACTGAAGAAGATATTCCAGCTGAATTACGGGAAACAGTCGGAAAGGAAGTGTGGGATATGACAGGAAAAGAGGTGGGATTGGTGAAAGGAGTGGAACCAGTGAAAGTGACCGTAAAACCCAATGTAACCTTTCCCCAGACCCCACAATACCACATGGCACAAGACACCCTCATGAAAGTCGCCCAACTCATTGACGAGTTTGTAAAACAGGGAGTACTGAAAGAAGTGTTAAGCAGTCCATGTAATTCACCGATCATGGGACTAATAAAGCCGAGCGGAAAGGTCCGAATCGTGCAGGACTTGAGGAAAATAAATGACATCATAATTAAATGTTGCCCTGTAGTACCGAATCCAGCTGTGATAATGTTTCAAGTCCCTTGCGATGCCGAGTGGTTCTCAGTCATCGACTTGTCACAAGCATTCTTTTCGGTGCCTCTTCATGAGGACAGCCAATTTCTCTTTTGTTTCAAATTCTTAGACAGAGTTTACAGTTGGTGTCGAATTCCTCAAGGGTTTTCGGAGTCACCGTCAATTTTCAATCAGATTCTAAAGAAAGATTTGGAAGCGTTAGAATTGCCATTCGAGTCAACCCTAGTACAGTACATTGATGACTTACTGATTGCATCTAAGACAGAAAGTGGCTGCACAGCCGACACCATTGCTCTACTGAACCATTTGGGAAGGAATGGACATAAGGTGTCTCCTTCAAAGTTGCAGTTCTGTCAGAAGAAAGCAAAATACTTGGGTCATCAAATAGAGAAAGGGTCACGGAGAATAATGAAGGAAAGAATAACAAGTGTACTTCAAATGAGTCCACCAAAGACAAGGAGGGAGGTGAGGAAGTTTTTGGGGATGGTGAGCTACTGTCGCCAGTGGATTCCCAACTTCTCAACTCTAGCAAAGCCTTTACTGAAACTGACCCAGAAGGATGCCTTGGATGAAATTGAGCTGAAAGGAGATGAGATGGATGCTTTTATTGAATTGAAAGAATGCATGTGCAGGGCTCCAGCTTTAGGTATGCCTGATTACACAAAGCCTTTCACATTGTTTTGTCATGAACGTGATGCATGTTCTTTGTCTGTCTTGACCCAAGCCCATGGTGGCATAAACAGACCAGTAGCGTATTTTTCAGCTACTTTGGATCCGGTCGCAGCAGCACTGCCAGGGTGTTTGCGCGCCGTAGCAGCAGTTGGTATCAGCCTCACTCAGAGTGAAGGAATAGTGATGGGACACCCATTAACAGTCATGGTCCCTCACTCAGTTGAGATACTTTTGACCCGCTCCCGAACGCAACACATGACTGGAGCAAGACTCACAAGGTATGAAACAATAATTCTGGGCTCACCGAATGTGCAGCTGAAAAGGTGCACTACGTTGAATCCAGCAACCTTGCTTCCCGGTGAAAATGCTGAAATTGAGAACGCTGAAGACGTCGAGCACGACTGCCTTCAGGTGACTGAATTTTGCACAAAACCCCGACCTGATATTAAAGATACTAAGCTTGATGAAAATGACCAAATTGTTTTTGTTGATGGGTCATGTTTAAGAGATGCATTGGGAATATTGAAAGCAGGATATGCTGTATGTACTGTAACAGGTGTCTTGGAAGCGTCCTGGCTTCAAGGAGTCTATTCCGCACAAGTAGCAGAGCTTGTAGCCCTTACAAGAGCATGCCAACTGTCTACATTGATGAAGGTTACCATTTACACTGATAGTCAGTACGGGTTTGGAATTGTGCACGACTTTGGGCAATTATGGTCACAGAGAGGTTTCCTGACCTCTTCAGGGTCCCCAGTGAAAAACGGGGAGAGAATAAGGGAATTGTTACACGCCATTCAGATGCCAGCCGAAATTGCAGTGGTAAAGTGTAGTGCTCATACAAAAGGACAGGACTATGTTTCCCTGGGAAATGCATATGCGGATCAAGTCGCAAGATTTTGTGCCTTGAACTGTATATTGCTCAGGGATGAATGGAATTTGATAAGTGAACCAGAGCTCGAACCAGCTGAAGCATTTGTCTTGAAGGTCGTGGATACAATGGATGAACTAAAAGCATTACAGAATAGCGTCAGGGAGGATGAAAGAGTTTCCTGGATTAAATCACAATGTACAAGGAGACCAGATGAGTTATGGGTTTCAAATGAAGGAAAATTTGTTTTACCAAATAGTCTCTTATCGCAGCTAGCGCGGTTCTATCATGGGCAGGCTCACCTAGGAAGAGATGCCATGATAAGATTGTTCAAAACTGATTGGTTTAACCCCAGATTCCGTCAAGTTGCAGAAGCAGTTTGCCATCGTTGTGTCATTTGTCAGCAGATGAACCCAGGAAAGGGAACGGTTGTGAACATGAGCCACATTGGCAGGGCGAGTGGCCCGTTCAGCAGAATGCAGATGGACTTTATTGAGATGCCTGTGCATGGAGGTCTGAAGTATGTGTTGGTGATTGTGTGCATTTTTAGTCACTGGATTGAAGCATACCCCACACGTAGAAATGACAGCCTTACAGTTGCAAAACTATTGTTGAGGGAGTTGATACCACGTTTTGGATTCCCGATCTCTTTAGAATCAGATAGGGGAAGTCACTTCAATAACGAGGTGATAAAGTTACTTTGCGCAGCGCTGAACATTGAGCAAAAACTGCATTGTAGCTATCGCCCTGAAGCCTCAGGACTGGTGGAACAAATGAATGGTACACTGAAATCAAGAATGGCGAAAATATGTGCATCGACAAATTTGAAATGGCCTGACGCATTGCCTTTGGTGTTAATGTCAATGAGAAACACCCCTGACAGAAAGACTGGATTGTCCCCGCACGAAATTCTCATGGGCAGGGCCATGAGACTTCCTGCAGTTCCCGCAAACGCGCTTTTGAATATTACAGATGATATGGTGTTAGACTACTGCAAAGGTCTGGCTGACGTGGTTCGCTCTTTCTCTCACCAGGTGGAAGCAACCACCTTGCCACCGATCCAAGGTCCAGGACACACACTGAAAGCAGGTGACTGGGTCGTGATAAAGAAGCACGTGAGGAAGTCGTGTCTGGAACCCCGTTGGAAAGGCCCTTTCCAAGTGATCCTGACGACCACTACCGCTGTGAAGTGTGCGGGAGTTCCCAACTGGATTCACGCCAGTCATACAAAGAAAGTGTTGTGTCCCACTTATGAGGAAGTTGAAGCGCTGAAACTGCCAGTACCTGATAACAAAGTGCCGAGCGCTGAGACAGAGCAAAACAGAACTAGAAGCGAACAGGCAGAAATAGAGGAGAGAGAAACATTCTCTGAGGACGAAACAACCGATTCACTTGGGGAAGACCAAGGAGAGACCTCAGACAGCGACGAAGCAGCTGAAGGTAACAAAGAGCCTGAAGCAGCTGAAAGTGACAAAGAGCCTGAAGAAAGTAACGGTGACAAAGGGCTCGAAAGAGGTGAAGAAGCAGGAGAGCCTGATCAGAGGAGGGCTTTCCCAGAAGCAGACGGTACAGAAAAAGAAAAGGAATACCTGATTGACTCCCCAGAAGGAGGGGACAAGGCAGAACAGAACGAAACTGTTCAAACTTCCTCAGAAGAGATCGCAGGTCCATCAAGTGGACACAGTGCAAAGAGAAGACCAAGTATATCACCAGTAAAACTAAGAACTAGAGAAACGTTGAATGACAGTGAAGGGCCAAGAGTGAAAGAGAAAAGAAAGGAAGTGTCTGTCGTGGTACCAACATCGAGTGAAGGAAAAGACTTGGCCAAAGAGGAAAGTACCAGTGAGACAGAATCAAAGAGAGATGCAAAATTGAAAAGGAAAAGGATACCAAACAGGAGATATTCCGGTCCAGAATGGGCATATGTAGTCAATGACGATTGGACCGACGAATTTGTATCTCTTAGCCTCGAGAACGAAGAAGAAGAGATACCAATAGAAAAGAAAAGTTTTATGGACACTATTGACTGAAAAACTGATAAATGACATTGCTTGCTATAATCTAACGTGATACAACCAGCTGAGACATTGCTAAACCGGATGAGACATTTGCTAACTTGATAAGACTTTGATAACCTGATTGACTCTTAAACCCGATTTGAGACAACGTTGCTAACTGATAAAAGACTGAGTTATTGCCGAATTGAGACAAATGCTGTTAACCGATAAGTGACTGGGCTCCTGAAGAAAACTGTGTGAACATTGCGCTCGTTCAGCCTTGTAACTAATTGCTAAATCGTTTCTTTATAGGTGCTTCTAGCTCTCTGATTCTATACAGATCATGACTAAGTACGCTACACAAAACAGTAGAGTGAAATATTGTAAATATGCGTGTATAGGCTTGATAACTGCATGTGTACTAATAATAATGGCAATAGTGCTTGCAACGCGTGGTAAGGGTGAGAATGAGAAAATTGATGCTTCTACTTCTGCTCCTGTTACTGTCACTGAACTAACCGCATTGAAAAGACTAGAATTAGATGAGAGACACTTGCATGATAAGAAGGAACTTTCGTATAATGTTTTCCATCGCCTACTAACAGAATATGTTGAGACTATGGATGCGAAAGATTGTTATGTGTGTACACAGATACCGACATCGGTAACGGAAGGGGTGACTTATCACCACATGCCTCTTACATACGGGATTACATGTAGTTTAGTAACTTCTAGATTTTATGGTCAAACTAACATACAGTATTTTTATTCAAATTATGATGTTACCTTTGCATTTGTTCCTATAATAACGCAACTAAGCCAGATTGCTAAAGATTGGGATGCTAAAATAATGAGGGAATTTTTCAAGCCAATGCAACCTTTTGAAACAGCTCACGCTCATAGGGAAAACTTTACCTGCTCGCTCTCAGCAGTAGAAATAAGCTTTTTAGATCGCACAGATGATAGAAGGGCACAAATGAATGCGAAATTAGAAGAAGAGCTAAGTAAGAGGACTTCAGTAGATAATTATGCTTTTGCTGCAATAAAAACACAAGGAAAAATAGCTTTAGACGCTTGGCATGTAGGGAAATTTTGTATATATCGTGGTGAATCTTATTATGATAACATTTTCGTGGGAGCGAGTGAATGTAAACATACGTTTATCTTTAAGGCCAAATGGACATTCATGCTGAACGGACTTGACCCTGTCATACCTGGTGTATATTACATTTGTGGGCATAATGCCTATTATCGTCTTCCAAAGGGATGGTGGGGGAGATGTTATTTGGGTATAGGGTCCCCAAAGGTTTATCAACTGGATGACCTATCGTTGATTCCAAAGACGCCTGGATCTCATCGTATCCAGAAAAGAGAGACCGCAGCTGCTGTGGTAGGAGATATATTTGGAGCCATGATTCCTTCATTGGGAGTTGTGTTGAATTCCATCAAAATAAGAAAGTTGTCTACTATAGTGGATAACATGTTGACAAAGTTTTCAGGTGCTATAATACTGATGGATGCTGAACTTGCAGCGGAAAGAGCTATGACTCTTCAAAACAGGCTTGCCCTAGACATTCTTTTAGCAAAGGATGGCGGCGTTTGCAAAATGCTTGGTGTGCGTCACTGTTGCACGTATATACCAGACAACAGTGTGAAGATTAAAACAATGCTTGCAAATCTAACAAAAGAGAGTGCAGACTTGAAGGAATTGAAAGAACCAGGAGTTTGGGAGAAGGTTGGAAAGGGAGTTGCTTCAGTGGGAAATTGGCTTGGTGGCATTTGGAATGGAATATTACTAAAAATAATACAGGGAATACTAATAGTACTAATTTGCATCTTTGGGATTTGGGGAATAAAGAGGGGAATACTAATGATCATGGCAAGAATTAAGAGAAGGAAGGAAGAGAAAATGATGAAAAGAATGGCAGAAGAATACAAGGCAAGAACAAGGGGAACTAAAAGGCAAAGAGAACTGACAGAATTTTAATGGAATAAAATTTGTGGGAATAGTTTTGTGTGATGACAAGTAGTCATCAGAGGAGGGATTGATGACGCAGAAATTAAGGTTTTACATTTATTAGCGCATAAACGTAGTGCTGCAATAATCAAGTGTGACTTTAACCGAACTAATAAAGATTGTACAGGGACAAATGTGCCCTCAGAGTAGTTCGCCAACATTTATAAGCGTGCTTTATATAACGTGATGTATTAGAATTGTACTAATCTGACATAACCGTAAACGTGTGCCATGATTTGCTTGTTTGAAATGTTTTAACTTAGCATAACTTTAGTGGAGGCTTTGGCCTAGTTGCCTTGTCTCACGGTTTAGATGCTCGTGTTTTTCTAATGTGCTAATAAACGTGTATTCTTGCTTGAAGCTGTACTTTTCCAGTGAGATCGGTTCACATGCTTATCTTTAAGGTTTCGTGCCAGCCTGGCATCTTCTTCTTTGCTCCAAGGTCAATCTGCAGGTGCAGACAATGGAAGCTCTGAAAGTGAGTTAATTGGTAAAATATGTTGCAACTTACGTTCCCGACTCCAAGGATAATGTATGCCTAGGTAGAAGCTTGTGAATTGTTGTTTTTGATTGGACAATTTGAAGCCAACCTATGAACCCTCCAATGGAAGACCCTACTGGATTTGAACTGTTGTTTATTTAAACCTGGTGCACAAGAAGAAAGTAGCCATTAGCCATTAACCATCAGCCATTACCCGGACATTACCCATTAGACATTTGCCATTACCCGCCATTTGCAGGACATTGCGGCCATTATGGCCCATCTTGCCGACCTCGTCATTTTGCCATCTTCTACGATGCCAATTGATGTTCGACGCCATTTTGAATGAGACTTTGATGCTTTCTCTAATCGAGAGAAAGAGACTTTAAGTAATTCTCGCCCTAGAGACTTTAACTTTGATTTGCCCCTTTGCATGAAGTAGTAGTTTTGTCCTTTTATCTTGCCGCTGTGAGGCAATTGCCCCGTCCACCTTGCCCCTTTGCCCCCGTCCCATGCTGATCGAAACCGGTACCTGTGAGACGAAGACTTCCTTGAATGCTGATTGAATTTGGTAAATATGAAAGGAAAATGTACAATTGCATTGTGTTTCTTTTTAGGTAACCAACTGCTGATTTTTTATAAGAGCCCTAGTTAGGAGTTTTCTAAATCAATGTTGCTAAATAGTTTTTGCATGAAATCCCACATGCAGATGCTAATTTGAGGTTAGATGAGGATTCATTTGATGCACGATGCAATTTGAGACCTTGTTATGCTGACTAATGTATGCAATTAGCCCATTACAGATTATAGTTTTAGTGGTTTGCGTTGCTATTATCGAATGCATTGTTATTCAAATGCTGCATAGATTGCATCTTTTTCGCCGTTATGGACAGCTATTAATGTTCATTTACTTATATCATTTGGTGGTGAGACACATTTATATCGTGCTAGCTTTGTTAACTTAGGGAAATAAATTCATTAACTTTGAATAAACTGGTGTGGTTATTCATGGCCGAAAGGTCATGGTTCGCAGAAATGTTTTCTGGATTAATTGTGAAGTGTTATGTTGATCAGGGCATTGCTTATGTTCGTTATTGATTATTGATTTGATTAAATTGACTAATCTCGGGTGAAGAGAGCCCCACTTGGTCAAAAGATTCATCGACCCAAGAGCGTCCAAATACAGGTAATTTATTAGGACGGAACGCTCTATCACCTCCCTTCACCTCAGGCACCGTCAACTTCATCTGTGGAGTACCCCATGGGTCATCACTCAGATCCACACTCTTCAACACCTAGAAGGCCCCTCTCCCTAGCATCATCCATTTCCATTGAATCAACATCATCTCCTAAGCAGAAAAAACCCAGCCTATCTTCTCCTTCTCTGATAAAACTCAAAGCACCTGGATCAACTTCACCTCCTGCATGTCCAAAGTTACCAGATGAATGACAAGCAACTGTCTAAAA